>NC_137128.1:2767500-3307500 GCF_949319135.1 Squalius cephalus | reverse complement strand
TTGGCTCTTTTGACTCATGCTAGCAAACAGCACTTCCAACATGCTACACATGCTAGCAGTGAATAGCTACATGCTAATAGCGATTAGTTAAGTGCTAAATCATGCCAAGATCATGCTAAGAACTCTATAAAAACTCCATAGTAACCATCTGTGACAACTACCAACCACCTAGTAACACCATATCAACTGCCCTGAATACCTTAGCAACCGCCTAGCAACACCATAGCAACCACCCAGAACACCCTAGCAACCGCCTAGCAACCACCCAGAATACCCTAGCAACCACCTAGCAACACCATAGCAACCACCCAGAACACCCTAGCAACCGCCTAGCAACCACCCAGAACACCCTAGCAACCGCCTAGCAACCACCCAGAATACCCTAGCAACCACCTAGCAACACCATAGCAACCACCCAGAACACCCTAGCAACCGCCTAGCAACCACCCAGAATACCTTAGCAACCGCCTAGCAACACCATAGCAACCACCCAGAATACCCTAGCAACCGCCTAGCAACCACCCAAAACACCCTAGCAACCGCCTAGCAACACCATAGCAACCACCCAGAATACCCTAGCAACCGCCTAGCAACCACCCAGAATACCTTAGCAACCGCCTAGCAACACCATAGCAACCACTCAGAACACCCTAGCAACTGCCTAACAACCACCCAGAACACCCTAGCAACCACCCAAAATACCTTAGAACACCCTAGCAACACCATAGCAACCACTCAGAACACCCTATCAACCACCCAAAATACCTTAGAACACCATAGCAACCACCCAGAACACCCTAGCAACCACCCAAAATACCCTAGCAACCGCCTAGCAACCACCCAAAAGACCCTAGCAACCACCCAAAATATCCTAGCAACCGCCTAGCAACCACCCAGAACACCCTAGTAACCACCCAGAACACCCTAGCAACCGCCTAGCAACCACCCAGAACACCCTAGCAACTACCCAAAATACCCTAGCAACCGCCTAGCAACCACCCAAAAGACCCTAGCAACCACCGAAAATATCTTAGAAACCGCCTAGCAACTACCCAAAAGACCCTAGCAACCACCCAAAATACCCTAGCAACCGCCTAGCAACCACCCAGAATACCCTAGCAACCACCTAAAATACCCTAGCAACCACCTAAAATACCATAGCAACCGCCTATCAACCACCCAAAAGACCCTAGCAACCACCCAAAATATCCTAGCAACCGCCTAGCAACCACCCAGAACACCCTAGTAACCACCCCAGAACACCCTAGCAACCGCCTAGCAACCACCCAGAACACCTTAGCAACCACCCAAAATACCCTAGCAACCGCCTAGCAACCACCCAAAAGACCCTAGCAACCACCAGAAATATCCTAGCAACCGCCTAGCAACCACTCAGAATACCCTAGCAACCGCCTAGCAAAAAACTTTCTGGTCCAAACTTTCTCAAGCCAACTTAAAGTTTGTCTCGACGAACTTTCGCATCTAGTTATTATTATTCTTCTGACCGTAAAAATTTACAACTCAAACTCCTCATAGAGCTTTAACTCTACATACTCCAAACTCGGCTCAGACACTCAAACTGATCTGACTCGAGTTGCTATATCTTTTCAGACTGATCGGACTTACGGTTTTCCTAAAAATGACGATCAAAACTCGAAAAAACTCATTCAAAAACTCCATTGACTTACAATGGGAGTTCTAAAAAATTCAAACCGACGAAAATTCAAATCAAAACACCTTGAAGACTAAACCAAACTGCCGTTCTATATACTATATGAGCCATTGAGACTCATTTAAACTAATGAACTCTAAACTCAAAACGTGTGTGTGTGTGTGTGTGTGTGTGTGTGTGTGTGAGAGAGAGAGCGTGTGTGTGTGTGTAAACTCAAATACTTGTACATACTCATTTAAACTTATAAACTCAACTCAAAAACTTGTACACTTATAAACTCTGAGTGTGTGTGTGTGTGTGTGTGTGACAGAGAGAGAGTGTGTCTATGTGCGTGAGTGTGTGTGTGTGTGTGTGTGTGTGTGTGTGTGTGTGTGTGTGTGTGTGTGTTAATGAACTTGTCTGTGTGTGTGTGTGTGAGTGAGTTAGTGAGTGTGTGGGTGAGAGAGAGTGTGTGTGTATGTCGAAAATTTAAATCTAAACACCTTGAAGACTAAACCAAACTGCCGTTCTATATACTATATGAGCCATTGAGACTCATTTAAACTAATAAACTCTAAACTCATACACTTATAATTAGAATAAGTGTATGAGATTAACTAATTAACTTATAAACTCATGAATTCATAGACTTATAAACTATTAAACTCATAAATTAATAAACTCTGAACTCTTAAACTCATTTAAACTTATAAACTCTAAACTCATTTAAACTTATAAACTCAAAACTCAAAAACTCATACACTTATAAACTCTAAACTCAAACTCTTAAGTGTGCGTGTGTGTGTGTCTGAGTGTGTGTGTGTCTGAGTGAGTGTGTGAGCGAGTTAGTGTGTGTGTGCGTATGTGTGTGTGTGTTTATCTATCTATCTATTAACTTATTTATCTACCTGCCATAAACTTCAAACTACTGTAAACTACTTTAAACTTCAAACCACTTTAAACTTCTTACGTTTAAAGCTCCCAGTTCCAAAGCAACTCCATAGCAACCAAACTTGAGTACCCTAGAAACGGTTTTGCAGGACCTATATCTCTGTATCAGAACATCGTATAGAGATGAGGTTTGGCTCTTTTGACTCATGCTAGCAAACAGCACTTCCAACATGCTACACATGCTAGCAGTGAATAGCTACATGCTAATAGCGATTAGTTAAGTGCTAAATCATACCAAGATCATGCAAACAACTATATCAAAACTACATAGTAACCATCTGTGACAACTACCAACCACCTAGCAACACCCTAGCAACCACCTAGCAACACCATAGTAACCACCCAGAACACCCTAGCAACCGCCTAGCAACCGCCTAGCAACCACCCAGAATACCTTAGCAACACCATAGCAACCACCCATAACACCCTAGCAACTGCCTAACAACACCCTAGCAACCGCCTAGTAACCACCCAGAACACCCTAGCAACCACCTAGCAACACCATAGCAACCACCCAGAACACCCTAGCAACCACCTAGCAACACCATAGCAACCACCCAGAACACCCTAGCAACTGCCTAGCAACCACCCAGAATACCCTAGCAACCACCTAGCAACACCATAGCAACCACCCATAACACCCTAGCAACCGCCTAGCAACACCATAGCAACGACCCAGAACACCCTAGCAACTGCCTAGCAACCACCCAGAATACCCTAGCAACCGCCTAGCAACCGCCTAGCAACCACCCAGAAGACCTTAGCAACACCATAGCAACCACCCAGAACACCCTAGCAACCGCCTAACAACACCCTAGCAACCACCCAGAACACCCTAGCAACCGCCTAGCAACCACCCAGAACACCCTAGTAACCGCCTAGCAACACCATAGCAACCACCCAGAACACCCTAGCAACTGCCTAGCAACCACCCAGAATACCCTAGCAACCGCCTAGCAACCACCCAGAATACCCTAGCAACCGCCTAGCAACCGCCTAGCAACCACCCAGAATACCTTAGCAACCGCCTAGCAACACCATAGCAACCACCCAGAACACCCTAGCAACCGCCTAACAACACCCTAGCAACCGCCTAGCAACCAACCAGAACACCCTAGCAACCGCCTAGCAACACCATAGCAACCACCCAGAACACCCTAGCAACCGCCTAGCAACCACCCAGAATACCTTAGCAACCGCCTAGCAACACCATAGCAACCACCCAGAACACCCTAGCAACCGCCTAGCAACCACCCAGAATACCCTAGCAACCGCCTAGCAACCACCCAGAACACCCTAGCAACCGCCTAGCAAAAAACGTTCTGGTCCAAACTTTCTCAAGCCAACTTAAAGTTTGTCTCGACGAACTTTTGCATCTAGTTAAGTTGGCTTGAGAGAGCCAACTTACTGAAATCCTATTTAAACTTAATATTATTATTATTCTTCTGTGAAAAACTGTTGACTCAAACTCGTCCTAGAGCTTTAACTCTACATACTCCAAACTCGGCTCAGACACTCAAACTGATCTGAAGTTAGTTGCTATATCTTTTCAGACTGATCGGACTTACGGTTTTCCTAAAAATGACGATCAAAACTCGGAAAAACTCCCATTGACTTACATTGGGGAGTTCTAAAAAATTCAAATCCAGATTCAAACTCACCAACCGACAAAAATTTAAATCTAAACACCTTGAAGACTAAACCAAACTGCCGTTCTATATACTATATGAGCCATTGAGACTCATTTAAACTAATAAACTCTAAACTCATACACTTATAAACTGATTAACTTATAAACTCATGAATTCATAGACTTATGAACTCTTAAACTCAAATTAATAAACTCTGAACTCAAACTCATTTAACTTATAAACTCAAAACTCAAACTCATACACTTATAAACTCAATTTATACACTTATAAACTCTAAACTCATAAACTCTTGAGTGTGCATGTGTGTGTCTGAGTGAGTGTGTGAGCGAGTTAGTGTGTGTGTGTGTGTGTGTGTGTGTGTGTGTATCTATCTAACTTATTTATCTATCTATCTGTCATAAACTTCAAACTACTGTAAACTACTTTAAACTTCAAACCACTTTAAACTTCTTACGTTTAAAGCTCCCAGCTCCCAAGCAACTCCATAGCAACCAAACTTGAGTACCATAGCAACCGTTTTGCAAGACCTTTATCTCTGTATCAGAACATCGTATAGAGATGAGGTTTGGCTCTTTTGACTCATGCTAGCAAACAGCACTTCCAACATGCTACACATGCTAGCAGTGAATAGCTACATGCTAATAGCGATTGGTTAAGTGCTAAATCATTCTAATAACTCTATAAAAACTCCATAGTAACCATCTGTGACAACTACCTACCACCTAGTAACACCATAGCAACCGCCCAGAACACCCTAGCAACCGCCTAGCAACCACCCAGAATACCTTAGCAACCGCCTAGCAACACCATAGCAACCACCCAGAACACCCTAGCAACCGCCTAGCAACCACCCAGAATACCCTAGCAACCGCCTAGCAACACCATAGCAACCACCCAGAACACCCTAGCAACCGCCTAGCAACCACCCAGAACACCCTAGCAACCAACCAGAATACCCTAGCAACCACCTAGCAACAGCATAGCAACCACCCAGAACACCCTAGCAACCGCCTAGCAACACCCTAGCAACCACCCAAAATATCTTAGCAACCGCCTAGCAACACCATAGCAACCACCAAAACACCCTATCAACCGCCTAACAACAGCATAGCAACCACCCAGAGCAACCACCCAGAACAACCTAGCAACCGCCTAGCAACACCATAGCAACCACCCAGAACACCCTAGCAACCGCCTAGCAACCACCCAGAACACCTTAGCAACTCACTAGAAAACCCCCAACAACTTTTTAACTTTAAACTACTTTAAACTAAATTAAACTTTAAGCTAATTTAAACTTCAAACTAATTTAAACTTTAAACTAAATTAAACTTTAAACTAATTAAAACCTTAAGCTAATTTAAACTTCAAACTAATTTAAACTTTAAACTACTTTAAACTTTAAACTAATTTAAACTTTAAACTAATTTAAATTTCAAACTACTTTAAACTCCAAACTATTTTAAACTTCTTCAAACTTTCTGGTCCGGCTTTCTCAAGCCAACTTAAAGTTTGTCTCGACGAACTTTTTAATCTAGTTAAGTTGGCTTGAGAGAGCCAACTTACTGAAATCCTATTTAAACTTATTATTATTATTAAGTTGGCTTGAGAGAGCCAACATATTGAAATCCTATTTAAACTTATTATTATTATTATTATTATTATTATTATTATTCCGAGACTAAAATTTCTATATGAAACTCCTCCTAGAGCTTTAACTCTACATACTCCAAACTCGGCTCAGACACTCAAACTGATCTGACTCGCGTTGCTATATCTTTTCAGACTGATCGGACTTACGGTTTTCCTAAAAATGACGATCAAAACTCGGAAAAACTCCCATTGACTTACATTGGGGAGTTCTAAAAATATTTGAATCCAAACTGCCGTTTTCACACACACAGACTCCAAAGGGCCTGACACCCCTGCGTCTCTCCCTCTCTCTCTCCCTCAGAGGATTTATATTATCAAGCAACCAATAAGTAATGGCCTAAAATCTTCATAGCCACACCCTAGCAACCAGTTACAGCACCCTAGCAACCACTAAGAGCTCCCTAGCAACCACCCTAAACCCCCCAAAAAAACTTTTTTTATTTTTTTTTATTTTTTAAAGCAATATTACATTCGTGGCCTTGCGATATTGCTCCATGCTTGTGCCTATTCGGCCATAGCCACGAGGCCGCAGGCCGAGTGCCGTACTGAAGGCACTCGTTATTAACTCCATATAAACCATCTTTGACAACTACCAACCACCTAGTAACACCATAGCAACTACCAAAAATACCTTAGCAACCATCTTGAACACCCTAGCAACATCTAGAAACACTCTAGTAACCACCAAATATACCCTAGCAACCACCCAGAACACCCTAGCAACTGCCTAGCAACCCCCCAGAACACCTAGCAACTGCCTAGCAACCACCCAGAACACCTAGCAAACAGCCAGAACACCCTAGCAACTGCCTAGCAACCACCCAGAACACCCTAACAACTGCCTAGCAACACCATAGCAACCACCCAGAACACCCTAGCAACCGCCTAGCAACCACCCCGAACACCCTAGCAACACCATAGCAACCACCCAGAACACCCTAGCAACCGCCTAGCAACCACCTAGAATACCTTAGCAACCACCTAGCAACACCATAGCAACCACCCAGAATACCCTAGCAACCACCTAGCAACCACCCAAAACACCCTAGCAACCGCCTAGCAACACCATAGCAACCACCCAGAATACCCTAGCAACCGCCTAGCAACCACCCAGAATACCTTAGCAACCGCCTAGCAACACCATAGCAACCACTCAGAAAACCCTAGCAACTGCCTCATAACCACCCAGAACACCCTAGCAACCACCCAAAATACCTTAGAACACCCTAGCAACACCATAGCAACCACTCAGAACACCCTAACAACCACCCAAAATACCTTAGAACCCCATAGCAACCACCCAGAACACCCTAGCAACCACCCAAAATACCCTAGCAACCGCCTAGCAACCACCCAAAAGACCCTAGCAACCACCCAAAATATCCTAGCAACCGCCTAGCAACCACCCAGAACACCCTAGTAACCACCCAGAACACCCTAGCAACCGCCTAGCAACCACCCAGAATACCCTAGCAACCGCCTAGCAACAGCATAGCAACCACCAAGAACACCCTAGCAACCGCCTAGCAACACCATAGTAACCACCCAAAACACCCTAGCAACCGCCTAGCAACCACCCAGAATACCCTAGCAACCGCCTAGCAACCACCCAGAATACCCTAGCAACCGCCTAGCAACAGCATAGCAACCACCAAGAACACCCTAGCAACCGCCTAGCAACACCATAGTAACCACCCAAAACACCCTAGCAACCGCCTAGCAACCACCCAGAATACCTTAGCAACACCATAGCAACCACCCAGAACACCCTAGCAACCGCCTAGCAACCACCCAGAATACCTTAGCAACACCATAGCAACCACCCAGAACACCCTAGCAACCGCCTAGCAACACCATAGCAACCACCCAGAACACCCTAGCAACCACCTAGCAACCACCCAGAACACCCTAGCAACCGCCTAGCAACCACCCAGAACACCCTAGCAACCGCCTAGCAACACAATAGCAACCACCCAGAACACCCTAGCAACTGCCTAGCAACCACCCAGAATACCCTAGCAACCGCCTAGCAACCACCTAGCAACCACCCAGAATACCTTAGCAACCGCCTAGCAACACCATAGCAACTACCCAGAACACCCTAGCAACCGCCTAGCAAAAAACGTTCTGGTCCAAACTTTCTCAAGCCAACTTAAAGTTTGTCTCGACGAACTTTTGCATCTAGTTATTATTATTCTTCTGAGACTAAAAAAACTAAATTGGATCTCCTCCTAGAGCTTTAACTCTACATACTCCAAATTCGGCTCAGACACTCAAACTGATCTGACTCGAGTTGCTATATCTTTTCAGACTGATCGGACTTACGGTTTTCCTAAAAATGATGATCAAAACTCAAAAAAACTCATTCAAAAACTCCCATTGACTTTCATTGGGAGTTCTAAAAAATTCAAACCGACGAAAATTCAAATCAAAACACCTTGAAGACTAAACCAAACTGCCGTTCTATATACTATATGAGCCATTGAGACTCATTTAAACTAATAAACTCTAAACTCATACACTTATAAACTAATTAACTTATAAATTCATGAATTCATAGACTTATGAACTCTTAAACTCATAAATTAATAAACTCTGAACTCTTAAACTCATTTAAACTTATAAACTCTAAACTCATTAAAACTTATAAACTCTAAACTCATTTAAAACTTATAAACTCTAAACTCAAAAACTCTTACACTTATAAACTCATCAATTTATACACTTATAAACTCTAAACTCATAAACTCTGAGTGTGTGTGTGTGTTCACACACACACACACACACACACACACACTCTAAACTCATTTAAACTCTAAACTCATTTAAACTTGTAAACTCGTAAACTACTTGTCACGGTTCATGAATCGGCTGTCTCTCACTGATGTGTCTGCGTGAGTGTAATTGTGTGGGTGTGGTTACTCGTTGTGTTAATTAGTGTCACCAGCTGTCATCAATCCCAGGTTCCTTTATATGCCCAGTAACTTCACTCTCATGTTGTCAGATCGTTGTGGTTGTTTCCCGGTGTGTGTCCTGTGCTCGTGCCTCGTCTACAAGGTTCCTCGTCTGGATTTCGTCAGTTCTTCGTGTCGTCTGGATTTCGTCAGTTCCTCGTGTCGTCTGGATGTTCCACGGTTCCTGGGTTTCACTCGAGCACGCTTACCACTGCACCACCACCGGATCGCCATCTCGTCCCTGCTTCAACAGCCACCTGAGTGTTTGTCCCCGACCTGTGTGTTTACATCTTACCACCAACAATAAACTGAGTTTTACTTGCATCTTGCATCCTCCTATTATTTCCTCACAGAACGATCTGACCAATCATGGACGCAGCAAGCACAACTCAACTCAACGATTTCATCGCTCACTGCATCACACGTATGGACCAACAAGAGGAGAACGTCTCGGGCACAGGTCGTGCGGTACAAGCACTCATGAAGCAGGTGTCCGAGCTCTCCCAACAGGTACAACAGCTACGGATTCCCACTGCGCCCCCCACACCGCCCGTTCCCCCACCACCAGCGCCCGCAGCAGCGGAAGAACCGGAGCCACGCCTACCTACACCTGAGGGGTATTCCGGTGAGCCTGAATATTGCAGAGCATTCCTCACGAGATGTTCCATGCATTTTGCCCTGCAGCCACGCACTTTCCAGAGTGAACATGCAAAGGTGGCATTTGTATTGACCCTGCTGTCAGGGAAAGCAGCGCTTTGGGGAACGGCGGTGTGGGAGAACGGAAACAACTGCTGCACCTCGTTCCAGGCACTCTCCGAGGAGATGAGGAGAGTGTTCGACCGTGCAGTGGCGGGTAAGGAGGCGGCCAGATTACTCGCCGAACTGCGACAGGGGGAAGGCTCGGTGGCGGACTATTCCATTCAGTTCCGCACCCTGGCCGCAGAGTGCCGTTGGAACGAGGAGGCGCAGTGGGATATGTTCCTGCATGGGCTGGCTGACCGCGTTCAAAAGGAGATATATACTTTGGACTTACCTGAGTCATTGAACGGACTGGTGGATCTTGCTCTGAGAGTGGACGCTCGACTGAATCGTGTGACCAGATTGACGCATCCCAGCCGTCCACAGCCCGACACGGGGGACCACCAGCCCGGTGGTGTGAGCGCGGTCAGCCCCGCATTCGACCACGAGCCCATGCAGGTGGGGAGAGCTCGGCTTTCCCGGGAGGAGAGGGAAAGGCGGAGATCCCAAGGACTCTGCCTATACTGTGGCCGGGCGGGCCATTTCATCCACTCCTGCCCGGCAAAAGAAGCAAGCCCGGTAGTAAGTATGAGGCTACTATCGGGTGGGATCTCCGCCGAAAAGACCTCATCACCATCATCGACCCTCCTCCCGGTAAGACTGAGATGGCGAACGTCGACGCACTGCACCAATGCACTACTGGATTCGGGAGCGGAGGGTAATTTCATGGACTCCAAACTTGCACTTAAACTTCAGATTCCCGTCACTCCCCTCCCGCACCAGATTATCGTCAACGCACTCAATGGACAGGAACTTCCCCGGATTACGCATTCTACTGAAAACATCACCCTCATCACTTCTGGCAATCACACAGAACTCATCTCATTTTTACTCATGGACTCACCACTTGCACCAGTGGTTTTGGGACACCCGTGGCTTTCAAGACACAACCCCCGTGTCGACTGGTGCACTAATACTGTTTCCACATGGAGTAACCACTGTCATGAGTCCTGTTTAGTGTCTGCCTGTCCCTCTGTGTCTGGTTCTGTGTTTCAGGGTGAGGCAGCGGATTTGTCTAACGTGCCCGCGGAGTACCTCGACCTGAAGGAAGTGTTCAGTAAGTCTCGTGCTGCTTCTCTCCCTCCGCATCGTTCCTATGACTGTGCGATAGATCTACTGCCAGGTAAATCTCCGCCTAAGGGCAAACTTTACTCTCTTTCTGTTCCCGAGAGGGAGGCCATGGAGAAATATATTTCTGATTCTCTAGCCTCTGGATTCATCCAGCCTTCCTCTTCTCCTGCGGGGGCGGGGTTCTTTTTCGTTGGGAAGAAGGATGGTTCTCTGCGACCTTGCATTGATTACCGAGAGCTGAACAACATCACGGTAAAGAATTCTTATCCTTTGCCGTTGATGTCTTCAGCTTTCGAGAGGTTGCAGGGAGCATCCATTTTCACGAAACTGGACTTACGCAATGCATATCATTTGGTTCGCATCAGGAAGGGGGATGAATGGAAAACCGCTTTTAATACCCCCAGGGGGCACTTTGAATATTTGGTTATGCCTTTCGGGCTTTCCAACAGCCCAGCGGTTTTCCAGGCACTCGTGAATGACGTGTTGAGAGACATGGTAGATCAGTTCATATATGTTTACCTGGATGACATATTGATTTTTTCTTCGTCTCTCCAGGAACACGTTCAACACGTCAGACGAGTGCTCCAGAGACTGTTAGAGAATGGGCTTTTTGTCAAGGCGGAGAAATGCGCGTTTCATGCACAGTCTGTTCCCTTCCTAGGGTACATCATCTCTTCTGAGGGAGTGCGCATGGATCCTGACAAGGTTAAGGCTGTGGTTGATTGGCCAAGTCCAGATTCCCGTAAGGCCCTACAGCGGTTTCTGGGGTTCGCCAATTTTTACCGGCGTTTCATTCGCAATTTCAGCCAACTAGTCGCACCTCTGACTGCCTTGACCTCCCCCCGAACGACGTTCAGGTGGTCGAACACTGCCGAGGCAATGTTCACCAACCTCAAGAGTCGCTTCGTTTCGGCTCCAATTCTTGTCACCCCTGATCCCACACGTCAGTTCGTGGTGGAGGTCGACGCGTCAGAGGTGGGAGTAGGAGCAGTGCTTTCACAACGCGCTTCCTCAGACGACAAGATGCATCCCTGCGCGTTTTTTTCTCATCGACTATCGCCTGCCGAACGTAATTATGACATTGGTAACAGAGAGTTGTTGGCGGTCAAGTTAGCGTTGGAGGAGTGGCGTCATTGGTTAGAGGGTTCGGGGGTACCCTTTATCGTTTGGACCGATCACAAGAATCTTGAATACATCAGATCTGCTAAAAGACTCAACTCCAGGCAAGCTCGGTGGGCTCTTTTTTTCGGACGTTTTGATTTTGTTCTCTCGTACCGCCCGGGTTCCAAGAACATCAAACCCGACTCTTTATCTCGTATTTTTGATCCATCCGAACGCCCGGTGACTCCCGAGTGTATTTTACCTGAGAAGGTTGTCATCTCCACTCTGGTATGGGAGGTCGAATCGAGGGTCAAGACAGCCCTAGAAGGGGTAACGCCTCCGCCTGGTTGCCCACCGAGTCGTTTATTTGTTCCGGAGGGGTTACGGTCCGACGTTATTCGATGGGGTCATTGCTCCAACGTGGCGTGTCATCCAGGAGTGACTCGCACGAGTTTTCTAGTTAAGCAACGATTCTGGTGGCCATTAATGGCTCGCGACATTCACGATTTTGTTTTGGCTTGCTCAGTCTGTGCCACTGGTAAGACATCTAACCAACCCCCAGACGGGTTACTTCGACCGCTGCCTGTCCCTTCGAGACCCTGGTCCCATATCGCTCTAGATTTTGTCACCGCCCTCCCGCCCTCCAAAGGCATGACGGTTGTTTTAACCGTAGTGGACCGGTTCTCGAAGGCGGCACATTTCATCCCCTTGCCCAAATTACCTTCAGCCAAGGAGACAGCGGTCACAGTCATAGATCACGTCTTTCGGTTACATGGCCTCCCGATGGACGTGGTCTCTGACAGAGGTTCCCAATTCGTATCCAAATTTTGGCGAGAATTTTGTAAGTTACTGGGGGCCACGGTCAGTCTGTCCTCGGGCTATCATCCACAGAGCAATGGTCAGTCTGAACGAGCCAACCAGGACCTCGAGAGAATGTTGCGATGTTTGGTTGCCAAGAATCCGTCGTCCTGGAGCCAACAGCTTTCTATGGTGGAGTACGCCCACAATTCATTACCAGTGTCATCCACGGGCCTTTCGCCATTTAAGTGTAGTTTAGGTTACCAGCCACCAATTTTTCCGAGTCTGGAATCCGAGGTCGCGGTCCCCTCCGCTCACGCATTCGTCCAGAGGTGCCGCCGTACTTGGACTAGAGCCCGTGAGACTCTACTCCAAGCGGGGGGGCGCATGAAGGCCAAGGCCGATCGCCACCGGTCAAAGCCTCCCGTCTACGTCGTGGGTCAAAAAGTGTGGCTTTCTACCAAGAATATTCCGCTCCGCTCCGTGTCTAACAAGTTAGCTCCCAAATTCATTGGCCCGTTTCCTGTCACCAAGATTATTAGTCCGGTGACAGTCCGACTCAAACTCCCTCCTGCGTACAGGAGAATTCACCCCGCCTTCCATGTGTCTAAAGTCAAGCCCGTGTTTTATTCTCACTTTAATCCGCCTGCCCCGGTTCCCCCCCCGCCGCGACTCGTAGATGGGGAACCTACGTATTTGGTACACCGTATTCTGGACTCGAGACGGAGGGGACGCGGATTTCAGTACTTGGTGGACTGGGAGGGTTACGGTCCGGAGGAGAGAAGTTGGGTACCTGCTAGAGACATTCTGGATCACTCCCTTATCGATGATTACAATCGACAGGTAAGGTTGTCTGGGAACGCCAGGAGGCGTTCCTAGGGAGGGGGGTACTGTCACGGTTCATGAATCGGCTGTCTCTCACTGATGTGTCTGCGTGAGTGTAATTGTGTGGGTGTGGTTACTCGTTGTGTTAATTAGTGTCACCAGCTGTCATCAATCCCAGGTTCCTTTATATGCCCAGTAACTTCACTCTCATGTTGTCAGATCGTTGTGGTTGTTTCCCGGTGTGTGTCCTGTGCTCGTGCCTCGTCTACAAGGTTCCTCGTCTGGATTTCGTCAGTTCTTCGTGTCGTCTGGATTTCGTCAGTTCCTCGTGTCGTCTGGATGTTCCACGGTTCCTGGGTTTCACTCGAGCACGCTTACCACTGCACCACCACCGGATCGCCATCTCGTCCCTGCTTCAACAGCCACCTGAGTGTTTGTCCCCGACCTGTGTGTTTACATCTTACCACCAACAATAAACTGAGTTTTACTTGCATCTTGCATCCTCCTATTATTTCCTCACACTACTTTAAACTTCAAACCACTTTAAACTTAAGTTTAAAGCTTCCAGCTCCCAAGCAACTCCATAGCAACCAAACTTGAGTACCCTAGCAACCGTTTTGCAAGACCTATATCTCTGTATCAGAACATCATATAGAGATGAGGTTTGGCTCTTTTGACTCATGCTAGCAAACAGCACTTCCAACATGCTACACATGCTAGCAGTGAATAGCTACATGCTAATAGCGATTAGTTAAGTGCTAAATCATTCTAAGAACTCTATAAAAACTCCATAGTAACCATCTGTGACAACTACCTACCACCTAGTAACACCATAGCAACCACCCAAAATACCTTAGCAACCGCCCCGAATGCCCTAGCAACCGCCTAGCAACACCATAGCAACCACCCAAAACACCCTAGCAACAACCTAGCAACCACCCAGAACACCCTAGCAACCGCCTAGCAACCACCCAGAACACCCTAGCAACCACCTAGCAACACCCTAGCAACCACCCAAAACACCCTAGCAACACCCTAGCAACCACCCAGAATACCCTAGCAACACCCTAGCAACCACCCAGAATACCCTAGCAACCACCTAGCAACAGCATAGCAACCACTCAGAACACCCTAGCAACCGCCTAGCAACACCCTAGCAACCACCCAAAATACCTTAGCAACCACCTAGCAACACCATAGCAACCACCCAGAACACCCTAGCAACCGCCTAGCAACCAACCAGAATACCCTAGCAACACCATAGCAACCACCCAGAACACCCTAGCAACCACCTAGCAACACCAGAGCAACCACCCCGAACACCCTAGCAACCAGCCAAAATACCTTAGCAACCGCCTAGCAACACCATAGCAACCACCCAAAATACCCTAGCAACCGCTTAGCAACACCCTAGCAACCGCCTAGCAACCAACCAGAATACCCTAGCAACCACCTAGCAACAGCATAGCAACCACCCAGAACACCCTAGCAACCGCCTAGCAACACCCTAGCAACCACCCAAAATACCTTAGCAACCACCTAACAACACCCTAGCAACCACCCAAAATACCCTAGCAACCGCTTAGCAAAACCCTAGCAACCACCCAGAACACCCTAGCAACCGCCTAGCAACCAACCAGAACACCCTAGCAACCGCCTAGCAACACCATAGCAACCACCCAGAACACCCTAGCAACACCCTAGCAACCATCCAAAATACCTTAGCAACCACCTAGCAACACCATAGCAACCACCCCGAACACCCTAGCAACCACCCAAAATACCCTAGCAACCGCTTAGCAACACCCTAGCAACACCATAGCAACCAACCAGAATACCCAAGCAACCACCCCGAATACCCTAGCAACCAGCCAAAATACCTTAGCAACCGCCTAGCAACACCATAGCAACCACCCAGAACACCCTAGCAACCGCCTAGCAACCACCCAGAACACCTTAGCAACCCACTAGAAAACCCCCAACAACTTTTTAACTTTAAACTACTTTAAACTTTAAACTAATTAAAACTTTAAGCTAATTTAAACTTCAAACTAATTTAAACTTTAAACTACTTTCAACTTTAAACTAATTTACTTCAAACTAATTTAAACTTTAGACTAATTTAAACTTTAAACTACTTTCAACTTTAAACTAATTTACTTCAAACTAATTTAAACTTTAGACTAATTTAAACTTTAAACTAAATTAAACTTTAAACTAAATTAAACTTCAAACTACTTTAATCTTCTAACTACTTTAAACTTCAAACTTTCCAGTACAAACTTTCTCAAGCCAACTTAAAGTTTGTCTCGACGAACTTTTTAATCTAGTTATTATTATTCTTCTGAGACTAAAAAAACTAAATTGGATCTCCTCCTAGAGCTTTAACTCTACATACTCCAAATTCGGCTCGGACACTCAAACTGATCTGACTCGAGTTGCTATATCTTTTCAGACTGATCGGACTTACGGTTTTCCTAAAAATGACGATCAAAACTCGAAAAAACTCATTCAAAAACTCCCATTGACTTACATTGGGAGTTCTAAAAAATTCAAACCGACGAAAATTCAAATCAAAACACCTTGAAGACTAAACCAAACTGCCGTTCTATATACTATCTGAGCCATTGAGACTCATTTAAACTAATAAACTCTAAACTCATACACTTATAAACTAATTAACTTATAAATTCATGAATTCATAGACTTATGAACTCTTAAACTCATAAATTAATAAACTCTGAACTCTTAAACTCATTTAAACTTATAAACTCTAAACTCATTAAAACTTATAAACTCTAAACTCAAAAACTCTTACACTTATAAACTCATCAATTTATACACTTATAAACTCTAAACTCATAAACTCTGAGTGTGTGTGTGTGTGTGTGTGTGTTCACACACACACACACACACACACACACACACACACACACACACACACACACACTAAACTCATTTAAACTTAAACTCTAAACTCATTTAAACTTGTAAACTCGTAAACTACTTTAAACTTCAAACCACTTTAAACTTAAGTTTAAAGCTTCCAGCTCCCAAGCAACTCCATAGCAACCAAACTTGAGTACCCTAGCAACCGTTTTGCAAGACCTATATCTCTGTATCAGAACATCATATAGAGATGAGGTTTGGCTCTTTTGACTCATGCTAGCAAACAGCACTTCCAACATGCTACACATGCTAGCAGTGAATAGCTACATGCTAATAGCGATTAGTTAAGTGCTAAATCATTCTAAGAACTCTATAAAAACTCCATAGTAACCATCTGTGACAACTACCTACCACCTAGTAACACCATAGCAACCACCCAAAATACCTTAGCAACCGCCCCGAATGCCCTAGCAAGCGCCTAGCAACACCATAGCAACCACCCAAAACACCCTAGCAACAACCTAGCAACCACCCAGAACACCCTAGCAACCGCCTAGCAACCACCCAGAACACCCTAGCAACCACACAAAGTACCTTAGCAACCACCTAGCAACACCCTAGCAACCACCCAAAACACCCTAGCAACACCCTAGCAACCACCCAGAATACCCTAGCAACCACCTAGCAACAGCATAGCAACCACCCAGAACACCCTAGCAACCGCCTAGCAACACCCTAGCAACCACCCAAAATACCTTAGCAACCACCTAGCAACACCATAGCAACCACCCAGAACACCCTAGCAACCGCCTAGCAACCAACCAGAATACCCTAGCAACACCATAGCAACCACCCAGAACACCCTAGCAACCACCTAGCAACACCAGAGCAACCACCCAGAACACCCTAGCAACCGCCTAGCAACCACCCAGAACACCTTAGCAACCCACTAGAAAACCCCCAACAACTTTTTAACTTTAAACTACTTTAAACTTTAAACTAATTAAAACTTTAAGCTAATTTAAACTTCAAACTAATTTAAACTTTAAACTACTTTCAACTTTAAACTAATTTACTTCAAACTAATTTAAACTTTAGACTAATTTAAACTTTAAACTAATTTAAACTTCAAACTAATTTAAACTTTAGACTAATTTAAACTTTAAACTAAATTAAACTTCAAACTACTTTAATCTTCTAACTACTTTAAACTTCAAACTTTCCAGTACAAACTTTCTCAAGCCAACTTAAAGTTTGTCTCGACGAACTTTTTAATCTAGTTATTATTATTATTATTATTTGTTGTTTAATTGTAGATTGGTTAGAAGTAATCTGTTCTGTTAAATGTGGTGTTGTCTTGTTTTTTTTTTTTGTTTTTTTTTTTGAGTGTTAAAGCTGCTGTGACAATATAATTTCCTGCAAAGGATCAATAAAGTATCACTACTACTACTACATGTAACATTTACTATAATTAAGCTAGTTTGTGCAATTAAGTTTATTTGGATTGATCGTTAAAGTTCAAATGGATTGTGTTATGTTCTGTAATTGTTGTTAAAGGGTTAGTTCACCCAAAAATGAAAATTCTGTCAGTAATTCCTGACCCTCATGTTGTTCCAACCCGTAAGACCTTCGTTCATCTTCGGAACATAAATTAAGATATTTTTGATGAAATCTGACAGCTGGATCACTCCTCCATAGGTTTCTATGTGATTGAAACTTGCTGGCCCAGAAAAGTTAGTCACTTGGACTATATTAACGATCTCTTTAATAACTTTTCTGGGCCAGCAAGTTTCAATCACATAGAAACCTATGGAGGAGTGATCCAGCTGTCAGATTTCATCAAAAATATCTTAATTTATGTTCCGAAGATGAACGAAGGTCTTACGCGGTTGGAACAACATGAGGGTGAGTAATTACTGACAGAATTTTCATTTTTGGGTGAACTATCCCTTTAATAAATCTGTCAGAAGAAAATGTGCAAAAGTTTTAGCTACTGGGGTACAACAGTGGCAGTCCTTTAAAAATGAACAATGGTTTTACTACGGTAACCATACACACGACTAATTACAGGCGCATCGAGAGCACAAATCACCAATTATTTTAGAGGTCATGAAAATGTATTCACATTTAGCATATTAATGATGCATTCACCACCTCATATATCACGACACACTGCTTCTGTTCATGAATGCAGTTTACATGCTGAATATGCATTGTGCAATAACAGAATCACAGTTATCTTCTTTATGTTGTTACAGTTCTGCATCTATAATATGACAAATCCAGGAAGCCTTGCTGCAAGAGAATTAACTATGTTTTTGTTTTCCTTTGTCCAACAGCTCCTGTTTTTACCCACCATCCTTCCCTGTTACCGCCACCTGTATCTCTTTATAAGACAGCCACTCCTATACTCCTCTTACTACCTCTCTCTCTCACACATTCTCTCTATTTCTATTTCTATTTATTTCTAATTTCTATTTATGGGGCGGCAGTGGCTCAGTGGTTCATGTAGGTTGTCTACAAACCGGAAGGTTGGTGGCTCAATCCCCGGTTCCACCTGACCAAGTGTCGAGGTGTCCATGAGCAAGACACCTAACCCCAGCTGCTCCCGACGAGCTGGATGGCGCCTTGCATGGCTGACACTGCCGTCGGTGTATGAGTGAGTGAATGGGTGAATGTGAGGCTATGTAAAGCGCTTTGGTGGCCATAGGTCTGTGAAAGCGCTATATAAATGCAGTCCATTTACCATTCCTCTCTCTCCATCTCCATTTCTTTCTTCTAAAGCTTCACTGTCTTCAAGTAAGTATTGTTACTCTATTCTTTATTTTGCTTTCACCTTACTCTCTCACTGTCCAAAACATTTTTAAAAATGTAGTTTTTAATGTGCAAAAGTTTTACCTATTGGGGTACAACACTGGTAGCCCTTTAAAAACATTTATGGTTTTACTACGGTAACCATACACATGACTAATGACAGGTGCAGTGAGTGCTCAAATCACAAATTATTTTAGAGGTCATGAAAATGTATTCACCTCATATATCAACCCAAAGCTTTTAAAAGTAAAAAGTATCGGTATCCGATACTTGGTATCGGATCAATACCATATTGTGCAGTATCCAGTGTACTTTCTGTTCTGTGGTGTGCAATCTCCACTATCTCTTTCTCCAAATCTGTGCAGTCCTACAACAAGCTGTCGTTAATAACATCGTCACATTGTCTTCCTCTCTTCCAGAAGCCTGTTGTCTTCAAGTAAGTATTGTTTTTTTTTTTTTTTTTTTTATTCTCGTCCTGTTTTGTTTGTGTGAAAGAAGTACTTCTCAAAATCTTTTGTGTCTCTGTCAGTCTCTCCCGCTTACTCTATCTATGATAGAAATGCCAGGCCAAGGGTCAACAAGGCAAAATTGTATGGTTTGCCATACAGAAATTAATGTTGCCTGCAAAACTTGCAACACATGCAAGGAAGAACAGCCACATAAGCTGAGGCTAAAAAACAACAAAAAATTCTTTGTGAATACGGCCCCTGATCACATTTTTTAAGGCTAAAAGTAGCTCCTAACTGGTGAATTTAGGAGCAACTCCTAAAAATAATGGGCGTGTCACTCGTAACTTTAGGACTCCTAATTTTTTTGACTAAGAGTAATTCACGAAGAATTTTAGCCCTAAAAGTAGCACCTAAGTCTGGGACAGCTTAAAAGAAGTCGAGAGGACTCCTAACTCACTAAGACCTTCACAAACCGCTTTTTGTGGCATTTCACGTTGCGATGTTTTGAAATGCGTATGCGGCGCTACAGGAGCTTCAAATCGCGAGGAACAATTCTGCATTGTAGGCATAACTAGGGATGCAATAACGCCACCAACAACAACCAAAACTAGGCTACTCATTGCATGTAAACTAATTGTAACGTTTCATTGTGAATCAAATTAAAACTTTATTTTCTTTGCAAATGTAGGCAGAGGCATATAGTGACAGATTAATTCAATAATGTTGCAAAGATATTGCATCAATCCATATGTGTCATTAGGCTACTAGGCTATTTGTTTTGCCTTACTCTTTATTCATTTAGGCTATTTATTCAGTTATTCATCATCTTCCGTCCTTCGCACTGCTTGTGTAGCTCACGCATTCTCAGACCTGTCACCTGTCACTCATCATCGTAGGGGAGGTGTTTGGAATCATTCCCGCGTTACAATCATCAGCCAATCAAGGTGGTCACTTCAGTCAAGCTCGTGCATGAGTAATGGCGTCATCCATAGCAACGAAGACTCACTCTTAGTTTAGGAGTTGTCATTTTTCTTTACTAAGAGTAGGTCTGAAAGGCGTTGTGAATAACTTTTAAGAGAAAACTCCTAGCTAAAATCTTTTAGTGCGATTTAGGAGTACTCCTAGTGGTAAGATGAAATGCTTTGTGAATACGGCCCCAGAAGAGGGAGAGCTGGGTGCATATGCAGAAACAACATCGCACCACCTCTCATATCCAGGGTGAAGCTGTGTTGTTTGTGTGCGATTGCTTTCATTGTTTTTAGGCAGGTTATTTTCCAAATGTTGCTATATATATTTTAAAATAATACATGTTACTTTGTATGTGTGTGTCCTTGTATTTTTAGCTCGAAAAATTGCAGGCACTGGGATTAAGGGGCTTTACTTCTGTCCAAGCCTGGGAAAAAGCCGAATGCTTGGGTGTCTGAGGTTTTGGCACCCCGCTGTCAGCTGAATGAGACATCACATACATGCCTCCAAAGAATTAAGGGCCTGTATGATATTGTTATTCAAGGTAAGAATATTCTGTTATTTATTTTTTAAATGTCCTGTATTTGATGCTGTCACAGGCTGTGGTTGCCTTCTCTTGACTAATAGATCATTCAGATTATCATAGATGGTTTTCACTTACAACTAAAACTGGTCCTAGCAGAGTAACTTCACGATAGCCTATATTTTATTATTTGTTTGTTTATAACGAACTATGACATTGAATTGGAAGACAAGGTAATTAGCCATGCTATAATTTTAACTACAAAATTCCAGTATAGAAAAATGGCACAATTGGTCAACCACCAGACTAAGTCCAACATCCATCACATGTCTTGAGAACATTCACCTATTAAATCAACACTGCTTAGTAGAAGTAGTTTGGTAGAACAGCACTTGTTAGGTCTATACATATCTCTTTTTGGTATATGGCTGCAACCAACGATTATTTCTACTGTCGTTTTTTTTTTCCTTAAATTGATTAGATGACTTAAAATTTGTAAATTCATTTTTTATTTTTATCATTTTTAAAAATTATTCATTATAAAATACTATAAAATGACGTAAATTTGTGAAAAAGGTCGATCAATGTTTTCTAAACATATTTGAAACTGAAAAAGTCTCACTATTTTTAGGCACCATTATTTAATTTATTTAATTTATTTAATTGGCACCAGGGATGTAGTGGAGGCTAAACGCACGTAAACGCCGTTTACGCACCTCCCAAAATTCGGAAATAGCGTTTACCCACCTCCAAAGTGCGTTTGCCCACCTCCAAAGTGCGTTTATCCACCTCTAAATTGAGTTTATCCACCTCTAAATAGCCTACGGTTCCTAAGCCGTTTTGAATTTAGCTTATGTCGTTTTAGTTTCATATTGTTCATTATTAGTTTCATAGGTTGTTTGTTGTAAAAACTAAGACAAAGTCTTTCATATTGCGCTGCAACTGTCAGTGTTGACCAATCGCTTGCGGTGTTGCCAGTAGTAGTGGGAAGTTCGGATCATTTTATTGACTCGGATCTTTTAGTCTCGTTCAGCAAAATTAACTAATCTTTTCTCGACTGACAGGAAGAACAAAAGACTCGGACCCGTCGATTCAGAACCATAGACAGTGTGTTGCGTAATGCGCATGCGCGGTCAACACAAAATGAACGATTCACTCGGTAGTCCCGAATCATATTAAAGATTCATTCAAAATGAACGAATCATTCATGAACGACACGCAGCAGACTGCATCAAAATTCAAAAATGGATATCCGGCAATTCTTTAAGCGCCGTCAAGACAGCAACCCTCCTCCTGATGCAAGCAAACGGCCTCAGCTACAAGCCCAAAGTGAGTGAGCTCGGAAAAAAGTACTAAACTTCATGTTTTTGAGGTTAATTTGGTTCACGGTAGATTCATGCCACTGACTCAAGTCACCTCTAACAGTTACCTAACGTTAGCTAGTTAATGTTATCACTAGCCCGTTAATAATAATAATATAATTAATAATAATATTAATAATATTAATAACCCGTAATTAACCCGTTAATAATAATAATATTATTAACGGGTTAAACGTCTGTTAATAATAATAATAAAAATAACTTTCGTTATTTTGAATAGAAATCATCACTCATACAGCAGCCATTCATCTCATCTCCGGTTTATTTGTGTTCGTACAATATCCATGATCCGCCAGGGCTATTAGTGCGCACATTTGGAGAAATAATGATTAGTTATGACATGTTTGTAAAATATTTCGTCATACAGAATAACATTTTTATTAATTTTGCACTGATTTATGCGATCTGAAGAGCTCAAACAGCTAACAGAGCTAGCGATGAGATCTCCTCTTATTGATTTGCGTCAGCTATGACATCAGTGTGATATCTTTGTTTGTAAAGCTGTCAATCATCTCACGTGACCCACGTGACCATAAGGCTGTCCTTCTGCAATGATGCTGTATGTGTCATTGCAGTCTGTGTCATTGATAAAATATCTGAAAGCATCTTATCAGCCATTTCTAAAACTTCTCCAAAGCCTCCCATGATATGGTCTTACAATTATAAAATGCATAATTTTAGAGATATCATCCTCATATTTGAAATGAAGCATGACCACACTTGTAGCTATACTTTAGTTGTGGTTATAAGTTGATATCCTACATTCAAAAAAATATTTTATACATTCAATAAATACTTAATATTTGTTGTTTAGCATTCAGACTGGATACCTAAACATTGAATGCATATTACATAATTTATTTTAATGGTTTGTCTGAAAGGGTTATTCTATAGGCCTTATAATGTGACCAGCTACTTGACAGGATGTGGTGTGCTAAGCTGTCTTTTCTCCATTTAACCTCTTTTTACAGACAGAGGTGAGACAGACAATTATGCAGAGAGCACAGAGAGAGGAGATATAGAGAGGAGAGAGATAGAGAGAGGAGATGAGGAAAGAGGAAGAAAAAAGGTAAGACAAACAGAGAATGAAGAAACAGAGAAAGGACAATTCGAGACAGAAGGAACAGAGAGAGGAGAAGCTGAGGATGAAGGAACAGAGAGAGGAGAGACAGAGAGAGGAGAAGCTGAGGACGAAGGAACAGAGAGAGGAGAAGCTGAGGATGAAGGAACAGAGAGATGAGAGACAGAGAGAGGAGAAGCTGAGGACGAAGGAACAGAGAGAGGAGAAGCTGAGGATGAGGGAACAGAGAGAGGAGAGACAGAGAGAGGAGAAGCTGAGGACGAAGGAACAGAGAGAGGAGAAGCTGAGGATGAAGGAACAGAGAGAGGAGAAGCTGAGGATGAAGGAACAGAGAGAGGAGAGACAGAGAGAGGAGAAGCTGAGGACGAAGGAACAGAGAGAGGAGAAGCTGAGGATGAAGGAACAGAGAGAGGAGAAGCTGAGGATGAAGGAACAGAGAGAGGAGAGACAGAGAGAGGAGAAGCTGAGGACGAAGGAACAGAGAGAGGAGAAGCTGAGGATGAAGGAACAGAGAGATGAGAGACAGAGAGAGGAGAAGCTGAGGACGAAGGAACAGAGAGAGGAGAAGCTGAGGATGAGGGAACAGAGAGAGGAGAGACAGAGAGAGGAGAAGCTGAGGACGAAGGAACAGAGAGAGGAGAAGCTGAGGATGAAGGAACAGAGAGAGGAGAGACAGAGAGAGGAGAAGCTGAGGACGAAGGAACAGAGAGAGGAGAAGCTGAGGATGAAGGAACAGAGAGAGGAGAGACAGAGAGAGGAGAAGCTGAGGACGAAGGAACAGAGAGAGGAGAAGCTGAGGATGAGGGAACAGAGAGAGGAGAGACAGAGAGAGGAGAAGCTGAGGACGAAGGAACAGAGAGAGGAGAGACAGAGAGAGGAGAAGCTGAGGATGAAGGAACAGAGAGAGGAGAAGCTGAGGATGAGGGAACAGAGAGAGGAGAGACAGAGAGAGGAGAAGCTGAGGATGAAGGAACAGAGAGAGGAGAAGCTGAGGATGAGGGAACAGAGAGAGGAGAGACAGAGAGAGGAGAAGCTGAGGACGAAGGAACAGAGAGAGGAGAAGCTGAGGACGAAGGAACAGAGAGAGGAGAGACAGAGAGAGGAGAAGCTGAGGACGAAGGAACAGAGAGAGGAGAAGCTGAGGATGAGGGAACAGAGAGAGGAGAGACAGAGAGAGGAGAAGCTGAGGACGAAGGAACAGAGAGAGGAGAGAGAGAGAGGAGAAGCTGAGGATGAAGGAACAGAGAGAGGAGAAGCTGAGGATGAAGGAACAGAGAGAGGAGAGACAGAGAGAGGAGAAGCTGAGGACGAAGGAACAGAGAGAGGAGAGACAGAGAGAGGAGAAGCTGAGGACGAAGGAACAGAGAGAGGAGAAGCTGAGGACGAAGGAACAGAGAGAGGAGAGACAGAGAGAGGAGAAGCTGAGGACGAAGGAACAGAGAGAGGAGAGACAGAGAGAGGAGAAGCTGAGGATGAAGGAACAGAGAGAGGAGAAGCTGAGGACGAAGGAACAGAGAGAGGAGAGACAGAGAGAGGAGAAGCTGAGGACGAAGGAACAGAGAGAGGAGAAGCTGAGGATGAGGGAACAGAGAGAGGAGAGACAGAGAGAGGAGAAGCTGAGGACGAAGGAACAGAGAGAGGAGAGAGAGAGAGGAGAAGCTGAGGATGAAGGAACAGAGAGAGGAGAAGCTGAGGATGAAGGAACAGAGAGAGGAGAGACAGAGAGAGGAGAAGCTGAGGACGAAGGAACAGAGAGAGGAGAGACAGAGAGAGGAGAAGCTGAGGATGAAGGAACAGAGAGAGGAGAAGCTGAGGATGAAGGAACAGAGAGAGGAGAGACAGAGAGAGGAGAAGCTGAGGACGAAGGAACAGAGAGAGGAGAAGCTGAGGACGAAGGAACAGAGAGAGGAGAAGCTGAGGATGAGGGAACAGAGAGAGGAGAGACAGAGAGGAGAAGCTGAGGACGAAGGAACAGAGAGAGGAGAAGCTGAGGATGAGGGAACAGAGAGAGGAGAGACAGAGAGAGGAGAAGCTGAGGACGAAGGAACAGAGAGAGGAGAGACAGAGAGAGGAGAAGCTGAGGATGAAGGAACAGAGAGAGGAGAGACAGAGAGAGGAGAAGCTGAGGACGAAGGAACAGAGAGAGGAGAAGCTGAGGATGAGGGAACAGAGAGAGGAGAGACAGAGAGGAGAAGCTGAGGACGAAGGAACAGAGAGAGGAGAAGCTGAGGATGAAGGAACAGAGAGAGGAGAAGCTGAGGATGAAGGAACAGAGAGAGGAGAGACAGAGAGAGGAGAAGCTGAGGACGAAGGAACAGAGAGAGGAGAAGCTGAGGATGAAGGAACAGAGAGAGGAGAAGCTGAGGATGAAGGAACAGAGAGAGGAGAGACAGAGAGAGGAGAAGCTGAGGACGAAGGAACAGAGAGAGGAGAAGCTGAGGATGAGGGAACAGAGAGAGGAGAGACAGAGAGAGGAGAAGCTGAGGACGAAGGAACAGAGAGAGGAGAAGCTGAGGATGAGGGAACAGAGAGAGGAGAGACAGAGAGAGGAGAAGCTGAGGACGAAGGAACAGAGAGAGGAGAAGCTGAGGACGAAGGAACAGAGAGAGGAGAAGCTGAGGATGAAGGAACAGAGAGAGGAGAAGCTGAGGATGAAGGAACAGAGAGAGGAGAGACAGAGAGAGGAGAAGCTGAGGACGAAGGAACAGAGAGAGGAGAAGCTGAGGATGAGGGAACAGAGAGAGGAGAAGCTGAGGACGAAGGAACAGAGAGAGGAGAAGCTGAGGATGAGGGAACAGAGAGAGGAGAGACAGAGAGAGGAGAAGCTGAGGACGAAGGAACAGAGAGAGGAGAAGCTGAGGATGAGGGAACAGAGAGAGGAGAGACAGAGAGAGGAGAAGCTGAGGATGAAGGAACAGAGAGAGGAGAAGCTGAGGATGAAGGAACAGAGAGAGGAGAAGCTGAGGATGAAGGAACAGAGAGAGGAGAAGCTGAGGATGAAGGAACAGAGAGAGGAGAGATCAAGAGAAGATGCCACCCACACATTTGGACTGAAAAGCAACACAGTCAGTTTAAAAAAGCTAACCCTTGGCTAATTGTCAATGGTGATTTTCTTGGGTGTCGTACTTGCCAAACTGTCAAATGCCTTGGAGTGTTTAAAGAGACGGGCATGTCTCTCTCAAATGAATGGTCGCAGACTAAAGTTACATACAGCCACAATGGCAATCACCAATATCAGCTGTCATGCTTAAGGAGCAAAATCTACAAGCATGGGACATCAAAAAGTCACAAGGCAGCAGAAAATACAGTGAACACAAAAAACACAATTGATGTTTCCATACAAAAACAAGTGGAGGAGGAAGCAGAGAAGACAGCCTCACTGTTTCGAACAGCATACATCCTAGCAAAGAACAACAGGCCATACACAGACTACCAGGAGCTGGTGGTGCTCCAGCAAGAAAATGGTCTTGACATGGGCACCACTCTCCATTCCAGATATACTGCAAAAGGTATAATTGATCACACAGCAAAGGAAATGAGACAGAAAATATTGCACCACATACTAACTAAAGACCAGAGGTTCAGTGTTTTAATTGACGAGTCCACAACTCTTAGCAAGAAATCGGCTCTAGTAGTGTATTTAATGTCTGTAATAAATGATGTGCCCACAGTTATATTCCTCGATTTAGTTGAGCTGGAAAGCCAGTCAGCTGAGAATATTACAAAGAGTTTGCTTCAGTGCCTCCAAACTTGGGGACTGGATGAAAATTTCATCCAGGCAAATTTAATTGCTTTTGCTTGTGATGGAGCAAGTGCCATGCTAGGGAGAAAATCTGGGGTTGCTACCCGTCTACAACAGATGTATCCAAATCTTATAGTTTGGCACTGCCTCAACCACAGATTGGAATTGGCCGTGGGAGATACAGTCAAACGTGTTAACAACATAAACCATTTCACTTCATTTTTAGACAAAATTTACACACTCTACCATAGGTCACCAAAGAACTGCCGTGAACTGGCTCAGCATGCACAACAACTTGAAATAAGTTTGCAGAAAATTGGGAGGGTCCTTGATGTTCGATGGGCAGCCAGCAGTTTCAGAACAGTTAAGGCTGTATGGAACTCGTACAAAGCTTTGCATCAGCACTTTACTGCTGCTTCTGTGGATGGCACAAGAGACGAAAATGAGAAGGCTATGTACAGGGGTCTGATGGCCAAAATGGAGACACAAGAATTCCTGTGTGATTTAGCCTTAATGTATGACACGTTAGAGGAAATTGCACACCTTTCCTTGAACTTGCAAGGAAGAGGAATGACACTCACAAAAGCAGACAAACTTATGAGAAGAACCATTCGCATTATTTCATCCATGATGACCGCTCCAGGTGATAAAAGACAAGAAGCTCTTACAGCTGCAGAGAGACAGGAGTTTAAGGGCATCCCCTTAACAACCAGTCCGAGGGTAAGACAGATAGACTCCTCAGTGTTCTTTCAGTCACTCGTTGGGAACCTGGAGGACAGGTTGTTCAGCACTGGTTCAAGCAGACACCCTGGCGTATCAGCTGAGAACACCAGTCAGTATACAGATTTGCTTGATCACTTTAAAGTTCTCAATCCAGAAAACTGGCCTGTTCCCTTACATGAGCAGTATGGGGAAGATTGCATCAAACAGCTCACACTAAGGTTCAGGCTTGACCAAAGGAAAGTGCTTGAGGGCTTCAGGGATTACAAAGACGACTCTAGTGTGATACCTGAAGACTTGTACCCACTCACAAACATTCTCAGCCTGATCCCTGTGAGCAGTGCAGAATGTGAGCGAGGATTCAGCTTAATGAATATCATCATGTGTCCACTGAGATGTAGACTCCTGATTGAAAGCGTCTCAGCGTTGATGTTTGTTAACCTGAATGGTCCTCCATTGTCAAAGTGGAACCCAATGGCGTATGTGAAATCTTGGCTGGTAAAGCACAGAGGAGCTACAGACACACGGACACGCCCCTGCAAGCCATCACCTCAAGTGGACAAAGAGGCACTCTGGGCATTGTTGTGATATTATTTTGGTTTAATTGTTTTTTTAGTTTTGCAAAATCGTCGGTTAATGTCGGCAGCCATTACACTTGTGGAAACTACAGTGCAACTTGTATTGTCTTTCTTCTGTTAATTACAGAAACTGAGTTTTCTTTCAATTAAAATATGTGGCACCAGATTCACCCTTCTGTCATTAATCTGCACCTGCTACATTAACAATTGGAAAAAACTGTAATCGACAACTATTTTGATAATCGATTAGTCGGTTAGAGTAATTTAAGACAAAAGTAAAAAATCTTTGATTCCAGCTTGTTAAATGTGAATATGTTCTAGTGTCTTCTCTCCTCTGTGACAGTAAACTGAATATCGTTTTTGTGGACAAAACGAGACATTTGAGGACCATTCCTGGGCTTTTGGGGAAACACTGATCCACATTTTTTTTCTGACATATTATAGACCAAACAACTAATCGATTAATTGAGAAAATATTCAACAGATTAATCGACTATGAAAATAATCCCTAATCCCTAATCATTATGTACAAGTGCATTGCATTGGAATCCCTGGATATAAGCCTCCCTCTCTATCTCTCTTAAATATTTTTGTTCTCTCTGTTTTGTCATTTAGTAAACTTTATAGATTTCAACCATATTATTCCTTCTTGAGTCTCTTTAACAAGAACTTAGATTAATGTATGAATTGAATAGTGATTGTGTGACCTATGATGAGGGAACAACCAGTGATACCCTTGGTAGTACCATCAAATGATAGCCTATAGCGATATCATCAGGATACACATACACCGCAGTGGCCCACCTTACCGTGACCACGATGTGGTCACCCAGAATTTATAGTTTACCCACCTCTTTTTTTACCACTACACCTCTGATTGGCACCATTTATTTTCAAGCATATTAATGGCATATTTTTATGAATGAAGACCAGTATCACTGATATTGCTACTTATGTCTCGATGAAAATTTTTTTTTTCCAAAATTTGAAACATTTAGGCTTAAATAAATATAACAACTTTTAATTTAAGTGAACTTAAAACAATCCTCACTTAAACCCATAATAAATGTCATATTTACCTGTACCTTACCTGTCTAACCGATGTGAATTATACAGAAATTGAATACGTTTATAAAACAGTCCGCACTGCATAAATTATAAATGAAAAATAGATTAATCCTTAAGCGTTGAGCAGTTAGTAATTTTCTCTGTTCCCATTGTTCTTTGGTTAACTTTACTAACAGAGAGAATTGCTGTCACTTTAATACCCGCCCCTGCTGACAGGATCTCACGCATCTCATTCTCTACTCTTTACTTCCATTTAAGATTGTATTTAACTCATTTGACTGTTCTTGTGAAGATACTAGACAAAACTGACATTTTGGCATAAATGTGTGTGTTATGGTTCGTTCAAGCGCGAAAGAGAACTCGATGGCGCACTGTCGACTGCGATACTGGCGCGCGTCTTTCTGTGTGTGTGTGTGTTTCAGGAGGACATTCACTGACAAGCGCGTTCTCTTTTGTCTTCTCCCGCATTGATAGTTTAAAACATTTGCGTGAAGGAGAGCATGATCATATAACCCAAAGGATGACAGAAAGAACGAACGCTGCGATAAATATTTTAACACGTTAAAGCTGGACAAAAATTAATCGCATGCGTTTACGTTGACAGCACGTTAGGCTACTTGTCATACATTGCTGACAGAAAATGCTGCGGTTTTAAATTAAATATTAAAAATTAAATATTTAGCCAAGTCTGAAGTTACCAAGCAGCAGTGTATGTTAACGTTAGCTTAGTTATCAACAGGTGTAGACAGAAAATATGATTATCCTGACCTGAGCAAATTTACTGAATCAACCAACTCACATCTCCTTTCTTTCTTTTCATCCATGATGACATTAAAGTCACCTGTTGTTGTTTCTGGCGTTTCATCGCTGTCTGTGCTGCAACCGCTACTTGCTCATTAGAACATTCAGTGAGCTATTGTCCCCATAGGAAATTACGCCCGTGGGTAGGACATCATCCCCAAGCTTCATGAACTAGCGCTCCTTTCACCGACAACGCATACATCTCAATCACACTGTGTTGCCAGGCCCCGCCCTGCTCTGCTTCTGATAGGCTTGTAACATTAGTAAGAGATGCGTTCCTTTCATGATTAGTAGGTGAAATCAATTGACTCGAAAATATTAAACCGCATGCAAGTTCCAAAATTTTTTTTTTTTTCTTCCTCACGGCCGCACGCCGGAGATCCGGCACGGTGCCGGAATACTTTAAGCCCTGTAAATGTAAAACTACATTACATAATGTGTTGAGTAATCGTACCATAATTCAAAATACTGTGAACTGTTGCAAGTCCTAACAATCACATTGTGAAGTTTTGTTCAATAATGGTTTTAAAAGTATGTCAGTGACCTCATAAAGCATTGTACATACACTCACCTAAAGGATTATTAGGAACACCATACTAATACTGTGTTTATTAAAGAATTGTTAAGCTCTTAGGGCTAATTAATACCCGGTGGCAACCACCAAAGATTGTCTGATCAGAACAAATAAGTGATGTCCGTTTAGGAGGAGCCAGATGCACACACCACTCATAGACCACTCATTTCAAACTTGAACAGTATTTAATTAAGTGTGGTTCTAGAAAGAGAAACAAGAATAAAAGTATAATATACCAGCCCATTCTCATCCTAGGGCGTCATATATTGACGCTCTTGACATTTCGTCTACATCGAACGCACATGGCACCCTTTAGCGTCAATATGAGACGCAGATAGAAATGGGCCAAAAGGTGCCTCCTAGCAGTCTAACCCTAACCCTACACTAGACCTAAACCTACCCATAACCGAACAAAGCTCTGTGCGTCTCATATTGACGCTAAAGGGTGCCATGTGCGTTCGATGTCGACGAAATGTCAAAAGCGTCAGTATTATGACGCCCAAGGATGAGAATGCGTTGCAGCCCAAGGATGAGAATGCGTTGAATATACCCACTGATAAAACATCAATATGCAAGTGAATACAATCTGTATTTCGTATGCCATTAACACTAGAAATATGTCTATACAGCGATCGTATAATAGGATTATCTTACAGACCCGTGTGCTACTGCATATGTGTTAATCACGTCTTTAAAGACAAATTTACGCACATTCACAGTATAAATACTAGGGATGTCCCGATCCGATCCACGGCATCGGTATCGTGCCGATACTGGCCCAGAACGCTAGATCGGATATCGGAGGGGAGAAAAAAAAAATATCCGATACCTATAGGGTGGAACGCTACATGTTGTCTATTCGTATATTGAACGTCCGTGCGTCACGGTTCGGTGCATGGATTTACACAGAGAATACACGGTATAAAAATAAATAAAACTCGCGTGCACATTAATTAATGTTATGCGGAACTACTGTTAGATACGTGCATAGACATATGCGGGTACTTTAGGGACACCTAATCTGTAGCCCCGCCTTAGCTCTGAACGCGCGTCTATTTCGCTTCAAACTCTCGCGCGGCGCGTCCTATTCGCTTTGGACGCGCGAATGGATTCAAACTGTTCAAGTATCGAACTAGACGCGATAGACGCAAATTTGACGCTCTGTTAGCGTTTGGTTTGAACGCAGCAAAATGAACAGGCTGCGATGTCAAGATTGCAATGCTGGAATGTGTGTGTGTGTCAGAGAGAGAGAGGCACCGTCGCGATCAAACAGTGGAAACATAAAAACATACTCCGTAATTTTGTTCATACAGGACATCATTAAACCTGCAAAAAGTGTTTAGCCTACTTATATTTGTGTAAAACATAACATTGTGCTTTTGTCAAACTGTAAACTCTTGTCAAACTGTAACCTACAACTGTCACCCAACCAAAATCACACACACACACACACACACACACACACACACACACACACACACACACACACACACACACGCGCTGTTTAAAAGCAAAAATCATCTCATCTTTTGGACATTCATCATATTGCATAGATTTTCATTTCTTGTCCTAAAACAGAGCACTAATCTGTTTATTTTGAAGTTACACATTCTACATTGAAAAGAAAATCAAATGTGATTTTAATGGTAGTATTATTTTATACAGAAATAAATTATTTATAATTCAGATGAGAATAACGTTAAAGTTAATTAAAATTTTAAGGAAACAAATATATTGATCTGAAATATAGCAAATTAATTTTAAATTCATTCAGGTACAATTACCAAACATGTCTCATATCTTGAATAAAGGGTGGCAGTCTTTCATTATCAGCTGTTGTTGTGGACTATACACTGGACTCTGGAGAAGTTTTTTTCTCCATTTGAGTGAGATGTTTTTATGTGGTTAATTGAGCAAAGTGCTTCCATATATTGTAATAGTAGTAGTATTAGTTCAAGAATAAAATAAAAATATCGGATTGATATCGGTATCGGCAAATAGCCAAAGCTGCGGTATCGGTATCGGTATCGGAAGTGAAAAAGTGGTATCGGGACATCCCTCATAAATACACAGTATAATAAAAGATTAACTTACTCTTTGATGCACGCACACATGTGATTACTCTTTATCGATCGCGGATTAACTGGCGTTATCATCGCGTTAGGTCCGTCTTGCGCATATAGTAATAATAGCGCTCGTACCTCAAACTAAACTGCGTCAGCATCAGGGTCCTTAGCACCGTCGGGTTCTAACAATAGGCGATTGACTTACTGCCTGACTACAAAGCAACAGGGAATTAAATATTACACACACACACACACACACATATATAACTGTATGAATATATTACTGACTGTAAACATATGACTTTAAACAGATTAATGACTGGCCCTCATTTTAGTACAGCCGCCCCCAAATGTGTTTGCAGATTTGCATCTCGGGCCAGTACTCCCAGTCAATCAGGGAGTGGAGGGAGCTTAATCAGTCTGACAACAGGTCTGATGTAGGTTCTGTCTTTGACCTGAATTTCTGCGGCTCTTACTTTATTATCGGCTCCAGCAATGACAGCTTTCACAGTCCCGATAGGCCAGAGTGCTCTGGAGAATTGTGGATCAGCAATCATAACTACTGTCCCTACGATCAGGTTGTCTTTCTCTTGTTGCCACTACTGGCGAGACTGGAGTCCGGGCAGGTAGTTACGCAGATAACCGCTCCAGAACTGGTCTGCCAGTATCTGGCTGTGTCTCCAGCGTCTGCGGCTGAGCAGTTCAGATGCAGGGTAAATGACCTGAGGCAAGGCAGAGTCTAGCCGGCCCATTAACCTGTTAAGCCTCACCAGTGCGTCGGCGCACTGAAGCGTTTTTTTATATATATAGCTCAAAGTTACTATCAGATTTAATGTTATACTTCGACAAACTATACATCATTAAAAAGATATAAGACTCAAGTTTCAGTATTTGACCACTATTGTATTCTGAGAAACTTATAGCGACAGTTATGTCTTAATTTGTGTCAGGAGTTATGAAATGAAAAAATGAGTCGATACCTTTAATATGAATTATGCACGTCAGCTGCTTTCATTCATAAAAAACTCCGTGCTGTCGTCATGACAGCGATACACAAAACAATGTCCCTCAATGCTTTAGCTCAAAAATGTGCAGATTTGGAGAAATATTGATATATTCTCATAGATTCACATCATATTTCTATAGACAGGAATAATATTTATTGAATTTATACCAAATGCGTCGATGTAATCATTATGAGTGCTTGCATACTCTGATACTGTGTTTTCAATCCATACCAACAGCCTGAGGGCGCTATTATGCACAATAATAGTCCATATATAGAACATGAAGAAGAGCCATGATCATGTGACATTCCAGGACGTCACTGATACACACAAAGCTACAGAGTTCGCGCTGTAAAATGCAGATACAGATGTTTTGAAGATAATAAACATGATTGCAATGATATTTGAGCTACCTGTGTTTTTCAAGACATGCCAGGTATTTTCATAATAATAGATTATATTTATAATGTAATGCTAATCTATATAGACTATCATTGTGCAGAACAGTATACAATAGTATATTTTCTGTCTGATTTTTTTATCTGAAGCCAAATTAGATCACAGAAGGTTATTTAAAACACTCATCTTGCGTTTTAAAGTAAGTTTGGAGCACAAACATGGTTTTAATCTCATAAATTGTCGTGTATTGATGGTGTGCTAAGCTAACATGCTAGCTAGCCCTAGGTGCACCTGCAACCTAGAAGTTATACTTTTATGTTTTTTTGAATGCTTACTGAAAGTTTCTTTATTCAAGAATGTTCTTTATTCTTTATTTAAAATGTGAGGTGAACTTTGAGAAAAGAAATTAGGGATTGAAACCCTATGAATAGCATGTGAATAGCCAGTCGTTAGTAACTATAATGCAGACAAAAGAAATGCATATTTCGAGCCATAACCTGGCTGGAGAGGTGTGAATGTGTGCAGGGGGAGACTGAGACTGAATGGGGCTCGTTTGCACCACAAAACAATAGAGACAATATACTGGATAGATGGTTAGAAGTTGACAATAAACATCAGCAGCATTTTAGTGTCAAATCAAAATAAAGTAATTTGACATGGTCTTGAAAAACATGTAACTAAATACAGAGTTTTGGACTTATTATCTTCAGCTGTAGTGCATTTCTAGATTGCTACAGTGCCAACTTCAATTTTATTTTCATGAGGATGTTTCATTCAAATTAATTTCTAATAACTTTACAAAACTTTGAAGCTATTTATAACAATTTTTGTCATTACGACAATAATTAATTCTACATTTACAATAAACTGCCAGGTGTCAGCTTTCAAATGAGATCATACTTGTGCTTTTAGTACAAAGGGTTCATGAACTGTATCTGTTTCAGTTTGGGTATGTCATTTCTGGGGATTTTTCAAAAGTGGGGTTGCAGCTTAACAGGTTAAGAGTGAGTTAGGGGTTATTGGGTCCGGATCAGCTACATCCGAAGATACATATCCCAATGGCTTTGAATTTAAAATTCCCTCAATTTCAATTAAGACAGTCCTCAGAACTTCCTCTGTGACAGTTTGAGCACCAATGGTGGTGTACAGTGCAGCTTTAATAGATCTAATTTCTCTTTCCCAGGATCCTCCGAAATGTGGGGAGTTCGGTGGATTGTACTGAAAGTTAATCTGTTGCTTGGCAAGTTCCTTTTGCAATTGAGGGTGAATATTGTTGAAGGCTTCTTTAAACTCATGATCTCCACCTTTGAAATTTGTACCCTGATCAGAGCGCAACTCATGAGGTTTTCCCCTAGGTTTGCCACGCCATCTTTGACACTCAGTACAATGATGCTGAATTGAACGAACAGCCTGACGACCTCTCAAGATCCAGAAGCGTCTTCTGATTTCAGCAAAGACCAGGGTTTCAGTACCAGGGTGATGGAGCTGTGCATCATACTGCTGAATTAGTAGCTTAGTTACTGGATGGACTGGGTCTAGGACAATTGGGTGAAGAATGTCAGAGCTCAGCAGGTGACATCTTCGGAGTCGTCCACCCACTCTAATCAGCTGCATGTCAGAATCAAATTCAGGAGCTAAAGTCTGTTTTTAACGACTGTTTGAGGAGATGAGTTTCCCTGCTTGAAGCTGAGCATATTCCTCAGGAAAACTGTCCATTTGAGACCGTTGGATGAGTCTGAGCTCAGCTTTCTTATATGTTTCAGCCGTGACAGTGTCTGTGGGACTGGCCGCCCCGTTAAGGGTTCTGGCTGAAGCGTCTACAAGCTCTTGAAAACTGTTGTATTGAAATGCATTAACTGAATGCTGGTCATCTTGAGTTATTAGAAGGTGGAAGGATATTGGTTTGCACAGTTCTTTTGAGGTGTCGGCTGGCTCTAGGTTGGGTAATTTAGGCCATGATGATGGAGGTTTATGCAGAAATTCTGGGCCATTCTTCCAGCGGGTAGGTTTGGCTAGCTGAGCCAGTGACATGCCACGAGTAATATCGTCAGCAGGGTTGTCTTGAGAGTGCACATAGGACCATGATTGTGACTCAGTTAGCTCTTGAATCTCCGCAACTCTCTAGTTCCTACAAACACTTTGAAGTGGCACGATTCTGACTTAAGCCAGTTGAGAACGGTTGTAGAATCAGTCCAGTATTTGAAACTGCTGATGTCTAGTGTGAGCTCTCTTTTCAGAACTGCTGCAAGTTGTGCTCCAGTAAGAGCAGCGCATTGCTCAAGTCGGGGGATTGTTTGCTGCTTCTTTGGAGCTACTCGTGATCTAGCTGCCAAGAATGACACCTCTATTTGTCCCTTTTTATCTTCAGTGCGGAGATAGGCTACAGCGCCGTACGCTCGCTCTGAGGCATCACAGAATGTGTGCACACTTCTTGAGCTGGTCAAGGGATCTACTTTTGTTGTGTAGCATCTGGGCAGTGTGACACTGGAAAGTTGTGGAAGCTCATCTTCCCATGTGAACCATGCATTTCTGAGGTCTGTGGGCAGTTCAGGGTCATCCCATTCTCTCCTTTTGTCCCAGAGCCTCTGGACTATTATCTTAGCTCTAGTGGTAAATGGGGTGATGAATCCTAATGGATCGTATTGACTGGAAAGGATGCTATATATTTGTCGCATAGTGGGCTCAGTTTTTACAGCATGACCATGTTTATAACCAAGTGTGTCGGATCTGCACTGCCACCTAAGTCCCAGTGTGCGCTCCTGAGGGTCTGATCTGTCTGAACTAAACCAAAGCTCATGGTTCTCTGACCTGATTTGCTGTGGCAGGTGTTGCAGGAGTTGGGGAGTGTTACTAGCCCATTGGCGCAGATCAAATCCACCCTCGGCCAGAAGATGTCGCATGTCATCCACTAATTGCCTGGCAGTCTCAAGAGAGGGGATACTTTGCAACCAATTGTCAACATAGAAACTATGCTCTATTGATGCTCATACCTCACTGTCTGGATGGCTGTGATCGGTGACATGTTTCTTAAGAGCAAAGGTTGCACAGCACGGACTGCACGTGGTGCCAAAGGGTAATACTGACCATTGATAGACATCAGGTGGGTTAGTGGTGTTCAGGTCTCGCCACAAGAATCGCAAGAATGCTTGGTCTTCTGACAGGAGGCGCACCTGATGAAACATCCCCTTTATATCGCTACTAATGGCTACTGCATACTCTCGGAAACGGAGAAGTACTCCCAGCAAGGTCGCACACAGAGCTGGCCCAGGAAGGAGATATTCATTCAGGCTCAGCCCTTGGAATTTGAAGGAACAATTGAATACAATCCTGTTCTTTCCATTGTGGTGGACCATGTGGTGTGGAATGTACCACCCTTGAGTCTGTACAGCTGCGGATTGGGGAATTTTCTTCACATAGCCTGCTTCTAGCAGCTTGTTTATCTCGGACTTGTACACTTGGGATTTCTCAGAGCTCTTTGTCAGCTGATTTTCAGTCCTTCGCAAATGAGGCAGTACTGCTTCCTTTGGAGCAGTTAGAGGTGGAGGACTGGTTTTCCACAGGAAGGGGGTAGCATATTTTTCACACCTTCAACTTCAACCCTCATTGTTTTATCTTCCAGCATGCGCACAGCTTCTGCATCTTGCTTTGATCTTGTCACAAGCCGTTCATTTTGGTAGGGTAAGATGTCCATCTGCCACAACCTCTTAACTTGACTGAATAGATCATTAGGTGCAAGGCTTACAGATATGAACAAGCATTGTTGTGTGTGAGGGATGTGTTCGAGGAACTTTGATGGACCTTGAAGTGTCCATCCCAAATGAGTTTTTACAGCTGCTGGACCTCCAGGGGGTCCCAACCGAACTAGCTCAACAGGGGTGATCAGCTCTGGGTAATCTGACCCAATGAGCAGTAATGGCCTCGCGTGGTCGATTGACTGCAGAGGTAGGCCTCTGAGATGGCGATATCTCTTTTGGAGCATTTCAATTGGGTAAGAATTAGGTGCTAGTCCAAGCTCCTCAGCTGTGAAGGCTCTTTTGATTGCAAAGTTGCGATCTGGTTGTGTGACAGGACTCACTGAGAATGATACTGTGGAGCCACGGATGATGCGGATATCTTGACGCACTGTGCGAAGAGACAGGTCTTCAGGCTTACCGTGAAGGTGGAGTTGCTGAGCTGTCTCATGGAGAAGTATAGTGCGCTCTGAACCATCGTCTAGCAATGCATATGTATCCAGTGAAAAGTCTCCATTGCGTATGATGACTCTGCACAATTTCAGTAACAGTCTACTGCCAGTTGGTCGATCGACATACATAGTTTCTATAGTGGTGCTGGTAGACTGTGTTATCTCTGCAGTTTCTTTGTTCGCATTAGCACTCATTTCGTTATTGACCTCATGCAGAATTTCTAGATGTCTTCTTTGACACTTCTTGCATTTGGCCTTAAGAGTACACTGACCTGCTTGGTGATCACGTCCACATTTCCAGCATCTCTGATTAGATCTGATCCAGGTCACGATCTGCTCTTTAGTCAGCAGCTTGAAGTTTGAACACTGTTTGAGATAGTGCTGAGTTGTATTACAAAAGGGGCAGTATTTCTTTGGTTTCTCTAATGGTCTCACCTCAGAAACTGCATTTCTGTGAACAGATTCATCCTTGGAAAATGGCCTTTGCTCGCTTCCATGGAAGATGGCAGTAGAGTTGTGAAATACTTTGGGTACTCTTTGCTGGTCTTTGCGGAAACTCTGTCTCTCTCTGCCAGAGTCAACAATGAATTGGGTACCGTCCCCTTGCACCCTCACCTCATACTCCAGCCATTCTGCAAATTCAAACAAGGTAGGGATAGGTGTCTTGAGTGGATTGACATACCTCTTAAAGTTTGCTTGGAGATCGTGAGGCAATTTAGCGAGGAGTCGGGTGACGTGAGACCCACAAGTCAGTTCTGTACGTCCAGGACTTCCTAACTGATCCAGCATTCCAACCAGGGCCCGTACCTTTAGTGCGAAAAGCCTGAATGCTCTGGTGTCACCACTTCTTATGCCGGGTCCATCCATCAGGACGTTGCAATGCGTTGCAGTGCAAGTTGATGCAGTTGCTTATAGAGTTCTGTTAGAGCCTGCATGGTATGTCTGTAAGGGTACCTGCTGTTACAGTAGGAGTCAGCAATAAGCAATGCTTCTTCAAGCTTCAAGTGGTCCATCAATATCTGGAACTTAAAACGCTCTGTAGCATCAGCAGGCAGGAGATTATCAAGAGCTACCTTTAACCCTCTGGGGTCTGAGGGGTTTTTGGGGTCCTTGAGATGTTCTGACATGCCCTGACATTTGTGCTTTTTTCAGTTGCTTATAAACATATTAATGGCAAAGGTGTAAATTCACTCTATTTAGCACAAACAGGGCTACCATAATATGTGAACAACTTGCATGTACATGTTTGTATTTTTGATAGAATAATGTTTATGCATGGTTTTTTCAAAAACAAAAAACTAAAGTTTCTGAAATAAGGCCATAAAACATATTCTAAATATATGTAAATAAGACTTCTGACTAATGGATGACGTTGCCTAGAATTTTTTCTTCAAAATTATGTGAAAATCATCCTGCCTAATCATTCACATAACACAATACATTGATTTAAATCTTGTAAAACACTTTTTGTTTGGAAAGGCCATATGCGGGTGGGCGTGATTCGCACCTTAGGAGACAATGGGGCCCGCATAATGAGGCTGCATACGTAATGAGCCTTTCATTCAGGTGTGTGACTCAGCCACAAGAATGCAAGGACAATATATAACTGGTTTGTTGTTTTTTTTCCACAAATTTTGCTTGCAAATTGTACAATATCCAAGGTAAACATTTCTAGTAATTGTGCAGTTAATTGTTCTCATACTGTATTTTCAGATTTGGAATATATTCTCTTCCCAAATGTGTCACTAATAAAGCATAATAAAATTATTTAAAGAGAAGGCTTATAATGACCTTTTAAGATTTTGTTTACATCTATCCTTATATATATATATATATATATATATATATATATATATATATATATATATATTTTTTTTAAGGTTATACAATTACAACAACATTTAAAATTGTAACAATATTTCCAGTGTAATCTTTCTTTGTATTCGCGATTCATATTAAAACAGTATTTTTGCCAGCTGTAGTAGCCTAGCTCCACAACAGCGCGCATCTGTGCGTTCATTCATTCATAGAAACGCGATTCATATTAAAACAGTATTTTTGCCAGCTGTAGTAGCTCCACAACAGCGCACATCTGTGCGTTCATTCATAGAAACGCGATTCATATTTAAACAGCATTTTTGCCAGCTGTAGTAGCTCCACAACAGCACGCATCTGTGCGTTCATTCATTCAGATTAGAACAAAGCAAACAGAACTGACCTAATTCCTCAGCGGGATCCGTTTGCTCCTCGAAATGATACTTCCAGAACTTCTGAGGTAAATTTTTGCAGGATTATTATCAAGATAGTATTATTCCTCACAGCATCGTAAAGTACATAAGTCTGAAAGTGAACTCGTGGTGTGTGTTATCCAGCTGATGTGGGCGTTTCACAGGTTTGTTTGGATCGCCTCACATTTGCGTTTGAATAGCGCGCGCTCTCCGTGGGCGGAGCACATTAAAACTTAATTAGCTGAGATGAGAACGACTGACATCTCTCTCTTTGCATTCATATTACATAAACTGTGAATATTTGTTTTTTATAAAAATTACTTCATCTAAAAGAAGAGAATTCAAGCTTCATGCCTGTGTGACTGTATGCCTGTTTGACTGAGTATTCGCTGAGTTACAGTTCATTTTCGGACGCGTTTCAGAATGGACTGCACTGACAGAGAGAAAGCAGAACTCGCATCATGTTTATTTTTCTTTATTTGGCGAAAAGCACAACACTTTGTTTTTATTATGAGCATACACAAAAAAAATACACACTAAACAGGATCGATTGATGTATAACACAAGCATATAAGATAAAAATTAATTTTTTTTTTTTTTTTTTTTTTTGCACTCATACGGAAAAAAACGAGCCTATCGCGCCGGCGCGATAGCCGACCTCAGGGGGTTAATAAAACTCTGTTTACCGTATGTGTTTAATGGAGCGCAAACAGAGCAATTGAGTTTTGAGTTTTATGAGTCAAGAGTTCTCTCTAATAACCCTAAATGTCACAGAAAGGAAGGGTGTGTGCAGTGAAAAGAATGACATTGACTTCATTTATTGAGTGCAGATGTTTAAACTGAACTGCAGGCGGTCTGTGAATGAGATGCAGGCTTTTGCATTGAAACACAGCAGGCAAACGCTGCACTACTGTCTCGAGAGTGTTCGTCCCGGCTGTGTGTCGAACTCTGATGTGTGTCAGTTCTACAACAGCAGTGAACAGACTTCAGTAACCCTCCAACATCAGGCCTCAAGAACATGTACAATACACAGTCAGCCAGTGGGTTCAGAAACAGGAGAAATTCAGAAAAATACCAAAATATATAAAACAATGTATAGCTGTTGTAACTGTCAAAATTACCTTTAGTAAAACTCAGAATTATGTAGGGGAGAATGAGAAAAGTGTAAGTCAGAAGCACCAGGAACAAACTGCCCAAAATTTTCTTGCGCTTTATAGAAGTAAGTGATATTGCGCGTGAAAGACCGTGACAAGTGCCAACAAAACACAGAATGATTATCGGGTAGGGGATTAAACAGGCGATCGATTGGGGCAGATGTTTAAATAGCCAAAGAGAGTTAACGTCTGCAAAGATCAGAGGAACAAACCAGATGATCACAGAAACGACACAGCTGACTTTTAGTGAATGATGAGATCTGTACCAGATAGGATGAGAAACCAGAAGATATCGTTCAAAAGCAACACATGCCATAAAATACAGACCCACAATCAAACTATAATCATATGCATTATACACACCCCCTGACCTTGTGATTATCCATGTTAATTTACAAATGATCTGAATGAGATCTGAAAGAATCAAATGAATAACAAACACTGGGGTGGAGCGATGAGATTTGATAAGAGCACACAACGCAAACAGAGTTAAGATCATGATTGGAATCTCAATGGCTGAAATGATCCTGATAATTAATGGCTGTGCAGAATTAAGTTTCCAGTAAAATTCCCTCATCCGACGGCTCCATTCATCGCCATAATTTACTCCACGTGATCCGTTGCTGCTGGCGTTGATATAATAATCTTCACTTGATCTGTTGCTGCTGGCGTTTTGTTCTGCCATTGTTTCATGAAATCTTGACAGGCAACACTAAATAACAAACCAGTCATTAGTTTAAAAAACATGCATTCATTTACTATTTACTACTTTATTAAAAACATTAGGGAAAGATATATGACATAACTTGTTTTCTGTGTAATTGTTGAAATAAAGTTTCCTCAGTTTGCTCTACATGTTCTTTAGAGGAGATGTGTGTAATGTTAGAAAGCTTGAAATACGCGAAATGTAAGATTAAAGTTTGGAAATCCTCCATTTGAACAATATCACAGAAGCAAGAATGCTGTTGTTCTGAATATTCAGTCCAGCACAGCTGCAAGTGTACAATGGTTTATTAAACTAGGAATAAATCTTGAAGAACTTACGTTACTGACAGGATTGTGTGTTTCGTCTGCAGGTCAAAGCAGAAGTTTGTGGAGCAACACACAGACTGACAGATGTTTCACAAGTTTCCAGTGCCGTGTTTAAAGAGCTCTTCATTCACTGCACACACTGTAAAAACACACATCTTAAAGCTAGAGTTAGAACAAGCTGAACAACATGTGCTAACATTTGAATAAAGGCTGAAACACAATGACACAATAATTCCCGCATGAGACGACATGATCTTACCAGGAATCAGACTGAAGACTGAAGACGCTGCTCATCAGGAGATGATGGTGTTTATGAGCTGCTCACGTTCTTTTATAGCCTGAATTAACCCCAGAAACACCAAACAAAGATGCATTAAACATCATTAACAGTTAATGCACATGCAACCGCATCAGCACTCAGCAAACCAAACCAAACTCCACAATATAAAACCATTTAAAATAAGACACAAGTGTTATAGAAAGGAGAATGTGAATAGCCAGAAATACAGTTATATAATACTAAGATTTTGTCATACTGTAAGTTTATCAGATTATGATTATGCAGTAAGAGCTGAATAAAAACATCAGTAAAGACAAAATATTATAACAACTTTTACTACTGAAAACAAAATCACTTTATTTGCAGTTTCATTCCAGACACAGAAACCATGCAGCATACAAAATATAAACACATTAAACAAAATACAATAATAATAAAATAAATAAATAAAAAAGACCCTGATGTGTGTGAATCTCCACATCAATCTGTCAGTAAACGTTGAGTTAGTTTGATTCTGCACTGCGCTTTAATAATGCTCCACTAATCTGTGTCTGATTCTAATTATTGACACTTGATGTAGTGATAAATGTAAAGTATATTAACTGTATCCAGACGAGAAATGGGCATTTCTGTTAAATATTTACAAATCATTACAAAATGTGTGTTCCACATGTTAAATTATATTGTGTTAACCTTCTTGCTGTATTAGGACATTTTTGGTCATTTTCAGTTTAATTTCTTTGACCATTTTGGCTGTTTTAATGCAAATGGTATGTAATTTGGCAAAATTTTGACTTTTTGGATAAATTTTAAAATTTTGATCCCATGTTGCAAAACATGTATAACACACTGTGTAGATCAAATAGGAACATATAGCACCATAATGACCAAAAATGCCCCATTGAAACCCAATAAAACGTAGTTTAAAGCCGGGGCCGTCATTAACCCTCTGGGGACCAAGGTGTTTTTGGGGCCCTTGAGATGTTCTGACATGCCTTGACATTTGTGCTTTTTTCAGTTATTTATAAACATGTTAATGGCAAAGGTGTAAATTCACTCTATATAGCACAAACAGGGCTACCATAATATGCAAGCAACGTGTATGTAGATGTTTGTATTTTTAAGAGAATAATGTTTATGCGTGGTTATTGGAAAAAATAAAAATGAAAGTTGCTGAAATAAGACCACAAAACACATATTAAATATGTGTCCACAAGACTTTTGACTAATGGATGTTGTCGCTTCGAGTTCTGGCTTCAAAATTATGTGAAAATAGTCTTGCTTTATCGTTCACAAAAAAAAAAATACATTGATTTAAATGGTGTAAAACAGGTTTTGCTTGGAAAGCCAATATGCGAGGGGGGCGTGAAGGAGGAGTGGTTTACACCTGAGAATACAATGTCCCACCCATTATGTGTAATGAGCCATTCATTCAGGTGTGACACTGACTGAGCCACAATGCAAGGACAAAAGATATATTTAGAAGAAGACTTATATTGACCATTTAAGATTTTGCTTACATCTATCTTGTAAATATGTTTTGCTATTTTATTAAAAAGGTTACAATTACAACAATTACAATTTCAACAATATTTCAAGTGTACTCTTTCTTTGTAAAAAAAAAAAAAAGATTATAGGCCTACATTTTATCATATGTATTCATTAGTTTGAATATAGCCAACATTGGAACATCTAACATCTTAGTCTATGACTTTATTTTTGACAAAAATAGTATTTTATATATATATATATATATATAGATATGAGCAGAAATTGCTAAACAAAAGCTTATTTGATGTGGCAGTATATTCTACAGTAAAAACTGTACCCAAATCTAGTCAACAAAATGTTGTCTTTCAAACTTCGCCTGACTGCAACGTTGTTTTTATGAAATATTAGGGCATATAAATGTTAATTTGCAGTTTAATATGTTGCTTATACAAATACATTTTATTTCAACATATTTCAGTCGATTTTTACTCATCTCAGTAGGCTATAGCAAAGCACTTTATTCTTTCACACACAGACGCGCGATTCATGTTTAGGCTAAACAGTCTTTACAAATATGTACCCTTCATTCATCTCACAGAAATATTATAGAAAAGCGATTCATCTTTTTGCGGTTTACATAGGCCTACACTAACGTTATTCCATAACGTTATTCCACATTAACACTTGAGAAAAGATAACAGCCTACCTCACTCCTCAGCGGGATCTATTGCTCCTCATATCAGCACTGTTCTGAGGAAACTTTTCTCCATAAGGTAGGCTATATTATGCCTCACTCGCGGCGCTTTGTTTACAGCTGATGTGGGCGTTTCACAGGTCTGAAATGGTTCTCAGAATTTGCGTTTGAATAGCACGCGCTCTCCGGGGAGTGGTCACATTACTTTTGAATGAGCTCTAATGAGCTCGACTGGAATCGTTCTCTTTTAATACAGATTTCACAAGCTGAGAATATTTGTTTTTTATATAAATTACTTCATTTAACAGATGCGATCTCAAGCTTTATGCCCGTGGGTCTGTTTACCTGTTTGACTGAATTTTCGCGGAGTTATAGATCATTTTCGAACGCGTTTCAAATTGGAGTTTACTGACAGAGAGAGTGCAGAAATCGCATCATGTTAATTTTTCTTTATTTGGCAAAAAGCAAAACACTTTATTTTTATTGTGAGTATACAGAAAAAAAATAGAAACTGAACAGGATCGATTGATGTATTACACGAAAATGAAAGATCAAAATTAACAGAGCATTTTGTGTTTATTTTACATTGCTAAAAAAAAAAACGAGCAAAACGCGCGAGCGCGTTTTTGGTACCCAGAGGGTTAATACATGAATCATGACTTATGTTGAAACATCCTTTCATTTTGAAGCAAAAGCATTATATTTGCATTATATAGTGTATCCACCAGATGACGTCACTACATAGGTATTTCCTATGGGGGGAAATACACATTATTTTCCTGGTTTCCACTAGGGGCACTATTGACTGTGTTATGAAGCATTTTAATGGCTCAATGATCTAAAATGATGTTTCTGAGTATGTGAGGATGTCTGTGAGCAATGTGTGTCTGCGTTGACAAAAGTGTGTGTGTGTGTGTGTGTGTGTGTAGGGCCTAAATATAATACATGGTGCTTAGGCGAGTGACAAAAATCACAATATCCATCCATCCATCCATCCATCCATCCATCTTCTTCCGCTTATCCGGGGCTGGGTCGCGGGGGCAGCAGTCTAAGAAGGGATGCCTAGACTTCCCTCTCCCTAGACAATTCCTCTAGCTCTTCCGGGGGGACACCGAGGCGTTCCCAGGCCAGCCGGGAGACATAGTCCCTCCAGCGTGTCCTAGGTCTTCCCCGGGATCTCCTCCCTCTCGTGCCAGACGGTTTGCCAGAATCTCTTCGAGGCCGACTGGTAGTCCTTCTCCATGGCCTCACCGAACTCCTCCCAAGCCCGATTTTTTGCCTCCACAACCACCCGTGCTGCAGTCCACTTGGCCTGCCGGTACCTGTCAGCTGCCTCAGGAGTCCTTCTTCAGCTTTACGGCATCCTTTACTTCCGGTGTCCACCACCGGGTTCGGGGATTGCCATCTCAACAGGCACCGGAGACCTTACGGCCACAGCTCCGAGTGGCTGCGTTGACAATGGAGGTGAAGAACATGGTCCACTCGGACTCAATATCTCCAGACTCCCTCGGTATCCGGTCGAAGCTCTGCCGGAGATGGAAGTTGAAGATCTCTCTGACAGGGGATTCGGCCAAACGTTCCCAACAGCCCCTCACAGTACGTTTGGGTCTGTCGACTCTGTCCAGCTTCCTCCCCCGCCATCGGATCCAACTCACCACCAGGTGGTGATCAATTGACAGCTCCGCCCCTCTCTTCACCCGAGACATACGGCCGGAGGTCAGATGAAACGACCACAAAGTCGATCATCGACCTCCGGCCTAGAGTGTCCTGGTGCCATGTGCACTGATGGACACCCTTATGTTTGAACATGGTGTTTGTTATGGACAAACTGTAACTAGCACAGAAGTCCAATAACAGAACACCACTCGGGTTCAGATCAGGGGGGCCGTTCCTCCCAATCACGCCCCTCCAGGTGTCACTGCCGCTGCCCATGTGGGCGTTGAAGTCCCCCAGTAGAACGACGGAGTCCCCAGTCGGAGCACTTTCCAGCACCCCTCCCAGAGTCCCCAAGAAGGCCGGGTACTCTACACTGCCATTTGGCCCATAGGCGCAAACGACAGTGAGAGACCTATCCCCGACCCGAAGGCGCAGGGAAGCGACCCTCTCGTTCACCGGAATGAACTCCAACACATGGCGGCTGAGCTGGGGGGCTATAAGCAAACCCACACCAGTCCGCCGCCTCTCACCATGGGCAACTGGTAGAGTGGTGAAGAGTCCATCCTCTCTCAAGGAGTGTGGTTCCAGAGCCCAAGCCGTGCGTGGAGGTGATCCCGACTATCTCTAGTCGGAATCTCTGAACCTCACGCTCAATCTCAGGCTCCTTCCCCGCCAGAGAGGTGACGTTCCATGTCTCTAGAGCTAGTTTCCGAGTCCAGGGATCGGGTTGTCGAGGCCCCCGCCTTCGACTGCCACCCGATCCACTAAGTACCGGCCCCTTACGGTCCCTCCTGCAGGTAGTGGGTCCACAGGAGGGCGGCCCCACGTCGCTCCTTTGGGCTGAGCCCGGCCGGACCCCATGGGGGGAGGCCTGACCACCAGGCGCTCGCATATGAGCCCCAACCCCGGGCCTGGCTCCAGGGTGGGGCCCCGGCTGCGCCATGCCGGGCGACGTTACGGTCCTCGAATTTATTGCCATCATAAAGGGTTTTTGAACCGCTCTTAGTCTGACCCGTCACTTAGGACCTGTTTGCCTTGGGAGACCCTACCAGGGGCATATAGCCCCAGACAACATAGCTCCTAGGGTCATTCGGGTACTCAAACCCCTCCTCCACGGTAAGGTGGCAGTAATATAATACTCATATTATATTATATTATATTATATTATATTATATTATATTATATTATAATCATAATATCCTGAAGGTCATATTTTACCCTTTCTGTCTATACTCTCTCTCTCTCTCTCTCTCTCTCTCTCTCTCTCTCTCTCTCTCTCTCTCTGTGTGTGTGTGTGTGTGTGTGTGTCGGTGGTGTAGGATGTGTGTGTAGGCGTGTATGTGTGTGTGTGCATTTAGCAAGAGAAAGTGCTTCTCGCTGCATTGTTTTCTTTCGGTTTGATTTGGCTGAACAATGACCCCATTCATCAAAAAGTAAATATTTTACCCCAAGGCTTGGTAATGACAGGTTATTTGAATAGAAATTATGATTTTATGATATTATGGTTCAAAAATGTATATTTTAATGGGTTTAAATAGGATCAAATTTGTCCTTAACGTGCTATGTGTGATTTTTTTTTTTTTTAAATCTGACATAGCACAAAAAATAAAAATGCACCAAAAATAATATTGCCGCTCATCTTTGACATATTCAAGACTTTGATAATCCAAAGCCAAGGTTTTCACTTTGCATTTTGTATATGGAAAATAATTACATTTTTGTGTTTTTTCCTCTTATACAAATTGATGGTATTGTCACCAAAACTGGAATTTAAAGGGTTAAAATCCTGAAATTAAATAAATTTGGTAAATTGTGATGAGGACTGATGCTGGTTAAAAGATTTAACTCAGTAAATAAAAAGTGGAAAATAATAATAAAATATAATATTTTATGCAGTGTTTAATATGTGACCATTTTTGGGCCTTAACGCGCTGTGTGATTTTTTTTTTTTAATCTGACATAACACAAAAAATAAAAATGCGTAAAAATCAATGTTGCTGCTAATCATGGACATATACCAGGCTGTGATAATTCCCTCCCAAGAAATCCACCTAGCATGTAGTACACAATTGTTTTTAATTTTTTTATGTTTTATATTTTTATATTTTTTTCCATCGATAAAAACAGTGGCATCATGTAAACAAATGACATTTAAGGGGTTAAATTCTGAAAATTAAATAAATATTGGTAGTTATTTTCAGGACTGATGTTGGTTAAAATATTTAACTCAGTGAAAGTGAAAAAAAAAAAATATATATATATATATATATATATTATTATTTTTTTCACTTTCACTGAGTTAAATATTTTATATTTAATATATATATATATATAATAGTTTTATGGCAGTGTTTAGAGTGGACATTTTTGTCCCTTAATGCACTCAATGTCGTAAAATATATAATAAGGCATAAAGGTTAATATTGGTGAAAAGCTAATTCATTTTCAGATATTGTGAACATTAGACTTTTTCACAGTACTGTACACAACACATACTATTGATATGAAACAAAGTCTCAGATTTCAAATTACGTCCATTTTCTTATGAAATTCATAAACATAAATAGAGTTTTGTCGCTGTGGCGTGAGATTGCTCTCGCTCAGCTCAAGAGAAGCACATGATCTTCTCTTCCGCCTTAATAACACCAGTTACAGCGCGATATAAACATGAATGAGCATCTGAAAGTGTGTTAAAAGATAGAGTACAACTTATCGAAATCTGTATCATGTGACATGGAATCGCTCAATCAGTGTTTCAACCGTGGAAAGACATCAGTAAATCAGCTTGTAAACAATGTCACTGTTGTGTTCTGTGTAGTTTGTTTTCATTAGACTTGTCTGCCTGTCATCATGTCACGTGTCTTCACTGTCATTATTAGTTCAGTTGTATCGTTAGTCAGCTAGAAAAATTAACTCTAGAGAGGAGCATTTTGCTATATAAATGCACCATATTACTGTAGCGTTTATATGCCCACGTATAAATATAATTAATTATTATTCATAACGAATTTTGAACAATAATTAATAATTTAATTATTTTCAGAATTTACTGTAACAGAATCAATAATATGATCATTTATCAGTTCATCCAATGAACAGAAAGCATAAACAATTATTAACTCTAGGAAATATAATATCTTCCTGGCCTAGAAAGAATAACCCCCTAACAGTAAATTAAGAAATAGGGTAAAAGCATAGGTAACTTTTGATCGAAGTTCAAGACAATAAATTTGATAAGCACATACACAAGCAATCTCTTTTCAAATACAAACAATACTTTATTGATTATATACTAACACATAACTAACACAAACAAGGCTCTATTGATTATTCTAACAACTATGTCTAACACAAACACACACGCGCACGCATACACACACATTCATACAGGTTGCAGAAAGGAAGAGAGTAATAAAGAAAGAATGAGTTTGGAAAGAATGAGTTAAAGGGGAAGAGGAAGAAAATTCCGAATTTCTATATGCACTCAAGACATGACGTGAACGAACCATCAATCATTAATTTAACCCTGGCCGTTTCTTAGACAGGTTATTTAATTTATATCAATACACCAGTTCAGTTTAAGAGTCTGGAGGTAGTCTACTTGCGTTTCCGTTTGAAGGTTCCCTTTTGTTGGGTAAAAAGGGTGTTTTTCGGGGTCCGTTGGTTGATCTCCTCGTGCTTGGATAGAGTTTAGGGAGAACCAGTCGCGTGGTGGCTGGAGGATGGTTGAAGGTCTTTGAAGTTGAAAGCGTGCGTTGCCGTGAATCGTGGACCGAAACTTTACAGCAAAACTTAACTTAAAACCGAGACTTTCAATCGGAAATGAAGAATAACACAAAAGAAAGAAAGAAAATAAGATACGGAAAGGAGCTAGATGACTGGAATTGAATCTAACCCATCTGATCTTAATTTGGGTTGATCTGCTCGTCTGTTAACGTTACATGGTTACTAAAACCATCGTCTGCCGTCTCCGTCTTTGTTCTGCACTCGTTGAGAGGTCTTCTGTATCAGAACATTTTGAACGAACTTAGTGAGCAACTTAGAGAGGAACTTAGAGAGAGAGCGAACAGAGAATCCAAGATTTTAAACTCAAAGTTTGTCCCCCCTCCTGAAGAGAGCGGACCAATTAGACACTGGCTTTGTTTGCAAAGTCATAAATCATGTCTTCCCTGGGGGGTTTCTCTAATGAAAATAAAAGACCAGATGCCACAGTTTTAGGCAGGATTTCTAATTATCAGAATATGAAACATTTTACACCGATTTAATTCCAACCATCTTGCTAGTTGTGTTCGTAAAATAGCGTTGATATGAAACAGTACACACTTTCATTCACACATCGGATAATTATAACAATTACATGAATTATATGGGATTAAAGCATATTAATTGGACACATGTATTGTAGAAACACATAGAATGATGTATGATGTTTTTAAGTCCATTGAAAATTGTTCTTGAATGAGTTTTATGGATTTTGGTAGGTACAGTCTTTTTGGTGTGTAAAGTTTAGACATCCCGCTCGGAGGTCATGGAAAGTTCCTACTGAAAAGAGGTTTTGTTCATCTCTCATGGGACCAAGATGGGGTCTGTTAGTCACAGGGGTCATGTGACCTCTTGTTAGGGCCCTGAGCAGTAATCATCTCTGAACCGATTCGTCTTGCAAAACTATCAAACGTTGACCAGTTCTTCCTTAAAGTTAACCAATAAAAGTCTTTGGTTAGCAGACTTTCTGGAGACTGGGTGATTTATGGCTCTGGTTTGTGAGGACTCTTGTGTGAGACCTTGGTCTCTGTCTTTCTCTTAAACAGTCAGCGTTTTGGCAACAAAGCTTAGTATTGACCAGCTATTTAGTTAGTGTTGGGGGAGGCTCTTTTAAATAGCCAGAGTGATGAGGATCATTTGACGTTCTGAACAAATCTTCTGTTTTGTTCGGCAGGAAGTAGAGAGTTTGAATTAATTTTCTGGAAGAAAATTAGTCTGTTGTTGGTTTCTTCTCATTGTCGTTACATTACATATTCATTATCATTTTTAATGTTCTTCAATATTTAATGCATGTTTGAATAAATCTGGCAAGTTTTTTTATGACAGCCACCATTTAAATGTTTATATTTCATATAACATTATTATTATAAAAATAAATAAAAGTGTAATTTAAGTGTTTGTATCAGTGTTGTATAAAGTACTAGAAAGCAATACTTGAGTAAAAGTACAAGTATCATACTAGAAAAAGACTTTGGTAGAAGTGAAAGTTACCTTTTAGAATATTACTTAAGTAAAAGTATTAAAGTATCTGGGCCCGTATGTATTCACCTTATTTTTAACGGAAATACGGACGCAGCCAGTTGACGGTATTTTGTGCGAGACTTCCGGTCAGGCACTTCCGGTCGCTGGCGAGCTAACTCACTTTTCACCGTTGCGTTAATCAAACAACTGTTCGTAACAACTAACTCATCGTTATGGCTTCGAGGAAGACCAGGATTGTTTGTGCAGTTAGAGGTTGTCATAATAACTGGTACAAAATAAAGATTTACTTGGAGCAGGAGTGTTTTAATAATCGAAATCATTGACATTTTAATCATCAGGCACCCTACGACCGGCGACACACTGGCTGCGTGGGGTGAGCGTGGCGTTTTCCATGTCTTTGCACACCAGAAACGTGTCTGACGCGGCGCTGCTGCTGCTAGGTGACATATGATAAGCCTCATTGGTGATATATTCGACATATGGGGAGAGAGTTGTGGAATGCCTATACTTCATGTTAAACATAAATGTATAAAAACATTTTTTTTTCTTTTTCTTTTTTTCTTAAGCTGTTGTTATTTGTATATTTTAATGTGTATTTATTGTCTGTAATGGCAGCTGCTTCTATGCACTATGCACTTTTGAGTCCATGACAAATTTCCCCTAGGGACAATAAAGTACATTCTATTATATTCTAAAAATATAGCAGCAAAGACAACGTCGTGTGTTGACGGCAAAATAGGCTACAGAATATTTCGCTCTGTATTGACAGGTGTAATATTTGAAAATCGATAATTTTTTTTTTTTTTTATTACATTTATATCTGCATTTACTGTATGTCAAAACCTAAACTTTCAAACATCAAAATGTAATTTATTAATATGTATTTATGTCAAAATGACATACAAACATATTTTCCTATTCTATTTTGCCTGGAAACGCTTCCAAAACGCTTGCGTGTCGCGTGAAAAAATAGGCGTCGATTCTATTTCTAGCATGCACGCGTTTTAGACGCGCGTGTCACACAGGCAGTGTGCAAGCTCTAACCTGTTAACATTAATAACATGGGAGCCGGCCTGAGGAATCCCTTCGCCTGTGGTTAAAAGCTTTACATTTGAAGAAACCACCGAAACGACCGTATGTTTCTTCTTTTTATTTCGTGAACACAATTGACCTACAGAAGACCACCCGATACCAGGAAAGTGGCTGGGCTACGAAGTCTCAATAAAAACTCCAAGGAGAAACAAAATCATTAACCCCTGTATAAAATCTAGTCATCATGGCATGATCATGATCATGGCATTTATTTTGTATGATTTACAATTATTTATCACCAGCCATCTACTTATTGCTATCCTGTGCTTTGGTTGCATTCTGATGGCATTATTATTTGACATGACAAAATACCTCCATAGATATACTAGTCCAGCGTTGGCTCGACCGTGTTCAGGGCGGGGCTGAAGGCGCCGGCGAAGTTTTGGCAGTCTGCCAGCTAGATGCATGAGTGTTTCAACCAGGTCCGGTACCCGAACTGGGTGCGGCGGGGCTTTAGCTCTTTGTTGTATTCATCTGCTAAGGCATGTGTAACATTTTTCTGTCAACTCTGCATAATCCTTCGCAATCGATATCATTAGTTAGCCGGAAACGGAAACGGAAGTGCCGCACAAAAAACGGAAATTGGACCCATGTTTACTTCCGCGTTCGAAAATAAGGTGAATAAAGCTTCTAAGAAAAGCTCTTAAGAATAGTCTTAAGCTTTGACTTAAGTGTCAGAAAATACTTAGTAAAGAGTAGGACTTTTCTAAGAGTAGGAGTTTGACACTTTTATAAAGCAGCTAAAAGCAACTTTCAGTAAAGTATAAGACTGATTCTTAAGTGCTGACTGAAGTGGGACTTAAGTGTTGTAAACTAAGGACTACAATGATGTCAACCCAAAATGGCCGCCCTCAACCACTGAATCAGCCAATAGTGAGCCTGCAAGGATGAGGTCACTTCAGCATGACACCAATCATTTAATCTAATTATAATAAAATAATTTAATTAAGACACTGAAGCTTTAATATTTAAATTTATTTAAAAAAATGCTTTGCAGTGCATTGTGCAAAATTATCACAAATTAGTATTTATGCTGTGGAAACCCTTTTCTATTGATGCGTGTCTCCTCATTTACAGTTGGAGCAATTATGCAAACATAAGTTCCATCAATGGATTCAACAACTCAGGAAAGCCCGAAATACTCAATAAAGTGGCTTTATTTTACTGCGAGATTTGAAGATCAATTGGAAAGTGAAAGAACTGCCATATAGTATTGGCCAAAAGTGAGGCCAAGGAAAATTGACACTCACCCTTTATTCAAATAGTATTAAAAATGTGTTAAAGATTTTGTACGCGTATTGTGTAGTTGTGCTTGGAGTCAATTGTTTATTTGTGATAACACAATGAAACATGTCAAACTGTACAGACATCATTTTTAGCCAAGGCTATCAAACAAATGAACAAGAGAGGACAATGAAATATTAATAACTGACTACAGTATGTTGCAGACAATGTATGATTTTTTTCTTCTCCTGTGAGCTTTTTAGTTTTTTAAAAAAAACCTGTAGCTGTAGTTTGCCCTATTTTCAACCATATTATTGATCTGCCTGGATTGACACCATTGTCTGAGAACTGAACTGAGCTGAACAATGACATCACTGTTTTCTCAGAGCGGCTGTATAATGAACTAAATAGATAACTAATGATCTTTTACAATGGAAATGAATCATCATTGAACTAACTTAAGCTGCACAATGACACTATTTTCTTCTAGAGCTGCTGTACAGCCCAAACTAACTTTGTTGCATTATTTTCCTGTTATCACTGTAAAGCTGCTTTGAAACAATCTGTACTGTAAAAAGTTACTTGACTTGAAATAATTTTGTCAGATAAATATCTTCACTAAGTTTTATTTTCCTTATATTTTGATGGTTTAAGCAAACTTGTAGGGTCATAAAAAAACAATAAAAAAAAACTCCGCACATCACTTTTAGCCACTAATGTGTTTGGTGTGGTCAGTGCCACAACAGTGCTATTAAGACCCTGCTTACTGTGGAATGATGAGCTCAAGTCATCACCGGGTGTACTGCTGCTTTTTTCCAGTCAGCAACAATGTAATTATTACTTTCCTTTTTATTTCATTGCTATAAAATCAACTCCGTCATCATTTACTGTAACTCCAATAAATCATATTTTCATTGAAAAGTGCGTGGCCTCCTCCTCTCTGTGGCCATCTTGTTACTCCTAACTAGGTTAAGAGACCTCTTCAGCTCTCTTAAATAATTTAGGAGCTGAGACCTAGTCTTGACACTTAGGAACCTTTATGAATCACACTTATTCTTAAGTCTAGGAATAAAAGTAAAGTGACGTCATTCTTAGAATTTTGAGAGATTTAAGACTAAAATTTTACTCTGAGTGGCTTTATACATACGGCCCCTGATATATACTGTACTTAAGTATCAAAAGTAATTTTCTGATATTTAATGTACTTAAGTAATTGAAGTAAAAGTAATTTTTTTTTTTTTTTAAAGCAAGCGGTTAGAACTTTGATTGTGAACTTTATTGTGGCTTTATTGTGGGGTGGGTGGGATGTAAAAAAATAATCTTGCATCACAATATGCAATATTGACTAATTTGGATAAATATTAGGTACACAAGATAGGCATTCATTTTTCTCAAGAAAAAAAATCACCTAATGCTGTAAACATACAGAGAGCCCTATCAGATATAAATATAATGCGTTTTTTATCATAATAACAACTTTATTTAATGATATAAGTAAAAATATAATAAATATGTAATATAGTACACATATTTAGCTAAATACTCTCTATAGCTCTTTTTTTTCTAGCCAACTAACGTGCTATAGCCTAGCCTATATTATGGTCATCAAATGGCTTTCCTGAGGTAAATGTTATGTGACATAATTGTTCTCCAGCTGTTTTATTGACCCTTTCCGCGGTTGAAAAACACTGATTGATCGATATTATGTATGATGATGAATATACATTTCAGTAAGTTGTACTGTTTCTTTTAACAGTGTTCATTCGTGTTTATTTACTATTAGCTAGAAGAGATGATCGGTTCACGTGCGCTAGGGATCTCTCACGTAACATTTACAAGCGGCAAAACGGTATTTGCAGGCGCGTCGTTAGACATGGGCATCCGGGGCTTCAGCTTCATGTTTATAAATCAATAAAATTGAATTTATTGATAATTATTATTGATTAATTTTGTATTTAAAAAAATTGACCGGGTCTTTTAATATATCCTTCGGAATCAATCATGTATTAAAGACGATTAAAATGTGTTCAAGCAGATCAAAGTTACTATGGTTACTCTCACACAGAGACGCACCACGTGAGCGATTTAGCTATCCAAGTTCATCTCCAGGATTTGCGCGCAACAGCAAACAATCTCACAGCAATGAAAAAAATAATTAAAAAAAACGCAGTCAGCACCGCCGCACAGTCTTCTGTCAGACCAGATGTTGTCAGGCTATATGCCAGTAAAACTCAGAAAAACTAACTTACTGTCGTGTCAGCCGTTTGCTCGCGGCGCGCACTCTTCAATCACGCGCAAATGCGGCGCGCCCTGTATCACGCAAAATAAACTAGCATGTAACGTCGTGTTCTGTCGTCAATTAAGTATTGAAATAACCAAAAGGGAGATTAAAGCTGCGTCAAAACTCTATGTCGGGGCTTTTGTATTCCTTTGTAGGCTACATAAGTTACACATTTTGGCGTAGCCCTACTCATTTTTCATTATTAATATTCTAATATTTTATCAATATTGCAAAGTCACCAAAACTGACTAAATATTTTGTGACCAAAAATGTGAAAAATAGGCCTACATCTAGCCTAAATGATCGTTCATGACATCCTTTTAACCCAATTTGTCTAGATCTGTATTATTTCATTTGTATAATGAGCTTAAATATTGCTGCGCAGTCGTATGATTTAGGCTGCTTGATTAACATTATTACAATGTATTCCTATTTAACTCTGATATGTAGCCTATATATAAGGTCCTCGATTGTGTTCGAATATTTCACCAGCATCAGCCTTTTCACAGTTTGTATCACTCCGCTTGTTTGTGTTTGCGCAACTTGCATCATTAAGCCAGTAGGTGGTGACAAGTGACTGTCTTTATGAGTGAACAATTGAAATTTAATTTAACTGATTTAATAGTGCCAAAAACATTGATTAACTCAAGAAAGAAACAAGTTGCTGAAACCAAACTTTAATGCTAAAAAGTTTACATCTATGCAAAATAATCCTTGAAAGATTTCTCATTTAAGGCCATTCCTGTTTGGAATATGTGATTGTGTATTGTCAACAATAAGCAGAAACATTTTGCATTTCCATTTTCTAGTGTGGATCATTCATTTCAACATTTATCCTCATTCTCATGTTTAAGAATCTGTTATCTGCTTGACAAATAATTTATGTATACTGCCCACTGACATGCTTTTAAAGCTATAATTGTTATCAAAAAATGTTGGCCTTCAAACACCTTAAAATGCACATGTAGGTCCGAGAAATCCAAAATTTCTCGGGGGAGCATGCCCCCCAACCCCCCTAACTACCGCACATTTTAATGTGTGTGTCTGTGTGGTAATATGGGCTGGTGTGGCAACAGTGCCAGGACCGAATTTTTTAACCAGTCTGCCCCCTGCATATAGGCCTAAAATATACGTTATTCTCTGTATCGAATCATGTTATCTTATTACCCACACCAGCCCCTGATGTTTCAGGCTCAGCCCCTGATGTTTTTAAAACCTAGAAACGCCCCTGGGTATTTGTTTGAATTTCGTAATAAAAGTGACAGAATCTGAGAGCTGAGATTTTTTTCTATCATAACTAACCTGCTCTGTCTATTCTGTCGGTCTCCGTGTCCTCTTTGCTTCGCGATTTTTCTGTGCGTGAGAAAATGGATGTGTGGCATGAGAACGTGTGAAAAGTGTCAATTGCGTGAGTCTCACGGTGAATGCGTGAGAGTTGGCAGCTCTGTGTCAGGGTGGTCGTCTATGATAACGGGAGGTCCTCCAGTAGGTGCTCGTGCTTCCGTGGTGGTTTCAGTTGTGCTTTCTCCATTTAAATAGCGAAGTAAAGTACAGATACGTGAAATTTCTACTTAAGTACAGTAACGAAGTATTTGTACTCCGTTACATTACAACACTGGTTTGTTTACAAATCAGTTAATTTTTACCTTCAATATTATAGTAGGCTAATGAAGCCTATAGGCTACCACTGACTCCCATAGTTTACAGCAGTGGTTCCCAACCCTGCTCCTGGAGTACCCCCAACACTGCACGTTTTCTTTGTCTCCCTAATCAAACACACTTGATTCAACTCATCAGCTCATTAACCCATGTGATAATAAGCTGATGAGTTGAATCAGGTGTGTTTGATTAGGGAGACAAAGAAAACATGCAGTGTTGGGGGTACTCCAGGAGCAGGGTTGGGAACCACTGGTTTACAGCATTAGTTAAGAGATTTGTTTTCCTTGAGAAAATTTGCCATGTATTGAACCTGATATCCAAAATAATCAATAATGAATCGAATCGAATTGCAAACTTGTGAATCAAAATCTAATCAAATTGTGTAATTTGTGTCAATACCCAGCCCTAGTAAATAATGACAGTAATGAACACTTTCATCCACATGTTGATAGTGAACACAAAAGTGATGTGATGCATATATTTCACATATGATGAATTAAAAGATTATAATAGCTAAAATGATATTAATGCATTCAATAAAGGGGTGATGAACTGAGAAATCAAATTTTCCTTGAGCTTTTGACATATAAGAGGTCATCACACTATAATAATATCCTGTAAGTTTCAGAACTGAAAACTTCCTTGTTAGTCCAACAAAAGCTTTTATTGACAGCAGGCACAGCGAACGACAGGTTTTTCAAAGTGGGGATCTATGACGTCAAAGGGTGTCAAACACCGCCTCCGCAAAAGAAGATCAATGCCTACACTGCCCGTTTAGCCCCGCCCACTGATTCACGCATTACATGAAACTCATTATAATATGCAAAACTGTAATCCAATCATAGCAGTGGGCGTTTACTTCCAAGTCTTCAATGCGGCATGCCCATAAAAACCGAGCATTTCAGGAGCAAGGCTCAAAACCAGGGTAGAAAACAGCCTATTACTTATTCATTTTGATGTTTTTGAATGTAAAAACCAAGCGAACGTCATAAGTTGACCTCAGACAACAATATAAAAAAATAAAAAAGCCAGTTCATGACCCATTTAAAGTGTCAGTCATGAAGGATTTAACTTGAAGCACTTCTGCTGAGTATCATAATTGATTTGGTTTCTTCCATTAGAAAACACTTCCCTATTGAGTGGATGTTGAGTGATTTTTTCCTCAATTTTCAAAAGCTTGATTCCTGAAAGCTTGTTAGTAAGAGATTCAGTATGATTGCACATTTCCTCATTTCCCATCAGCATTAATTCATTATGAATAATGCCACAAACCACCTCTAACATAACACGAATGTTAAATGTTTCCAACTGAAAGTATCTGCACAATATCTGTGACTATCTGTGAGTTGTATATGCTTATGTGAACTTAAATCCCGACTAGCATGAATTTAGTCATTGTTTGATTTTGAAACAAATTACGGTGAACAAAAGCGAGGTGACGGCAGCAGTAGTATTAAAGGTGAACTATGCAGGATTTGTTTACCTTAACTGAACAGTTTTGGAGTCATTGGAATGGTTATATGACTTTTTTCGGGTTGAATGGTGGTCTTCTCGCACCCCCCTAGTGCCTTTGAGCAGAAAAACCACCCTTGCAACTTTTGGTCTGCCTGCCTCAGCATCAGGAAGTATCGCGTGATATCAGGTCTCGCGATGTAATGAATTGCTTTACGGCACTGCCAAATACACTATCTAAACATTTATATGCTAGTCTTCTGTGTATCATACATACCTCGGACATGGACATGGCTCGGTGCGTTCACCGGCTTCTTTGAAAACAAATGCACATGACAGGAGGGAGAAGATGGGAGGGGGGCGAGTCGCCAACGAGTTTTGACGACAGTGTTGTCAAATATCTATTCCGAAGCCGGAGCTCTATAGAGAAACCCGCGAGCAAAAAGTGAGAAAACAGCGAAGAAATTGCCAAAACTGCATAGCGCTGCTTTAAGATCCACCATATGTCAAAAATGATTGATGGCTTTTTAATTAATGATGATTGATGGGTTGACCTTTTAACCTTGCCCCTCCCCCCTGCCCTTGGGTTGACCTTGACCTGCCCTTGAACTGACCTTGCCCTAGCTGTGACCTTGTGTGTAATTGAATAATAGGATTCGTGAGTATAAGGGATCCATTGTTTAATATTTGAACTTTGATATATGGAGCTCCCTCCCTCCCTCCCTTCCAGACTGCAGTGGGATTGCTGGGCACTGTGGAAGTGAGAAAAAGAGGTTTTCTAATAATGCTGTATATAGCTAACACAGACACTGTATGGTGCAATGGAAACGTTTGTGATTAAAACACTGTCTTATTTTTGTTGTTTATAGAGTAGTTGGGCATTGATGATTGTGAACCTGACCGGGAGCTACCGTTACCACTCCACTGCCGCTCACCAGTACCGTCTTGCAGCTCAGCAGCTGAAAGCTCCTCATCTGCCTCTTCCAGTCAGCAAACCAGAAAGGGTAAGGGATCACGCCCCCACGCATATTGCCTTTCTAAACAAAAAGTGTCTTACAAAATTGAAATCAATGTATTGTTTTATGTGAATGATTAGGCAGGATGATTTTCAGATCTTGTTGAAGCAAAAACTTGAATTTTTAGTTTTTTCAATAACAATGCATAAACATTAATTTCTCAAAAATACAAACATGTACATACATGTTGCTCACATATTGTGGTAGCCCTGTTTGTGCTGAATAGAGTGCAATGATACTTTTGCCATTAATATGTTTAAAAGCAACTGAAAAAAGCACAAATGTCAGGGCATGTCAGAACATCTCAAGGACCCCAAAAATACCTTAGACCCCAGAGGGTTAAACAGCAACCAATCAGCTTGTGCTATGTAGACAACGACGTGATTGCAACCAATAAGCTAAAGACCCATCAGCCTGCACCTTTCAGAGTTTCATGCCAGAACTATGTAAATATCCCTTCAGCATACCAACTGAAAATGCATTATAAGTGGTTGATAGATTGTTTACTATCTCAACATGTCTATCAATCACATTCTACAGATTCCTGTTTATTGTTTCTAACGGACTATATAAAAAAGGAGGTAGATAATGGAAACTTCTGTGGCATGGTCATGTTAGACTTACAAAAAGCTTTTGATACAGTCGACCATGGTGTTTTAATGTATAAATTGAAAGCCATAGGTTTTAGTGAATTAGCACAGAAATGGGTGGGCTCCTATCTGGAGAATAGAACGCAAGTAGTGGACATTGGGGGAAAATGTCGCAACCAAAAGGCATGGACTGTGGGGTACCTCAAGGGAGCGTTTTGGGGCCACTTTTCTTTTTACTGTATATAAATGATCTAAAGTCTGCTTGTTCATGCAGTCTTTTTTTATATGCAGATGATTCTGCGATGGTTGTTTCTCACAAGGATAAAAATATGATTGAAAACGTACTCGGTTACTAATGTAACCTCGGTTCTCTCTAGAAGAGGGAACGAGTATTGCGTAAGGTTAGCTTACGCATCGGGAAAGTCTTCTTTCTTCGAGATCTGAAGCCAAAAAATTATCCTTAATTTTGTATACATTGTCAACGCAGTGCAGCAGCCGACAGACCTAGGCAGGCTGTATATGCGTGCTCATTGGCTGCTCGGCGGCAACTGCTTAAGCCTATCGGTGAGCGCTCTGAACGCGTCAACCAATGAGGGCGCTTCGCGCCCTCCACACCCTTCTAACCGTCAGAATGGGTGTGGCCAGCGTGTATATATTCAGCGCTCATAGGCTAAAATTCTGGTTTTCGCAGTCTGAAGCGCAAAAGCTCGTGGCGCGACACGGCAGGTTACGCAATACTCGTTCCCTCTTCTAGAGAGAACCGAGGTTACATTAGTAACCGAGTACGTTCTCTTACGAGAGGTCTCTCGTATTGCGTAAGGTTAGCTTACGCATCGGGAACCCTTTGTCAACGCCGTGTGCGCCGAGCATCCAGCCCATGAATCCCAGGGAAACCGGGGAAAACACTCTGCTGGGAAATGTGGCCGGTCGGAGAGACGGGCCAGCGCAGTACAGGCACTTCATGCAGCATATGAAATAGAGCGGCGCGGCCGGTCTATAAACATATAACAGTACAAATAGTAGGGCCGGCAGAGCGAGCCCATACAGTACATAAGCACTCATAAGGGTAGGAGAAAAACGACATAGTCGGTCTCACATGAAGGGAAAAATTCCCGCGCGACAGAGAATAATACGGGCGGCCAGCAGCGCGGGCCAGCACCGACAACAGCGCGTAACGGGAAATAGGAAACAGAGCGGATCAGCCGGTCTGAGTCAAACACTTCACCCTGAGTATAGTACCAGAATAGCGCCAGCATATGAACGTAGTCTGCACACGAGAAATGGGCAGAGCATACATGTCACTTATGCTGACAGTATTTTTGCCTGTAGGGCAGGAACTTCCAGGTTATAAAACCTCACGAATGTTGATGGGGAGGCCCAGCCCGCCGCCATACAAATACCGTGATTAGAAATTCCGCTGGACCAGGCCCACGACGAGGCCATGCCTCTAGTGGAGTGGGCTCTGATGCCCAGAGGGCACTGCAGGTGTCTGGAGGCATAAGCTGCTGCTATCGCGTCCACTATCCACCTGGACAAGCTCTGTTTCGAGGCGGCAAGACCCTTGGTGCGTCCGCCGAAGGAAACAAAGAGCTGCTCTGAACGCCTGAAAGCGGCGGAGCGCGTGATTTAAACTCTCAGCGCCCGGACAGGGCATAGGAGGTTATCACTGTCCCCACTGTCGGATGCTGGCAGAGCCGAGAGGGACATAACTTGTGCCCTAAACGGGGTTCCAATCGCTTTGGGGATGTAACCGTGTCTCGGTCTGAGAATGACTTTCGAGTCATTCGGCCCGAACTCAAGACATGCAGGGCTAACAGATAGCGCGTGCAAATCACCCACTCGTTTGACTGAAGACAGAGCTATCAGAAAAACGGTTTTAAGCGACAGATACTTTAGATCCGCGGATTCAAGCGGTTCAAAGGGAAAAGCCTCTAGGGCCGCCAGGACCAAGGACAGATCCCAAGAAGGAACCGAGGGGGGCCGCGGGGGATTCATCCGTCTAGCTCCTCTGAGGAAGCGGATAATGAGCTCATTCCTTCCCATTGCCCGGCCGCGCGTCGTCTCAGCGAACGCTGCAATAGCGGCCACATATACTTTGAGCGTGGAAGGGGATCTGCCCTTTTCCAACAGCTCTTGTAAGAAGGAGAGCATCCGTGGGACCCCGCATGCGCGCGGATCCAAGTTTTTAGTAGCGCACCATTTAGAAAACACCGACCATTTAGACGCGTAGAGCCGTCTCGTGGAGGGGGCTCTCGACTGTGTGATCGTGTTCACGACCCCTTCTGACAGGTCAACGGGTATCCGTTGATCACCCATGCATGCAGCGACCAGCGCTCTGGATGGGGATGCCAGATCGATCCACCGGCTTGGGAGAGGAGATCCTTTCTCACCGGGATCGGCCATGGGGGTGAGTGCGACAGCCTCACTAGCTCTGGGTACCAAGTTTGGTTTTCCCATCGCGGGGCTATAAGCAGCACTGAGTGGTGCGTTTCTCTGGTCCTCGAAATGACCTGTGGCAACAGGGAGATCGGAGGAAAAGCATACAGCGGGAGGCTGGGCCATGTCTGGGACAGCGCGTCCTCGCTCTTCGAATAAAACTTCGGGCATTGAGCATTGTCTTTCGACGCAAAGAGGTTGATTTCCGCTCTGCCGAATAGGCGCCAGAGAAACTGGACTGTCTGGGGGTGCAGAGACCATTCTCCCGGGGGAATGTTGTCCCTAGACAGTCTGTCTGGACCGACATTCAGGTGGCCCGGCACGTGCGCGGCTCTCAGCGAGCGCAGCGAGCGGTAAGCCCACACGAGAAGGCGTTCTGTCAGCCTGCACAGATTCCTGGATCTGACACCGCCCTGTCGGTTCACATAGGATACCACGGACGTGTTGTCCGAGCGGACTAGCACATGGTGATCCCGTATGAATGGGAGGAAGCGCCTGAGCGCGTTCTCGACCGCTATCATCTCCAAACAGTTTATGTGGAGGCATTTTTCCCGGTCTGACCACAGGCCAAAAGCCGGTTTGCCCTCGAACAGAGCGCCCCAGCCTGAGGTGGAAGCGTCCGTCGAGATAACTTTGCGGTGTGAGATAGCTCCCATTGTCACTCCCCGCTGGTACCAGTCGGCCGCTAACCAGGGCTTCAGAGCTGAAACGCAGCTCTGAGTCACTCTGATGCGGATACCGCCGGAAGCCCATGCTCTGTGAGGCACTCGGGCATTCAGCCAGCGTTGTAGCGGGCGCATTCGTAAAAGACCCAGCCGAAGCACTGCTGCGGCTGAGGCCATACAACCTAGTAACCTCTGAAATGTTTTGAGAGGTACGGTGCTGCCCGGCCGGAGGGACGCGGCCAGGCGTTGAATGCAGCGCGCGCGCTGTGTCGACAGGCGGGCCGTGTACTGATATACCTGACCGTCGAAGGCGAATCTCAAGAATGGCCTGTGACGGGGTATTATCAGGATCTGAAAAGCACGCGTCTTTTAGATCGAGAGATATAAACCAGTCCCTCGGGCGAATTTGCGCGAGAATTTGTCTGGTTGTGAGCATTTTGAACGGTCTTCTCATAAGAGCCTCGTTCAAACGTCTCAGATCCAAAATTGGTCTGAGAGCTCCGTCCTTCTTGGGAACGAGGAAATAACGGCTGTAAAAGCCCGACTCGCTCATGGAAGGGGAAACCGGTTCTATAGCCCTTTTGCACAGAAGTGTAGCTATTTCTGCTCGAAGTAGATGTGCTACTTCCCCATTCACTCTGGTCTCGATACGCGCTTGAAAGCGCGGAGGGCGGCGAGCGAACTGCAGAGTATAGCCCTGTTTTACTGTGCTTAGCACCCGTTCTGATGCGCCTGGAATAGTTTCCCACGCTTTTGCGTGTGCAGCCAGGGGCAGAATGGCCTCCGGGCTCCGATCGCCGCGCATCGCGGGCTCGAGAGCTCGAAACGGAGGGGCGGGCGCGGCGCGCGCGCTCTTGGTGCTTAGATACGGCGGATCGCACGCAGCGATAGCTGGCCGTTTTACACACAGTGTCCCGGTGGCTTTAGACGGGGAACATAAAGTGTGAGGCGCGACGCGCGATGGCGGCGTCTGGGGCGAAAATGTTCGTTAGTATGTGTGAGCGCTCGAGGGCGGGCACAGGACTTACATTCAGGGGCGGGTGCGGCGCGCGCGCTCTTGGTGGTTAGATACGGCGGATCGCACGTAGCGATAGCTGGCCGTTTTACACACAGTGTCCCGGTGGCTTTGGACGGGGAACATATAGTGTGAGGCGCGACGCGCGATGTCGGCGTCGGGGCGAAAATGTAGTTAGTATGTGTGAGCGCTCGAGGGCGGGCACAGGACTTACATTTAAAACATGACCGGTCGTGCGAGGCCGTGTGACAGAGCGGGCAGTGAGTAGGTGTGGGCACGGAGAAGTGGACACGTGACCTACTTTTAACACTAAAGCGGCTTTTGCCTGCTTCATGAGAGTGGGCTCTGTGAGAGACACGGGATGTATAGTGCTTGTGTACAGGGGTGAGCACAGAACGTGGGCACATTCACTGTACTAGAAACACATACGGCGTCAGCCGTGCAACCAGACATTATGCTCTTTTGAAATTTTTCTGGGTTGCCGTGAGAACGGCGGATGCGCGCAGGCGAGCGGGTAGATACCGGCTCGTTGACTGCGGGGTAAACAGCTGCAGTAGCCGTGGCAACGGGGACTGACAGAGCGTTAAGCGTCTTTTCTTCTCTCGTGTTTAGACGCTCAAAAATACTCGAGCACCCTGAGAAGGTGTGGTGCGAGAGGCGGGTTCGCTTTCTGTAAGTAAGAAAGACTGGCCGCGAGCCCGGAGAAGCAAGCAGCATAAATTTTTATTTTCCCCGAGAGCTGGGATCGAACGCGGATCTCTCGCATGAAAGCGTATGATTCTGCCACTGAGCCACAGGGGAAAACACATAAGCTTTCAGCTAGCGCGAGCATATAAAAAGCGACCTCATGTGTCGCGTCGGCGTTTTTTCGCAGGCGTGCGTGTGTTTAAAACAGGCTCGTTTACTGCAATAGTAATATTTCCAGTCGCCTGAACTTAAGAGGGGACTGAGAAATGTGTGAGGATTGGCGGTTGTCCAGCCGTAGCGAGACTAACACACTCTCTTCTCTTTTCGCCGGCGAGTAAGGCGCGCACGCTGAACGATGCTCGTGACCGTCCGCTTTGTCATCCCTTGAACGGCGCAATCTGCGCGGCCCAACGAGGGAGAGAGCGGGCTTATTGTTTTCTGTATGTAAGAAAAACTGGCCGCGAGCTCGGAGAAGCGAACAGCATAAACTTTAACTGCCGCGAGAGCGGGGATCGAACCCCGGTCTCTAGCTTGACAGTCTAGGATTCCGCCACTGAGCCACAGGGGAGAATACATTAGTATCATGTCTTGTGACGGCGTTTGCTTGCAGGCGAGCGTGTATTTATAACAGGCTCGTATACTGCAATAGTAACAATTCCAGTCGCCTGAACTTAAGAGGGGACTGAGAAATGTGTGAGAATGGAGGTTATAGTCCAGGCCACGGCGGGACGAAAACACTCTGTTCCCCTTTCACCGGTGAGTGACGCGCGAGGACGGAGTAGCTTTCTTGTAACGTAAAGAGAGCTCCAAGACCGTCCGCTCCTGCCATCCCTTGTGAGCGGCGCAGTTTGCGCGGCTCGAACAGAGGGAGAGGAAACTCGCTCCGAGACCGTCCGCTTCTGCCATCCCTTGTGAGCGGCGTAGTTGCACGGCTCGAACAGAGGGAGAGTACGGGTATCTATCACATTCGCCTCATCTCCTGACGCGGCGGCGGCGCGGGCAGAGCCGGCGGTTGAGCGGCCGGGAGGGAGAGGGCGAGAGAGAGCTCGAGGGAGAGGTTCCGGCGAGCTCCTCAGTCACAACAGTCTCCGGTGGTCGCTGCGAGCGGCGCTTCTTATTGCGCGGCCCGGCAGGGACAGGCGGAGCGACAGCTTGGTCGAAAGCTTCAAGTCGAGCCCGCAGGGTCGACATTGAAAGCTCTTCGCACTCGGAGAGTGCGGTGGCGGCGTGCCCGCGGCCCAGGCGGAGAGCGCAGAGAGGTGGCGGTCTCCGTTGCTGAGCGGGGCGCGGCACGAGCCGCAAAAACTCGTGTTTTTTTAACTTTACGAGTTTTGTAAAAACGCCTCGTGCTCTTTTAGAGTACACACAGAAACAGTAATAATGTAAAGGATATGTCGCCGGATAGCGTAGCAGGCACGGAAAGCTGAAGGCGGCGAAGACGGCCGGCTTCCTCAGGCACTGTCCTAAGCTTGCTGGTCGCTGGTTTCAACGGCGGCGGCTCTCAAGATCCAGCGATGCGAAGAGCGTCGCTGAAGACAAGAAAATCAGAATTTTAGCCTATGAGCGCTGAATATATACACGCTGGCCACACCCATTCTGACGGTTAGAAGGTTGGTTGGCTCATTGGTTGCCGCGTTCAGAGCGCTCACCGATAGGCTTAAGCAGTTGCCGCCGAGCAGCCAATGAGCACGCTTATACAGCCTGCCTAGGTCTGTCGGCTGCTGCACTGCGTTGACAATGTATACAAAATTAAGGATCATTTTTTGGCTTCAGATCTCGAAGAAAGAAGACTTTCCCGATGCGTAAGCTAACCTTACGCAATACGAGAGACCTCTCGTAAGAGAACAAACTTAGCTCAGCACTTCTAAATATTAGCATGTGGATGGCTGATAACAGATTATCACTTAACTTAGGGAAAACTGAATCCATATTGTTTGGAACAAAGATAAAGTTAAAGAAAGCCTCCAGTTTTAAGGTCCTAGCTGGAGATATTGTAATTACTGCCAAGGAATCAATCAGTTATCTTGGATGTATGTTAGATTGCAATTTATCTGGAGTAGATCAGGCCCGTAAGGTAATTACTAAAGTAAATCAGAGAGTCCGTTTTTTGGCCAGAATATCAAAGTTTTTGGATGAAAAAACAAAGCTAATTTTGGCAGGAGCTTTAATTCAGCCATTTTTTGATTATGCGTGTGGATCATGGTACAATGGTGTCACAGGGAACCTGAAACATAGGCTTCAGACGTCTCAAAATAAATTAATAAGGCTTATTTTAGACCTTCCCATAAGAACTCATCTGGAATCTTCCCACTTTGAAAGAGTGGGATGGTTGGAAGTTGAGGATCGCGTGTCTCAGATGCAGCTGGGTATGGTACATAAAATTGTTAATGGAGATGTTCCCAAATATTTTAGAAATTATTTTAAAAGAGTAAGTGAAGGTCACAGTTACTCCACTAGGGGTAGCTCAACAGATTTTGTACCCCCCAGATTTAATACTAATCTGGTCTTTTCTTTACGCTGGAACTATCCTTTGGAACCGGTTACCTGGTACACTAAAGACAGTTCGAAGCATAGGCAGTTTTAACAGGGTTTGAAAGTATGGCTTAGATGCCAATCATAGTTTTTATTATATCATAGTCTATTTTTTATTGTACATTTTTCTGTATAATATGAATGAATTTGTTTAATGTATGAAAAATGATTGATGTGTGAATTGTTGCAACTTGTCCTTTCCCCTTGCCCTTATAGGGACCACAATGGAAATAAGTCTTTGGGCTTTATTGTGTTATCCCTGACTATTTATGTATTTTAATGTATGATACAGAGTACTGTTTTCATATTTTTTTTTATTTAAGTGGTCAAATAAAATCAATCAATCAATCACTCTCAACCACCAGCGTTACCTTCCAAAAATGGAAAGTTCTTATGGTCCCGCTCACCACTTGAATGACAGGGTAGACAAAGGCCTTGTCCACACTAATACGTTTCCGTTTGAAAATGTATATTTTTCTCTCCGTTTTGTCCTTCCGTCAACACTGAGACAGCGTTTTTACTAATGAAAACAAAGCTTTTTGAAAACGCTCTCCAAAGTGGATACATTTGAAAACGCCGTTCTCGTGTTGTAGTGTGGACTGAGAAACCGGTGGTGTTTAAAAACGATGACGTAAGTTTAGTCATGTGACGCATATTGTACCAATAGATATTCATGTTTATACCAGTATTGTGCTTGTTATGTGCTATTCACTGTTGCTAAAAATATTCTACATGGCACACTCTTCATATCACAGTCCTGCAAAGATGACAGAATTTACGCACATTTGCTGTCCTGCGGCGATACATGAGAGCAGTTTTAGACCAAACATATGATGACTGCGTGCGACCTGGACCGCATCAGTGAATGCTGAGATATTTGACTAAATAAAATTATCCTGTCAGAAGATTTACGCGATACTCAACTCAACTCAACTTTATTTATAAAGCACTTTCAACACCACAAGTGGAACCAAAGTGATGTACAGAAGATATAAAAAGAGAAAATAAAAACAAAAACATAAAAACAATGCAAACAAATGACACACAACTTACAAAGCATTATCAAATGCTAAAGAAAACAAATAAGTTTTAAGCGCACTCTGAAAAACACCCAATGAAGGACACGTTTTTACAGACAGAGGAAGGTCATTCCAGAGCCTAGGAGCTGCAACAGAGAATGCCCGATCACCTTTACATTTTAAACGGGATCGCGGAACCATGAGAAGCAATTGATCATTTGAGCGCAAAGATCTACTGGATTGACAGCGGCTGATTAAATCAGTAACATACTCAGGCGCTATACCATGCAGAGACTTAAAAACATACAACAACGCTTTGTATTGAATTCTGTAGCGTATAGGTAACCAATGTAATTTAATTAACACTGGAGTAATGTGCTCTCTCTTCTTAGTACCGGTTAAAAGTCTAGCAGCTGAGTTCTGAACGAGTTGCAAATGGGAGAGAGAAGCCTGACTCACACCCAAATACAACACATTGCAATAATCCAAACGGGATGACACAAAGGCATGAACAACCTTCTCCATATCGTCAAAAGAAAGGATAGATTTCAATTTAGATATTGATCTAAGATGGAAGAAACTATTCTTAACGACAGCATTGATTTGCCGGTCAAATTTAAGCTCAGAGTCAAAAATGACACCAAGGTTCCTCACGCTAGACATTTTTTTCCCAGGAAACAACCCCAGGCAGTCATCATCCACACACCCCTTATTTCCAAATAAAATCATCTCGGTCTTATCCTCATTTAATTGGAGAAAGTTATTCGCAAGCCAACACTTAACTTCGGCCAGACATGCCTGAAGAGACTGAATGGCAAATTTATGCCCATGTTTAAGTGGTAAATAAATTTGAGAATCATCCGCATACAGATAATACTGAATCCCAAATTTCTCAAAAATCAAACCTAGAGGGAGCATATAAAGGGAAAATAAAATTGGTCCCAGTATAGAGCCCTGTGGAACCCCACACACAAGAGGTGCAACGGAAGAAAAATAATCCCCTAAATTGACTGAAAAAGTCCTATTCTTCAAATAGGGAGAGAACCATTTCAGGGCTAAGCCCTGAATATCAAACCTGATCCCTAAGACGATCAATGAGAATGTTATGATCAACTGTATCGAATGCCGCTGTAAGATCTAACAAGAGCAAAACAACACGGTTTCCAGAATCAACACCTCGCAGGATATCATTAGAGACCCTCAAAAGAGCAGATTCTGTACTATGGCCAGCTCTAAAGCCTGACTGGAATCTATCGGAAATGTTATTTCTCGTTAAAAAATCATTAAGCTGTGCATTCACATTTTTTTCTAATATCTTAGAAATAAAAGGCAATTTTGAAATCGGACGATAACTACTCAAGTCAAAGGGAGAAGCCGTTTTTTTTTAAAAGGGGCTGAATAACTGCATGCTTAAAACTAACCGGAACAACACCAGATGACAAACTAGTATTCATAATAAACAGAATACTTGGGCCAATTGAATCAAGTACTTTCTTAAACAGAGAAGAAGGGAGCACATCACCAGGAGACCTGGTGGGCTTCATATGAGCAGTAATATCATTAAGCTGCTGCAAAGAAACAGGCATAAAACTGGTTAATTGGTTCGGAAGGTCAACAGAAGCAATACATTTATTGCCAACAGATGAAATCTGAGATCTAATTCCATCAACCTTACCAATAAAAAAGTTTAAGAGCTCTTCACACATGTCAGCAGAAGGAGTGAGTGAAGGAGTAACAGTAGGGTGAAGAACAGCATTTACAGTAGAGAAAAGTACTCTAGAATTATTACAGTTTCTGGAAATGATGACAGAGAAATAATTTGATCTAGCCAATTTAACAGCTCTTTGATACTCATTCAAATGGTTCTTCAAAATCTCATAAGAGACTTGTAATTTATCTTTAACCCATTTGCGTTCAGCTCTCCTACACTCCTGCCTAAGAGCACGGGTAGTACTGTTTAACCAGGGCTGCGATTTTACTTTTTCCCCCCTGACTTTGACAGGAGCCACAACATCTAAAATCTCTAAACAAGAAGAGTTAAACTGATCGACCAACTCTTCTAAACCCATACAGAGAGAGTGTGACTCGATCAATGAAAAAAAAGGAGAGACATTAAAAACAGCTGAAAAACTACTAGCTGTGCATGGATTGAGTATGCGAGATGAAACCGAGGCAGAAACAATATTATCCGGCACACCACAAGGAAAGTTAGAATTTAAGATAACAGTCTTATGGTCAGAAAAAACAGTATCAACAATCTTTATGCTATCAACAGAGAAACCCCGAGATAATACAAGGTCAAGCGTATGACCACGTTCATGAGTTGGACCCGAAACGCATTGTAAAAAATCAAATGACTCTAATAAATTTAAAAATTCTTTGACCAGGGGCTTTGAAGGGCAGCACACATGGATATTAAAATCCCCCAAAATTAGAATATTGTCAAAAGAAGGGACAATACCAGATAAAAATTCTGAAAACTCCTGAATAAAATCCCCATGAAAGTTTGGGGGTCTATAAATCAAAACACATAACACAGATTTAAAAGAATTCAGCGTAATTAACTGAGATTCAAAAGTGCAAAAAGACGCAGAAGGTGAAAGTCTACACTTAAATTTGTCTTTAAAAACAACTGCAAGACCCCCGCCACGACCAACAGACCTAGGGGTACTAAAAAAACTACAACCAGGAGGAGAAAGTTCAGAGAGAGAAGACATTTCACCAGCATTAAGCCAAGTCTCAGTAATAAATAAAAAATCAATTTCATAAGAAAGAAAAAGATCGTTTAAAATAAAGGTCTTATTTGCCAGAGATCTCGCGTTAATCAACGCCATTGTTACTGGAGTGGGAGTGGTATCGGAGGAGGATTGCAGAGAGGAATCACAGAATGTTACCGGACTCCCGTCACGTAAAGAGCGAAGATTCCGATGATTAACTCCTCGATCTGCAGACTGTCGCCTTACGTGAACCATCCGTGAGGACTGAGGCATCAACGCCGAAGACGGAAAGACAGGCACAATGTATGAACATCTCAGGTTCACGACCACGGCCTCCGCCATCGAAGAAGCTGGTCCGATGACTGGAAACTTCCCGATCTTCTTCGATCTCACAAGGACTCCAGCACGCTTCCCACGCTTCCTTCGCCGTTTCCTCCACATGCACAGACATCCCGGCAAGTAACACATTTTCCTCAATGCGACTGGCACATAATGCGAGTGCAGATGCCAATCATCTCTGGGATCGCGAAATAAACAATCGGACACAGCAGATCGAATATTAAATAGCGTCATGCGATCAAACAGAGGGGAGCAAACAGAGCGCGTGATAAAACAAACAAGAAACATTACAAATAAAAGAGACAAGGACAGACTGTGGCAAGCCGGCAAACATCCTGGCGCCATCTTGAAACTCTTTTGTCGAAATCTCTTACTCCTCTTACTCTTACTAAGATTTGCGCGATAACTTCATTATTTATTTTTCCATCTCAATCATATAAGAGATCTTTGGTGGGGTTTTACGCATGCGCAGTAAAGGTGAATTTAGCGTTTTCAGGCGTTTTTTTCAAAAGTTTCTCATCCACACTGAAACGTCTGAAAACGCCTGAAAACGCTAGTGTGGACGGAGAGCATTTATAAACGAAAACGCCTTTTTCAAATGTATCCAGATTAATGTAGACGTAGCCTTAGTGCTTATCATCTTCAATGCTTTGCCACTGTCGTCTCCTATTGGCCCATTGAAAGGGAAAACTGTCCTGCTAATGAGCACTATGCACACAGATGCACCAGAGAAGACCGAAAACCACAAATGGTCCCGGACTACAATGAGACAAAGGGAAGGGTTGATCATTTGGACAAGGTCACAGCCACCTTCAGCTGCCGATGGCTGCCCGTTGGCCCCTTGACATTTTCTTCAACATCGTTGATGTGAGCGGACAAAGTAGTGCAGACGAAAGGCTGGAACTGGTGGGCTGTAGGATAATAACAAATATGCTGTTCATATTCTGTCAAACTCATATATTTGCATATGTAATGGGGTGACCCTTTTATATACTTTTTTATATGAGTGTGTGTTGAGGCGAGCGCGTGTTTGAGTGAGCTCGGTGTGAACTGTGCGAGCGCATGTTTGTGTGAGCACGATTTATGTGAACAAATCTTTATATGAGTGTGTGTTGAGGCGAGCGAGCTCGGTGTGAACGTGTGTTTGTGGTGGTGTTTGTGTGTATGGAAGTGTGTGCGTGCGCTGATATGATTGGGTATTGAATTATTTATTTGTTATATTGGTTGATTTAATTGTATTTTCTTTCATTTGATATTTCATTTTTTTTTTTGTGGCTTGTTAATTGTGTTCTTGAGGACTGTGGGTGGTTATTGCCACCGCTTTAATCTACTGTCAATTACTTTACAACCACCATGGGCTATTAGCTGCTGGGATTGGGAGGATTTATTTAATACATTTATACTTTTGTTTGTTTATTGTGTGGATTGTGATTTTTGGTTATAAATTTGCATGAAGGTGTGAATTGAGGTTGTTTGAATTTAATTTAATTGGATCTTTTTGTTTTCATTTTTTCTTTCTCTTTCCCAAATGTGAATTATCCCAAGGGATATTGATATTGACTGTTCAAGATCTGATTTTACAGGTGGCCACTTTATGACTTATTCTTTTCCTTTTGTGTGAATGTTATTGCATTTGTAACTTGTGTATTTTTTTCCTAAAATGTTTGTATAATTATACTTTTACTTCTTCTTGGGTGTCAAATAAAGATTGTACACATCTCTGCTTGTTCTTTCCATTTATTTGGAAACCCTGTAGTTGGGAGCATTTACAAAACATATTCTATATCTTAGGTGGCAATAGCCTCCGCTCACACATAAAGCACTTAAAGGGCCCTATTTTAACGATCTGAAAAGCAAGTATCAAGCGCAAAACGCAAGTAGCTTTGTGGGCGGGTCTTGGGCACTATTGCTATTATACCGGCGGGATAAATGACTCTTGCGCCCGACGCAAATCTAAAATGTGTTGGTCTGAAGTAGCTTCATTATTCATAGGTGTGGTTTGGGCGTAACGTGAAATAAACCAATCAGAGCGACATCTCACATTCCCTTTAAGAGCAGGCGCGCTTGTTCTATAGCGGATTCCTATTATAACGGCGGATTTGCCAGACACACGCCAGGCGCGGTTCACAGCCGAGGAGACCGACGTTCTCGTCAGGGACGTTGGGGATGGAGAAACCCACCGAAATTAACTTCGGTTAAACAGGCGTATGATAATTTGGGTAAATGTGTAAGCTAGCCAGCAGCCATATCACCCTGTAGCCCAGGGGTCACCAACTGGCGGACTCCGGTCCGAATCCGGACCGCAAAATGCGTCCATACGGACCGCGAAGCCTTTTGACATAATGAAATAAATAAATGCCGGTATTTTCTAATAAAAACACATTTATATCAGGCACATCAAAGTCAGCTCAGTAGAGCCGTTTGGGTCCAACAGCGCAACTGGTTGCTACTACAGTTACTATGCTCACTGTTGCTACGTTCAGACGCGCAGTCATTGCGTGCAATGAAGAGAGCAGAGAGCGCGCAGACAGATGAAACTTTCAGCGAGTGAAAAACGCAGAGAGATAAAACTTTCAGTGAGTGAAAAACAATGGCATTTTCAAAAATTAGTAAAGTTGACGCTGAAAACCGAGTTTTCCGAGATAATTGGTGGGAAAATACGCATTTATTCTTCCTGCATCGAGCTGTAACTGTTACAAGGCCCGTGTGTCTCATTTGCTCCGAGTCTGTTGCGGTTGTTCAAAGTGGAAACATTAAATGTCATTACGAAGCTAAACATAGACACTTATTAGAAGAAACTTATCCTCAGCAGTCCGAGGTAAGGGCGCAGAAAATAAATGAGCTCAAAGCCCAGTATGAGCGATCTACACGGGTCGTCCTCTCTCACTCATTCGCCGCCCAACATCCGAGCATATGAGTGTTCACTGAGAATACAGTGAATTTTAAACAATTTTATTTAAATTTCATAAGAGGTTATTTACATTTTTATGGACTGTACAAAATAAGAGATAAAGGGTTTCTTGCACTTTTTAATTTTTCCAACACTGGTGGCACTATTTTTTGCATGTGTTTCTGAATGATATTGCTGATTATCAACATTAGATACATTTAGTTAAGTAGAGACAATACAAGGAGGTTTGCGTTGCTTGTGATTGTTAATCTCAGTTCAGCCGAAAAAAAGCACTTTAGTTTTCCTTTTAAGTTGTTAATGTTGAAATTAATGTATGTTTAGTGCACATTTAGAGATGAAGGCATTTTGCACAGTTTCCTTTATCATATTTTTGTCAGACATTGTTACTGGTTGAATTCAGATATTTTGTACCAAATCAACTTAAAGGACATAACAGAACAGCATTAAAATTAGATCAGTTTTGTGAAGGATTACTTATGGCTGCTTATACATATGAAAAGACATATGTTTATCCATAACATTATATTTTGTTCAATAAAAAAAAAAGTTATCTACACTCATTTCTTTAGTCTGGTAAAACCCATCAATTCATATTTTTAGGTATATAATTGTCCGGACCTCGGCTGGTGAGGAGGGTTCATTTACTGGACCTCAAGCAATTTTAGTTGAAGACCCCTGCTGTAGCCCAAGACTGGTTGCCCACTGAAGCTAAGCAGGGCTGAGCCTGGTTAGTACCTGGATGGGAGACCTCCTGAGAAAAACCAGGTTGCTGCTGGAAGAGGTGTTAGTGAGGCCAGCAGGGGGTGCTCACCCTGTGGTCTGTGTGGGTCCTAATGCCCCAGTGTAGTGACAGGGACACTATACTGTCAAAGAGCACCGTCCTTCGGATGAGACATTAAACCGAGGTCCTGACTCTCTGTGGTCATTAAAAATCCCAGGATGTCCAAAAAGAGTAGGGGTGTAACCCCGGCATCCTGGCCAAATTTGCCCCTTGGCCTCTGTCCATCATGGCCTCCTAATCATCCCCATATACTGATTGGATTCATCACTGTCTCCTCTCCACCAGTAAGCTGGTGTGTGGTGGGCGTTCTGGCGCAATATGGCTGCTGTCGCATCATCCAGGTGGATGCTGCACATTGGTGGTGGTTGAGGAGATTCCCCCATCTATGTAAAGCGCTTTGAGGTCTCAGAAAAAGCGCTATATAAATGTAACGAATTATTATTATTATTATTATAGATGTATGCTTTTATAATAAACTATCTATCTATCTATCTATCTATCGTAATAATGTATGATTTGCAAAAATGAAAACTGCTGCTTCTGTGTAGATGAGAGAATCAAAGTGTATGCGCGTTGTGCACACGCTACATTGATTATGGCCAAGCATGCGCCCTTAAAATAGCATATGAATAACATGCGCAACGCGCCACTGACTTTAAACTGTTTTTTTCGGTCAGAGGCGGAATTGTTTTCTGAAACTGTAAAATAGCATGAGGGAACGTTTGCGCTGGAACACGCCTCCTCTTTGCGCTGAACCGCCCCGGGAGCACAAGTGTATTTCTTAGTTAACCGACGTGCGTCTGTGGAGGGAAAAGTCCGCTGTGCGCGGGTGCAAAATAGGAATGATACATGCGTCGGTGCAAAGTCAATTGCGCTGGGTGCAAGATAGGGCCCATTTACTTTAAGTATACTTAGTATACTTTCAGTATATGCCTGTGAAGGGACTAATTACATGCGTATAGTGATATTAAAGTGTACTTTATTTGTGTTACAAGTACATTACAAATTCATTATGAGTGTCTTCGAAACATACAAGCAATATACTATTAAGCTATTTGTACTATATTTTTATATATTAAATTGTGCTAAAATGGAACCACTTCAAGTGCATTTAAGTGTATTTCTTTACAGTTCATTAGAAATATACTTTCATATGTCTTAAACTACAGTTATAATATACTTGAAGCTTAATTTTAATGTACTTCAGGAACATTTAAATAGCTGTGATGCGGTTAGAGAGGACTCAAAAGCGAGAGTGACAATTACAGTTCTTTAATAGAATCAAAAGTCTGACCACAGGTAATCCAAACTAAAAGTTCAATAATAAACAGCAAACTGAAGAAACCAGTAGACTGGTAATATAACGTGAACACAAATCTCCTCTGTGGCAGGGATGAACAGAAAGCAGTGGTTCTCGTAACTCACGGAGAAACAGATGGAGCTGGATACAGGCGGCGAGCACCGAGCAGGTAATTAGCTTCAGCCTTAAGCAGGTAAGGTTCTGTGGATGTACAATGACGAGCACAGAGTAATTCCAGCAGTAGAAGTTATTCCGTAGAACACACGGACAAGAGGACAGGACTGTGAAAACTCTGGTCAATGTGCATCTGAGACATCAAACAATCTGACAACAAGACAGGGAAAGAGAGGGTTAGAAGAAGCCAAGATAATGAGAGGAGATAAGGAGAGGAGATGAGCATAATGGAAAGTGAAAACAGCTGTCAGTAATGAAAGTGAGAGCGTGATGGTGAATTGTGTGTGTGTGTGTGACCAGCAGAGAGAGACAGAGAAAGAGGCAGGATCATGACAATAGCATTAAACATTTATTAGCATTACACTAATAGTTTATTATAAAGATGTTTTATTCAGTATTTAAAATAAATGGTATATTAAAAGTGCAAAAATAATTAAATATAAATGTTAAGACATACACAGACTTTGACATCAAGAAAACTTTAATATAGTATCTTATCGTGTACATTACAAAATAAATATCTAGAGTACATTAAAAAAAAGTACAGCAGCAGATATAATCTCTTGAACAAATACATTATAATACATGAAAGATCAGTGAAATGCTATGGCAGAGCTATATTATACACTTTTGTAGAACATTTCTGTTATACCTGTATTACTGAAGAGTACACTATGAATATTACATCACTAAATAAATAAGCATCACAATGCAATTTTCTGAAAAAAATCAAATAAAAGTTACAGAAAAACAATGTGCAGAAGTGAATAATGCATTAGTTACAAACTCAGGCCTACAAACGGCTGAACCAAAGACACAGAAGAGTTTGAGTGTCACATCTTCATCTTCAAGTGGACGATCACTTCTCTGAGTTCGACTCATTTTCCACATCTGAGGGCTTGTGGTTCAGACACTGTAGTGTTGAAGACTGTCACGGTTGTTGAATGCATTGTTTTCTTCTTGTCTCGTGTCATTGTTGTTTATGTGTGAGTGGGCGTTGTCCCGCTCACGTGTCCGTCAGCGCTCCAGCTGATCATCATCATCATCAATCACTGTTCACAGCTGCGATTCATTTCCGTTCCTATATATACTCACACCATTCTCTGTTCCAGTGTCGGATTGTTTGTTGATGTCCTGTGACCTGCCGTGTCTGTTTCCCCGTGGAGTTGCCGTGTCTGTGTTCGCCTTGCCTTGTCTTCCTGCCGATGTGTTTGTCATCCTTGGGTTCACCGCACTCCAGCACCGGGATTGGGATTCATCACTATCACCGCACCAGCGCACCACAGACCATCTAGTCCCTGCCTGAGTCTGAATCGCCGCCTTCCTGTTCTTTCTGTTTTGTGTACGATTTGAGAATAAATATCACTTTGAGTATCTGCGATTGCTTCCTGTTTATTCTATCATGACAGAACAATCCGACCATTCCATGGAAGCAGCAGGTGGCGCCGCAGCAACGATGGACGACTTTGTTCGTGCAAGTATTCAAAGGATGGACGCTCAGGACCGCCAGCAAGGAGAAGCGGCGCGCGCGATTCAGGCTCTCGTCACGCAGGTGTCCGAGCTGACCCAGCGTTTTCAACAGCTGCAACCTCCCGCTGCGCCAGCCGCACCGCCCGTCCCTCCCACACCACCGATGCCCGCCTCCCAGTCCGAGCCACGCCTCCCGACTCCTGAGCCATACTCTGGTGAGCCTAACTTTTGCCGGCCGTTTTTGACTCGATGCAGCATGCATTTTGCTCTCCAGCCCAGAACCTTTGAGAGAGAGGAATCTAAGGTGGCATTTGTCCTCACATTACTGACTGGGAGATCGGCACTATGGGGGACGGCGGTGTGGGAGAACAAAGAACCATGCTGTTCCTCGTTCCAGGAGCTCTCTCTGGAGATGAGAAGAGTTTTTGACCGCGCGGTTGCGGGGAGAGAGGCTGCCAGGGTCTTGTCTGAACTACGTCAGCGAGAACGATCTGTTTCAGATTATGCCATCGAGTTCAAGACCCTGGCGGCCGAGTGTCGCTGGAATGAGGAAGCGCAGTGGGATAGGTTCCTGCATGGGCTGGCCGACCGCGTCCAGAGGGAGATCTACGCCCTGGACCTGCCCCCCTCACTGAACGGACTCATCGACCTGGCTCTGAGGGTGGACGCCCGATTAGCCCGGGTCGGACCACGCGCTCCACCCAGCCTGCCTCGTGGGGGGGTGGAACATCAATGGTCCAGCGGCATGGACGCAGCCGGTCCCTCCGATCCCGAGCCCATGCAGGTGGGTCGAGCTCGGCTTTCCCGGGAGGAGAGGGAGAGGCGGAGATCCCTTGGCCTTTGCCTGTACTGCGGGGGCGCGGGACATTTCGCTAACAACTGCCCGGTAAAAGGCCAAGCCCGATAGTAAGCATGAGGCTACTATCGGGTGGGATCTCCGCCGAAAAGTCCTCATCTACGTCTACCATCCTCCCGGGAAGACTTAGATGGTCTGGTCACGATCATCACTGCACCGCACTGGTGGACTCCGGGGCTGAAGGTAGTTTCATGGATCGCACCTTTGCACTGCAGTTTCAAGTCCCACTCAGAACACTTCCCCAGAGAATCACCGTACATGCACTCAATGGACAGTCACTACCTACCATCTCCCAGGCCACCGAGAACATCACGCTCATCACCTCAGGGAATCATGCAGAGACGATATCATTTTTCATCACGGACTCACATCACACACCTATTGTCCTGGGTCACCCCTGGCTCAATCAACCCCCGCATTGACTGGAAACAAAGATCCATATCAGCCTGGAGCGCTGAGTGTCATAAGTCTTGTCTTGTGTCTGCCTGTTCTGTTGTCTCTGTTCCTGTGTTGCAGGAGGAAGCAGTGGATTTATCAAACGTGCCCGTGGAGTACCGTGACCTGAGGGAAGTGTTCAGTAAGTCAAGGGCTGCTTCTCTTCCTCCGCACCGTCCCTACGACTGTGCTATAGATTTACTGTCAGGTAAGTCTCCGCCTAAAGGCAAGATTTATTCACTCTCGGTTCCGGAGAGGGAGGCTATGGAGAAATATATTTCTGATTCTCTAGCATCCGGGTTCATCCAACCTTCCTCATCTCCAGCGGGGGCGGGGTTCTTTTTTGTGGGGAAGAAGGATGGATCGCTGCGACCTTGTATTGATTACCGGGGGCTGAACAACATCACGGTAAAGAATACTTATCCTTTGCCGTTGATGTCTTCAGCCTTCGAGAGGTTGCAGGGAGCATCCATCTTCACAAAACTGGACTTACGTAATGCTTATCATTTGGTCCGTATCAGGAAGGGGGATGAATGGAAGACTGCCTTCAACACCCCTAGGGGGCACTTTGAATACTTGGTCATGCCTTTCGGTTTGTCCAACAGTCCCGCAGTCTTCCAAGCGCTCGTCAATGACGTGCTGCGAGACATGATCGATCAGTTTATTTATGTTTACCTGGATGACATTCTGATCTTTTCCTCGTCTCTCCAGGAACACGTGCAGCACGTCCGACGGGTACTCCAAAGGTTGCTAGAGAATGGGCTTTTTGTCAAGGCGGAGAAATGCGCTTTTCATGCACAGTCGGTCCCTTTCTTAGGACACATCGTGTCGGCTGAGGGTATGCGTATGGATCCTGACAAAGTTAAGGCTGTGGTGGAGTGGCCAAACCCAGATTCCCGTAAGGCCCTACAGAGGTTTCTGGGGTTCGCCAATTTCTACCGGCGTTTTATTCGCAACTTTAGCCAACTAGCCGCACCTCTGACTGCCTTGACCTCCCCCAGAACTGCGTTCAGGTGGTCGGAAGCAGCCGAGACTGCTTTTTCCAACCTCAAGAGCCGCTTTGTTTCGGCTCCCATTTTAATCGCCCCTGATTCCTCACGTCAGTTTGTGGTGGAGGTCGACGCGTCAGAGGTGGGGGTAGGCGCAGTTCTTTCTCAACGCTCACCTTCAGACAACAAGATGCATCCATGCGCGTTTTTATCTCATCGTTTATCACCTGCTGAACAAAATTACGACATTGGCAACAGGGAGTTGTTGGCGGTCAAGCTAGCCTTGGAAGAATGGCGTCATTGGTTAGAGGGGTCCGGGGTACCCTTTATCGTCTGGACGGATCATAAGAATCTGGAGTACATTAGATCCGCCAAGAGGTTGAACTCCAGGCAGGCTCGGTGGGCACTTTTTTTCGGCCGTTTTGATTTTACCCTCTCGTATCGTCCGGGTTCCAAAAACGTCAAACCCGATTCTTTATCGCGTATTTTTGATAGATCCGAACACGCACCTACTCCCGAGCGTATTTTTCCTGAGACCCTAATTATCTCTACGCTCACTTGGGAGGTCGAAGCGAGAGTCAAGAAGGCTCTAGAAGGGGTAACGCCTCCGATCCGGTGCCCATCGAACCGCTTATTTGTGCCGGAGGAACTACGTCCAGACGTTATTCGGTGGGGTCATTGTTCTAGTCTAGCCTGTCATCCAGGAGTTAGTCGCACCCTTTATTTGGTCAAACAACGATTCTGGTGGCCACTTATGGCTCGCGATGTTCACGATTTTGTTTTGGCTTGCTCAGTTTGCGCTATTGGCAAGTCGTCCAATCGACCCCCAGATGGGTTACTCCAACCGCTGTCGGTGCCTTCGAGACCCTGGTCCCATATCGCACTAGATTTTGTTACCGCCCTCCCACCCTCCCAGGGTAACACGGTAGTTTTAACCGTGGTGGACCGATTCTCGAAGGCAGCCCACTTTGTTCCCTTGCCCAAATTACCTTCAGCCAAGGAGACAGCGGTTGTAGTCGTTAATCACGTCTTTCGGTTACATGGCCTCCCGACAGACGTGGTTTCCGACAGGGGTCCCCAATTTGTGTCCAAATTTTGGCGAGAGTTTTGTAGGTTGCTGGGGGCGACGGTCAGTCTGTCTTCTGGGTTTCACCCCCAGAGCAATGGCCAAACTGAGAGAGCCAACCAAGACCTGGAGAGAACTTTGCGATGTACGGCTGCCAGGAATCCTTCCTCCTGGAGTCAACAACTGCCTATGGTGGAGTACGCCCACAATTCGTTGCCAGTGTCTGCTACGGGCCTATCTCCTTTTGAGTGTAGTATAGGATACCAGCCACCAGTTTTTCCCAGTCTGGAATCCGAAGTCGCGGTCCCCTCTGCTCACGCCTTCGTCCAGAGGTGTCACCACACATGGACAAGAGCCCGTGAGACTCTCCTCCGTGTGCGGGCGCGCACCAAGGCCAAAGCCGATCGCCACCGGTCTAGGCCTCCCGTATACGTCGTCGGTTCCAAAGTGTGGCTTTCTACTAAGAACATTCCGCTCCGCTCCGTATCCAATAAATTGGCTCCTAAATTCATTGGCCCGTTTTCTGTCACCAAAATTGTTAGTCCGGTGGCAGTCCGCCTCAAACTTCCTCCAGTGTACAGGAGAATTCATCCGGTATTCCATGTGTCCAAAATCAAACCCGTTTTTTTTTCCCGTATTAATCCGCCGGCCCCGGTTCCCCCACCGCCGCGTCTCGTAGACGGGGAACCAACCTATTCGGTACGTCGCATTCTGGACTCTAGGCGGAGGGGACGCGGATTCCAGTACCTGGTGGACTGGGAGGGTTACGGTCCGGAGGAGAGAAGTTGGGTTCCGGCTCGTGACATCCTGGATCACTCTCTTATCGATGATTACAATCGACAGGTAAGGGAGTCTGGGAACGCCGTGAGGCGTTCCTAGAGGAGGGGGTACTGTCACGGTTGTTGAATGCATTGTTTTCTTCTTGTCTCGTGTCATTGTTGTTTATGTGTGAGTGGGCGTTGTCCCGCTCACGTGTCCGTCAGCGCTCCAGCTGATCATCATCATCATCAATCACTGTTCACAGCTGCGATTCATTTCCGTTCCTATATATACTCACACCATTCTCTGTTCCAGTGTCGGATTGTTTGTTGATGTCCTGTGACCTGCCGTGTCTGTTTCCCCGTGGAGTTGCCGTGTCTGTGTTCGCCTTGCCTTGTCTTCCTGCCGATGTGTTTGTCATCCTTGGGTTCACCGCACTCCAGCACCGGGATTGGGATTCACCACTATCACCGCACCAGCGCACCACAGACCATCTAGTCCCTGCCTGAGTCTGAATCGCCGCCTTCCTGTTCTTTCTGTTTTGTGTACGATTTGAGAATAAATATCACTTTGAGTATCTGCGATTGCTTCCTGTTTATTCTATCATGACAAAGACTGCTTTATCACAGGGTCTGTGAAAGGAAGAAGAATTCATATGTATCCATGTTTGAATATATGTATAATAATGTGCATAGAAATACATTATAATTCCGTTGACTTCAGTTTACCTCTCAAAGCTTTGGCTATATCCTCATCAAGCTGGACATGAGTGTCTTTTATCCTCTTGTCTGTCGTCACTATATCTATGAGTTACACTGAACATGAGATTAGAAGAAGCCCAACACAACTTACAGTGAGCAAAGTTCAATCAAAAACTCACAGATATAGTTATTATCAGTAATAAAGCAACCTGTGAGTATTAGAGGGCATGTTGTGTATTGATAATTGTGGTTTATTTAAACCTAGGGTATTCCCCATGAGCGTGTGTATTGTGTTCATGCTAACATGCTCTCTCTTCAGAAGTTGTGCAAAATACTGAATGCCAGGACAACTAGGACTTGCAGCTTTACCAAAAAAAAAAATTTAATAAACAGATTTTTACATAAATGACTCAAAGGCAGCACAAATTAGACACTGAAATGGACACATTGCTAACATTTTCCTGACTGTCAATCACCTTTCAATAGGCCTCAAAAATCTCTGTAACAGAGTTGATATGAGATTAAACCAGACTTACTACTCTCTTCTTCGCTCGTCTCTGCACTCAGACTTCAGTTCTTCTTCTATAGCAGATGGTCTGAAAAACAGCAAATATTAATATGAAAAAAGAGAGATTTTATACACACACATACACACACACACACACACACACACACATACACATATATATATTGTAACTATATATATATATATATATATATATATATATATATATATATATATATATACACACATATAAGGCAGGCAAATTATGATGAATGATTTGTTTTCTTTTTAAGAATGACAGTACGCTGAGTACAATATACAGTACCAGTCAAAAGTTTGGAAACATTACTATTTTTAATGTTTTTGAAAGAAGTCTCTTATGCTCATCAAGCCTGCAGTTAAAAAAAAAAAAAAAAAAAAGTAATATTATGAAATATTTTTACAATTTAAAATAATGGTTCTCTTTTTTAATATATTTTAAAATGTAATTTATTTTTGTGATGCAAAGCTGAATTTTCATCAGCAAGTACTCCAGGTGTCTTATGATCCTTCAGAAATCATTCTAATATGCTGATTTGATACTCAGTTATTATCAATGATGGAAACAGTTGTGCTGTTTAATATATTTTTTTGGAATACTTTTTTCAGGATTCATTGATGAGTAAAACGTTAACAGCATTTATTCATAAAAACAGCATTTATTCAAAATAAAACCATTTCTAACAATATAAATCGTTACCATCACCTTTTATCAATTTAACGCAACCTTGTTGAATTAAAGTACTAATTTCTTTTAAAAAAAATAGTTATTGTTCCCAAACTTTTGAACGGTAGTGTATATTGTTACAAAAGATTTCTATTCTAAATAAATACAGTTCTTTTTAACTTTTTATTCATCAAATAATCCTGAAAAAAGTATCTCATGTTATAAAAAAATATTAAGCAGCACAACTGTTTCCAACATTGATCATAAATCAGCATATTAGAATGATTTCTGAAGGATCATAAGACACCAAAGACTGGAGTACTTGCTGATGAAAATTCAGCTTTGCATCACAAAAATAAATTACATTTTAAAAAAGAGAACCATTATTTTAAATTGTAATAATATTTCATAATATTACTGTTTTTTTTTGTTTGTTTTTTTTTGTTTTTTTTAACTGCAGGCTTGATGAGCATAAGAGACTTCTTTCAAAAACATTAAAAATAGTAATGTTTCCAAACTTTTGACTGGTACTGTACTTGGTGGGTAATCTAATCAAAACCCTTCAGACTCAGCAGTTTCAGATGTATGCTCTCTTATAAACATCCCTTTTAACAATGTAATCTTTGTACTTATTTGTTATTAGAAATATATATTAGAAAGTAATCAAAAAGGCAATAAGGTTGTCAAGCTTGAACAAATATAAACACCAATCAAACTTTTCAAAGATCATTTACATCATCCAAGTGTCGAGGTGTCCATGAGCAAGACACCTAACCCCAGCTGCTCCCGACGAGCTGGATGGCGCCTTGCATGGCTGACACCGCCGTCGGTGTATGAGTGAGTGAATATGAGGCTAAGACGCTTTGGTGGTCTGTGAAAGCGCTATATAAATGCAGTCCATTTACCATTTACCATCATAACAATGAAGCCAAATTGTTCAGGAAATCAGAAATAAATACACAGTTAATAATAATAATGTAATGTTGTATATGTTATAATGACTAATTCTGTTTTTTGCAGATGCATTGGACAATGTTTTATAGTTGTGTTAAGACAGACAAATGTCTCCACATAGATTTTAAACAGATTTATCAAAGACTTCAGACGTTGACTATATACACACTGCTGAAGTCGCTAGAAATCAGTGTCAGCATCATGTTACAGCGGTTAACGTCAGTATTCACGTGTTAGTCATATTAGCAAATCCATAGCAGACCTGTCCACCTAGGAGAAAACTAAACCGTGAGCGATTTATTTATGCAAACAGCAACTAAAACTTACCAGTAACTTCTGAGGGCAGATCTTCATCTCGATTTCGACTTGAAAAGCTTGGCTCTGATTGGTCAAACTGAATGTAGCTGAACTGAAAAAGACGTGCTGTTACACTTTGTGTCAAAAATACAACTGGTGTTACGGATCAACTGGGGATCATGTTAACTGGGGACGCGCGCGTGCACGCAGATAGTTTAACCTGGATTTCCAGCAGATGTTAAAGGTATAGCAGAGGATTTTCCCGAATTTTAGAAAAGAACCGCCCTCTCCACTTTTTGAAAAAATGCACATGCGCAACACTCTACCTGCTCCCGAGAGGGAACGCCTATTAAACGTGTGCACGAGCTAATCACAGCTTACATTAACTTTTACTAGCAGTGATTTTAAATGGATTTCTCCAAATAACATGCCAAACTTTACCTGTCAAGTAGAAACTTCGCGACTGAGGCATCAGTGGGAAGCTCAACCTGTGCTTTGAGCGCACGCCATCGTGTGAATCGTGTGCACGAGCACGTACGACGGCCTTACGTAAACATATCACCAGAATGATTGACACTTAGGAGGACCAATAGTCTTGATGATCCACCCGGAAAAAGAAAATCCTCCGCTATACCTTTAAACGGTGACAGATTCGTCACAGCGAAAGCTTTCCACGTTATTGGTAAATGTTTGTATCATATTAGGACACTGTTGTTTACTCTGTCGCTGCTCCGCTGAATGTTTCAGACGCCTTTAAGGGAAGTTTTAATGTGTTTTAATTTCACGACACACAGACCACGCCCACATTATTTTGTTACATTTGTTTCAATGAAATTGAATATCTGACAACTGTAAGTAGATTAAGTAAATTATGCTATTGACATTGTGTCTTTTGCAGTGCGTGTGTATTCGCAGATTATTGGGTAACACTTTAGAATACTGTTCCTTCGTTAATGAATAATTACACAGGAACACACGAGTAACGTATTATTAACATTCTAGTAACTACTATTAACTAACAAGAAACTCTTATTAACAAATTAGTAAGTAATATCACTCAGATGAATGTTGTAGTTCATTATTAGCTAATCAAGAACTACTATTTTTTTCATACCTCCCAGAGAACTACTATCTACAGGTTCATAATTAACATGAATAATGCATCATTTATAATAAAAGGTAATGGTAACCAGTAATGACTCAAGTATTACTACATCCTTTTAAAGGAACTACTAATTATTTGGATCAGTATCTAAAGTGAACAACATGATAACTACTAATATTGACTGAAGTCATTGTAAGCTTTTGAGATTTTTGTAAGATTTTGAATAGTAATTCCTTCCAATGGATTTGGTAACACTTTAGTCATTACTAGTGTGTTCCCATGATCTTCACTTTAGAAAACTGATCCAAATAATAAGTAGTTCCTTTAGAAAGATGTAGTAACACTTGATTCATTACTATCCAAAACCTTACAAAAGCCTTAAAAGCTTACAGTGACTTCAGTAAATATTAGGTTGTTATCATGTTGTTCACTTTAGATACTGATCCAAATTATTAGTAGTTCCTTTAGAAGGATGTAGTAACACTTGATTCATTACTAATGGGCTACCATTACCTTATATTAAACATTGTGCATTATACATATTAATTATGAACCTGTATATGGTAGTTCTTATAGACTTCAGTGAGGTATGAAAAATAGTAGTTATTGATTAGCTAATAGTGAACTACCACATCCGACTGAGCGCTATTACTTACTCATTCGTTAATCAGAGTTTCTTGTTAGTTAATAGTAGTTACTAGAGTGTTACTAATGCATTACTAATTTTGTCCTGTGTAGTTATTCATTAATGAAGGAACAGTATTCTAAAGTGTTACCGATTATTGTTATGATGCCAATTTGTGGTTTAATTTAAATTGAGCAGCAATACTGCTGTGGTTAAAGGGATGTCAAGCATTTATTTATTATTTATTTTAATGTTACTGAGGAATGAGTTAAAGCATAAAGCATACAGTAGGCTACACTCCATAAATGTTCCTAGAGTGTTGAAAATTGAGAAGCCATAGCTTATGGATCCAGTGAATTACCCACAGCATTTCTTCAGAGGAATGTCCAACAAACACATTCATTAGCTAACAGGTATGAAAGCAACAATAACAAAAGGAAGAAGAAAAAAAGGTAAATGTGCATGTATGCAGGACAGCTGTATTTGCCAACAGTGGAAGATCTGACCACACAGCCCCACCTTCCACATTCTGAACATTCAATCTAAGGAAGGAAGATCAAACTATAGACTACGTTACATGTTAATGAAGAACAGTTACTTGTTTTGCAATGTATATGTATACATTTTTCTTACCCATTGGCCAGTTTGGCCTTCATACCCATTGTAATATCCTTTGAGACATCACAAATGTGGAGACATGAAGATAATTTACTTAATCTTTATTAACAGGTGCAGAGTGGACAACGCATCTTAACACAGCGCCTCAGCAGATGACAGACTGACACCCGAACAACACTCATCAGGAGAAAAGGTAACATAAATAAACCCATGCCGCCCTCTACTGGACAACCTTGTCTAATGCATCCCATTTACTACATCCCCTTTCCCCAGATAACACTAGCTTCAAATAGTTATCTACATTACTCTTTACAATATATGACGTTTTACAACTATATTGTACATTTTACCAAGTTTTAATATATATAAGGGAACAACACAAAACCATAACATTTGTGCATTTACAATATAAACTAGGGACTTCGGGTGGACTACCTCCGTCCCAGTGAGTTCCAGGACGCATTCTTGCCCTGTGGCTGGGGAACTCACTTCTAACTACTCATAGTCCTGTAAATAACTTGGAGTCTTCTTCTGTCTCGTCGACCTCCTTAACTCTAAATTGTCTTTCACCACAGGAGTTTCTGATCCTAACACCTCCTTGGTCGTTTCCTCTGTCTGCTCCACATGAGTTTCTTTGGAAAGTGTGACACCCGCGATTGATGTTAACTCTTTCAGAGACGTTTGCTCCAACTCCAGAGTTTCCTCTGAATGCACAACATGCCTGTTCCTCACTTGATCTATGTGCCGGCGCACTACCTGGCCATTTCCAAGTGTAACAGTACAAGACACCGGTCCCGTCTGTTTCTGAACTGTCCCAGGAATCCAGATAGGCCCTGAACCAAAGTTCTTAGTGTACACTTGATCACCTTCAGTCACCTGTCTCTTTTTAGCATGTCGATCATGGTAAAATGTTTGCTTTTCCTGCACTTGACTTTTAAAGTCAGGGTGGATGAGATCCAAGGTAGACCTTAGTTTTCTTCCACACAACAGTTCTGCAGGAGATTTCCCAGTAGTCGACTGTGGTGTGATCCTGTAACTGAACAGTGCTCTAGCCAGCTTTGTCTCAATGGAATCTCCTGTGCTCTTCTTCATTAGACATTTGAACGTTTGCACCGCCCTTTCAGCCAGTCCATTAGAAGCTGCATGATACGGTGAAACAACTGCCATTATCCGACACCACCATTTCAGGTATCCCATGTTCGTTAAAACTTTGTCTCAGGCATTGAATGGTTACAGTAGAGGTAGACTTATTTAACGGGTACACGTCTAGCCATTTAGAGTAGGCATCCACTACGATCAAAAACATTCTCCCTAACCACGGACCAGCATAATCAATGTGGATTCTTCTCCATGGCAGATTCGGCACCTCCCACGGATGTAAAGGTGCACAGGGTGGAGAATTTCTATTATCTTGACATGTGGCACAAGTTTTTACCATGCCTTCTATTTCCGCATCCATCTGTGGCCACCACATGTAACTTCGTGCCAAACCTTTCATTCGGGTTACTCCAGGGTGATTGATGTGTAATTGTTTCAATAGAGCAGCGCGGCCCGGCGGGGGAATCACCACTCGCGCTCCCCACAGAACACAGCCTCCCTGTACACTGAGTTCCTCTCGTTTCTTAGCCTCCCTGTACAGTTCCTCTTGTTTCTCGTTTCTTAGCCTCCCTGTACAGTTCCTCTCGTTTCTTAGTTCTTGCGTCATCAAGTAGGGGCGTTTCTAGGAGCTCAGGGGCTCCAGTGCGTCATCAAGTAGGGGCGTGTCTAGGAGCTCAGGGGCTCCAGTGCGTCATCAAGTAGGGGCGTGTCCCGGACCTCAGGGGCTCCAGTGCGTCATCAAGTAGGGGCGTGTCCAGGAGCTCAGGGGCTCCAGTGTGTCATCAACAGTAGGGGCGTGTCCAGGAGCTCAGGGGCTCCAGTGCGTCATCAAGTAGGGGCGTGTCTAGGAGCTCAGGGGCTCCAGTGCGTCATAAAGTAGGGGCGTGTCCAGGAGCTCAGGGGCTCTAGTGCGTCATCAAGTAGGGGCGTGTCCAGGAGCTCAGGGGCTCCAGTGCGTCATCAAGTAGGGGCGTGTCCAGGAGCTCAGGGGCTCCAGTGCGTCATCAACAGTAGGGGCGTGTCCAGGAGCTCAGGGGCTCCAGTGTGACATCAACAGTAGGGGCGTGTCCAGGAGCTCAGGGGCTCCAGTGCGTCATCAAGTAGGGGCGTGTCCAGGAGCTCAGGGGCTCCAGTGCGTCATCAAGTAGGGGCGTGTCTAGGAGCTCAGGGGCTCCAGTGCGTCATCAAGTAGGGGCGTGTCCAGGAGCTCAGGGGCTCCAGTGCGTCATCAAGTAGGGGCGTGTCCAGGAGCTCAGGGGCTCCAGTGCGTCATCAAGTAGGGGCGTGTCCAGGAGCTCAGGGGCTCCAGTGCGTCATCAAGTAGGGGCGTGTCTAGGAGCTCAGGGGCTCCAGTGCGTCATCAAGTAGGGGCGTGTCCAGGAGCTCAGGGGCTCCAGTGCGTCATCAAGTAGGGGCGTGTCCAGGAGCTCAGGGGCTCCAGTGTGTCATCAACAGTAGGGGCGTGTCCAGGAGCTCAGGGGCTCCAGTGCGTCATCAAGTAGGGGCGTGTCCAGGAGCTCAGGGGCTCCAGTGCGTCATCAAGTAGGGGCGTGTCTAGGAGCTCAGGGGCTCCAGTGCGTCATCAAGTAGCGGCGTGTCCAGGAGCTCAGGGGCTCCAGTGCGTGCGTCATCAAGTAGGGGCGTGTCCAGGAGCTCAGGGGCTCCAGTGCGTCATCGAGTAGGGGCGTGTCCAGGAGCTCAGGGGCTCCAGCGCGTCATCGAGTAGGGGCGTGTCCAGGAGCTCAGGGGCTCCAGTGCGTCATCGAGTAGGGGCGTGTTCAGGAGCTCAGGGGCTCCAGTGCGTCATCGAGTAGGGGCGTGTCCAGGAGCTCAGGGGCTCCAGTGCGTCATCGAGTAGGGGCGTGTCCAGGAGCTCAGGGGCTCCAGTGCGTCATCGAGTAGGGGCGTGTCCAGGAGCTCAGGGGCTCCAGTGCGTCATCGAGTAGGGGCGTGTCCAGGAGCTCAGGGGCTCCAGTGAGTCATCGAGTAGGGGCGTGTCCAGGAGCTCAGGGGCTCCAGTGCGTCATCAAGTAGGGGCGTGTCCAGGAGCTCAGGGGCTCCAGTGTGTCATCAACAGTAGGGGCGTGTCCAGGAGCTCAGGGGCTCCAGTGCGTCATCGAGTAGGGGCGTGTCCAGGAGCTCAGGGGCTCCAGTGCGTCATCGATCCCCCTTTTTAGCCCCGCCCAAAAAATCCTGAACACAGCAATGGTGAAAAACTGTTTAACGGTCTAACTCCACAATTCAGTACTTCACACAAGTCTGTCACGCAACATTTGCGAAAGCTTTGCCTCGTACTCACAATGTTGTGCTAATTTTTTCAATTCAGCCACATAGTCAGCAACAGTCTCTCCATTCTTCCGTGTGCGTGAATTAAACTTATATCTTTGCACGATTTCACTCGGCTTTGGATTGTAATGGGCTTTGAGCACGTTTATCAACTCCCCATATGTTTTCTCTCCAGGAGTCATGGGACACAGCAAACTTCTCAACAAACTATAAGTGGCTGCACCTGCCCCACTTAATAGCACTGCTTTCTTTTTGTCAGCGTCGGTAATCTCGTTTGCTTGAAAGAAAAATTCCAGCATCTCACTGTATTCCTCCCATAATTGTGTCTCACCGTCAAAAGGGCTCACCGTTCCTACCAGCGCTGCCATCGTTTTTATCCACAGTCTGCTCTTCTCCGCACGTGGACTGTACGCCGTGTACAATTTCAGCCTGGTTCCTTAGTGCCTTTTTATCCTCGTCGCAATTTATGTAATATCCTTTGAGACATCACAAATGTGGAGACATGGAGATAATTTACTTAATCTTTATTAACAGGTGCAGAGAGGACAACGCATCTTAACACACCGCCTCAGCAGATGACAGACTGACACCCGAACAACACTCATCAGGAGAAAAGGTAACATAAATAAACCCATGCCGCCCTCTACTGGACAACCTTGTCTAATGCATCCCATTTACTACACCTATGCTCTCCAACTAATGTAATCATGTTATATTAGTAAATAAATGTCACAGTTGTATTATCTTTTTAAGACCAATTTAACACACCATCACCCTTCATTGTGAAATTTTCACATCTCCTCTTTATGTAATCACGCTCCTTTCTTGAGCAGCGATCGGGATATTGGTAATCCTGCAAAGTTTTTGATTTGTCTAACTTTAATTGCATCCATTTGCTGTGGCAGTATATGGCCTAACAACAATGACACTTCATTTATAGACCTTTTAATCTGTTCCTAACGGTTAGCAGACGATAACAATGAAAGCACATGATGTGATGAATAACAAGTAAAGAGAATATGTTAATGAGATTCATGGTACCAGTCAAATGAAGAGAACTGGCATAATTTAAATTTATATTACATAAAAAGAGGCCCACACCCATTACATTTTATTTATAAAACTGATAGACCATTGTGTCATATTTATTTTGTTAAAGAGGTCAGCAAAAAAGTAAACAATAAAGCATTTGCTATTGTTTTAGAGAGGGTCATGCTATTCGTGTGAGGTGACAAATGATAGGCCTATGTGAATATTAGCCATAGAGAATATCAGTATATATTTGTAATAATTCATTTTCACTATATCATATGTTTTGCTTATTTCAGTAATACAATTTGTGGTTGCCTCTCAGTGTTTTTCACAGGACTTTAATCACTAAAGACAAAGTGTTCTCTACATGTCCAATACAAGACATTAGATACACAACATTCAAGTTCATGCTCCTACTGAGCATAATGTACATTTACACATTTGGCAGACGCTTTTATCCAAAGCGACTTACATTGCATTTCAAGAAACACATTTACATTCTTATCAGTTCTTGCTTTCCCTGGGAATCGAACCCATGAACTTGGCATTGCAAGCGCCAGCGCTCTTCTGTTTGAGCTACAGGAAAACATTAAATATTACTATATAAAATTCACTTAATTTAAATAATTATATGATTCTAAGAAGATGCAGTATTACATACAGAATTGTTCTGAAAGAAGAAGAGTCAAAACATTTTTTTATTTTTTATTTTATAAATCTGTTTAAAATGTTACAAGTTCATGAGATAATTAACTTTATGACCCTATAAGCATAGCTGCTTTATGTCCAGGGAAAAGGATACGGAGGCGTCAGAGCTGGCTGTACAGAAAAGAGATCTTAAGATAATCAGCAGAGTAAAATAAGCTGATAAGTGTTTTTATAGAAAAATAATAGATCCATTATAAAATTAGGCTATATGCAGATCAATAAATGCAACTTGTTGAAAAACTGTAAATGACTTTGCAATTTGTTTCTTTCAGGTAGCCTAGCTACTTTACTCTACATCTGTTATTATTTGTGATTAGAACTCATGACAACACACTACAGAAAATATGATTTTGTTGAGAAGAATGTTGAGAAGAAGATTCTTACGCGTCTTCTGAAGTGCGCTGACAAGTCTGTTCATCCAGTGAAACCGAATGCCCCATGTTAACGTTGGCGTGGTTTCTGAGCTTGACTCTAAAGTATGTTAAACTTCTTTGAAATTGCGTCAAATACGCAGGAATATACACTTCAAAAACAAATCGCATTATTATGCATACCAGTGTGTATACAACTGGTGAAACATACGTTTTTAATCACTGATCCGTGAAAAATGGCTGTGACGAATCTGTAGCCGTCTAACATCTGCTGGAAATCCAGATAAAACTATCTGTGTGCACTCGCTCACCCCCAGTTTATCCGTAATACTGGCACAGACAAGTAACGTTAATGTAATACAAATCTTACCTAGAATCACAATATAATGAGGTTCCAAATGTCACACGCCATGCAAACGTGAAGAAGCTGGGTAAAAAACTGAGATATTTTAATGAAACCTGAGAGATTTACATCCCTCCGATAAACGATTCATCAGGGGCCTGTTTCAGAAAGGTGGTTAAGTGTAAACTCTGAGTATGTTAATCCTGAAATGAGGGAAACTCTGGGTTTTCTGTTTCAGAATGGGAGATATGTCAAACCTGAGAAAGCAGAGTAAGTCAAGCCCGTTTCTGATAGAGAGGTAACTTATACTCAAGAGTCAGTTACCATGGTAACTTACTCTGTGAACCTAACCTGGTCGGGAGCAGGTTTTCTTCGGTAAACCCAGAGTTTATTTCGGTCTCCTCCCCTTTTAAAAAGAGGAAGCGGTGTTTAAACACCTCATTCATTCTTTCAGTACATTTTTATTAATACAATTATAATAAATAAAATATTAATATTTTTACTGATGTTTTTTTCTTCTTTTTTTTAATAAGATGAAGTCTATATAACTCCTTAACTGGCAACTGAAAATAAAGTAGTAGATTAGAGTATAATGTAGTTCTAAACAAATTCTACAGAATTAAACTGTGGCATTTTCTAGAAATCACTGAACTGTTCATCTGTGCACCAGAAGTTGATGGATAAGAATAAGATAAGAATACCTGTTTATACTTAGATTTAAGCTTAGATACTATAGGCTACTCCACAAAAACATCTGAACGTGTAGATTGTTTGATGTGTAGACACATAATATTAACATTACCTCTGTAGGCCTCTCTGTGGCAGCAGAAACTCTTTATCCCCATCGTCCTGTGAAGATGAGCATTTGGCACGACTGCCTGGGGTTCTGTCGGGACAAGAGGCTCCAAAAGACAGATATTACCATCAGAATCTGTTGGGACCAACAAAAAACCCAACCCAAAGTAAAATAAATGGAAATATCAAAAATAGCCTATATAAAAATAACACAAATGTAAACCTCTTACATTTTATGAAGGCCCTTGGATCTTCGGGAGTGACTGGCTCTGCTGCACTGCTGGACACTGGATGCTGTTTAGTTATTTAATATGTCAAATGTGTGTAAAGTCAGGTACCCTACACCCATGATATGCTCAAGCCTTACTTGACTGAATTATGTTTTTATATTTCATTTTCAGCTGCTGCCATGTTCTTTAAAATTAGGTTGAACAATATACTGTTCTTCCAGTTTCAGTTTTTGGGTAAGTTACTCTAAAATAGTTATTAATTACTAACTACAAATGACATCTTCAACAGTGTAATTAGATTATTGTAATAATGACCATCTTTAGAAAGTATTGGTCTACTTATTACTTATTACTAAATCCCATATCAACCTCAACCACTTGAACAATACAAGGAGAGACAAGAAACTGCACTTTTAATGCTTTCAAATAAACAATTGCATGAATTATTATTGAATTGACCAAAGTGTGTAGAGGGAGAAGGTTACATTAAAAATATACCTTTTAAAAATGTATGTTAAATATACAGAATTGTTCTATTGTCTAATGCAATTATATCAGATTTTAATTTAAATTACAGAAGAATTAAGAGCAATCCCTTTAATTAAATTACAATATTTAGATTACTTGGTAATTAATTACACCCATCACTGTATAACAGTAATTAAAATGTAAACTTACGCATTGACTCGAGCAACTATTTTCTCCCTAGCTAACTCTCTGTCCTTCGCTGCTGGAGCCGATATTTAAAATAATAATAATAATATGTGTTGGTACTCTCCATATGCTTGCAGAAGCTCATCCAGTTCTGCTGGTGAGAAATATGCAGACCTCTTTTTGTCTGGCGCTGTTGCCATAGTGACTCATAATATCTGCGCTCCATTGATAATGGCTTTTTATAGTTGTGGTGCACGCGCTAAACTCAGAGTCAGTCAACTCAGAGTTGATTGAACTATCTCATTTCAGCTGTTCTGTAACCGAAAACTCCCATCAGTTTCCCATCTCAGGGTAAGTCAACTCAGAGTTCAAGTTTTAACTCAGAGTTGGTTTAACCTCCTTTCTGAAACAGGCCCCTGTTCCTCCTCATCTTCGTGTGCTTGCTACCACGTTACGTGACACATAATCAGATTTTATAATAAATATATCTAAATCTGTTTTATATCTTATATTTTGGTTTGGTATAATTGGTATAATCCCAACATGGATTAACAGCATGCTTATGTTTAAAATGTTTTACTTTAGGAATGTTGAGCAAATATTTTTTTAACAGTAGTAGATCTACCAATCTAGTTGCTGAAGCCACTGTTTAATAATAATTAATATTAATCATTACATAATCATATAATTAATTAATCATTAATACATCAATAGTCTTATTTCAAATCGAAGTTATGGGATAACTTTAATGGAATTAATTTAGCTATCAAACAATCTGTTTGTCCAGCAAATGCGGCCGTAAGATCAACTTATCAACTTCTCAGTAAAGTTATCATTTCTTATAATTTCCGGAAAATAGTTTCTGGCCATGAAACTATTATCCTGTCCTTATAAAATTTAGGTTACTGAAAAGTAACAAATCAGCTTTGTAGCTTAAGATCGAACATTTCATTGACTCGTAATATAGGCATTTAAGACAGATGCAATCAGGGATATATGGAATTTTAATAATTGTACTAATACATCGAACTAAGGAATACAAAATACTACAATTTACACAAGTAAATATGTATGTCTATACAGAACACGTAAACAAATACAAGACTAAGCGAATAACGAAAATGAGAGAGAGATAGAGGATAAAAAGGTGAGAGAGATGAGATCGGAAAATGAGAGAGATGAGAGAAAGTGAAACTAAACTCTCAGGATGGCAATTTCACAGACAAGGTAACCTTTGAGAGACAACAAAGAAATCACATTAAAAGTTCAATTCAATAATCAATACTTGCATATGGTTATCTTTGTATGAGGAAGGAAGGCACGTGTTTTTCTCCGTCGAAGCTGGGCGTGTTCTTTTCCTGTCTTTCGGGGCGAGCAGACTCGCGCGAAGTTTCAAAGGTTCACCGAACGTGAAGTTGCCAAAGAAGTAATTCAGACTAAGTTCATTTTCGCTCGTGGGTGGAAATGAACACAGGAGAATAGGAAAAACAAAAGACTAAAAGAAAAGAAAGAAGATGAGAAGCAGCCCGAAGCCGGTCCGGACTTGGGTTTCCAAAGTTTTCCGAAGGGAAGAGAGTTTCCGAAAAAGAGAGAGAGAAACAGGCAAGTTGAGGGAATCCCGAGATTTTTCGAGCGGGAAGATTCCTTTGTTTGTTTGGACAAGCCTCCTGGCTCGAGTTACAGTGGTGTTTGACTTAAGCCTTTCGGCTCCAGAAATATGAAATGTGTAAAACAATGTACATTACTGCATTCTGCTATCAAAATTCGACTCCGTTAGATTGAGAGAATTACAGAGATATCAAACACATCACATGAAGGTTATAGAAATGCAAAGTTACAGGAGATATGCAGAATTACACACATTTAAAGTTTTGATTAACACACGATAACATTGCAGATACACAAATTTGATATGGGAGAATCAAATCCTTGTTTATACATTTCTTAAGTGGTTATACATAAATGTAGGATTAACACTTTATTCCTACTCCTCTCCTAGAATCTCAGTTGGCTTGACATTCCGTTAGGGCAATAAAAACAAAGTGGGGGGAAGGCAATTGCCAGACAGTGTTGGTGACATTCTTAAACTAAAACACTTTTGATTCAAGATTACACATTAGAAAACTATACCTCTATTATAAAGCAAAACTAATCACACAAGCATATAGGAATGTACATACATTAAAGAGGATATTTCTATCCTAAGTTATACACAAAGGATGTTTGTGTGTGTGTGTGTGTGTGTGTGTGTGTGTGTGTGTGTGTGTGTGTGTGAGGTGACTTCTCAGTCTCCCAGGGGTCGTAAAGTGTTATCCTATAGAAGGGGGTCGGGTTACAGGAATGTGATCCTGTTGGGGATTCATTCTTTAGGAATACACTTAAGATTTGAAGTTACATACCAGAAAATCATAACCATCGCATAACAGGGCTAACCAGTTATGCAACGCACAAACCTATCAAATACATCTTTGTAATTACTTACATGATGAGTGTAAAGAAGCGTTTGTGTGTGTGTGGAGTCACATAGAAAGTTTCGTTATCTCTTTGGTGCAGAGAGGAATGTTGGTTTCAGGTTCTGGGGTGTCTCTGAAATGCAATGAGTGTCGGGAGAGCTGTAAAAGTTCAGAATAAATGTGCTTAGAAAACACAGAGAGTCCGAATTTGTTAATTCAGAACGAACGAACGAACGAACGAATGATTCATAGCCCATATATGCTACATATGAAAATGCAGTCCTGGGAAGAAGTGTGTTATTGAGGGCATGCATGTAATTCAGAAGTGTGTGCCAGAAGGATGAAGACAATCATGTTAATGCGCAATACATTCATATTGTGAACTTAAGAGCACAAAAACCAACCGCTAAGAAAAGCAGCAGAAGGAGAAACAACCTTGCAAACGTGTGCAGCAGATGGATCAAAATATGTATGGATTGGAATATTACATGAAAGTCTTTTTTTCTGTTCTTCATTAAGCCTGCGTGTTCAGTGATCTCTGACTCACAATCATGGCCGCTCAGCAGCCTCCACCCTCCACACTGCGGCTGACAGCAGCAACATTTCAGGCCTGATTCTCACAGAGTGTGTTTGAGGAAGAACGAGAGAGAGGAACTTCAGTTACACCTTCACAACTCTAAAGAAAAAGATGCTTCCTTCGAAGAGACACCTCTTTTTTGTCTTTTCTGCTTGTCATTCAGTTTGCTGCAGTAGCCAAAATAGCAGAACAAGGCATTAGAAAAAGAGAGAAAGGAGTATTTTAAGGTACATTTTTATTCAGATGCTCGGTATCAAGGTATTTGACTTATGCTGTTGTAAACTCGCACTCGATCGGCCCAAAGCCGGCATCCGACCAGCGCGGAAGGTCTTTACGTGTTACTGACCTTTTCTCGAGGCAAAGTATTTTTTGATTAAATGCAATACATTTGAATATGTATTCTCTCGTTATTTCATCTGACTCCATAAATGAAAATGTTTTAATGATATCTGTGTATCATTAAATGTGAGCAAATGTTTGACTATTCCTTTTAACTCTTTAATGAAAATAATGTCAAAGTCAGTTACAATAATCAAATGTAACAATTTATTATGTCAGGTAAATGTATCATGCCAATTTCATAATCAATTCAAAGATAATCGATACAAAACATCAAAAGCTCTGGAATAGCTACATTACCCAACCCAACATTATACATGAAGCTGAGAGGTCTCACTGTCAGCCTCACGGGCGAATCTGAGGTACAGAAAGACCCGAACCCTACATTACATTATATAGACAGACCTCTTTCACATGGAAACATGTGCTAACAAAAGATATTTACATTCAGAGGTTACACCTTTTGGGGGTGAGTGACCATTTGCCAGGAGACCACCTTCCTTTGTGTGCCAGTTATCTTTAAACTCTTAAAAACCTTATTACCTTTTGTTTTACTTGTTTGGAAATGAGACATTTGTACCAGTCGCAATGAGACATTTCAAATGATACTAAATATGTTCAATACTCAATGTCAATCATTCACATCACACTATACATTTTCTTGGGTGAATTCAGATGATCTGAGCATGAGAGAGAGTGAGGGAAGAGGGAAAGAGATGTAGATTAGGATGACTCGGGGGTGAGACTTTCGTCTCTAGTGCACGAGGGCTAGTTCAGATGTTAATTTCCAGAGATGTCCTTTTGTCCTCTCAGGGTCTGGTCGCTCTTCAACCAGACTGTCCAGCATCTCCTAATTACTCAATTCTTACACTGTGCTCTGCTGGTTTTGGTCCTAGTTTGGATCAAATCTTCACTGCAGCTTTTCAGTGTGACTAGATATAGATATATATAGATAGATATAGATATCTACAGATATAGATCAGCAAAGTGTTCCAACCACACCAGTCATGATGACTCACATGCACTCACATATCACATGATATCACACTCACACACGCACACACACTTATAGATGTTCTCATCTGCTTCTATCAAAGCATCAAATATAAAAATAAACATCTTTTCTGAATTTATTCATGATGTCTCTTTCACTAGCTTATGTGAATATCTGTTTTAAGTATTGTGTGTGTCTAGGATGGTCATGTTTGTGCATGAATGTGTTCAACTTATGTCCGTAATTGACTGTGTGTTTGTGGGCAAGTTTTTAGATGGTATTTAAACACTGTTCACTAAAGTTCGTGTTAATCCTTGATTGTAAAGTCCTGTGGAGGAAATCGTAGGTTGCTCTTCTTCATTGTAAGGTTGTGTGTGTATATGTTTGTGTATGAGTGTGTAGATGTGGCCGTGTGCGGGGTGGGTGAGTTTTCAATATCTCTGTAAATAATCAGATGTGTGTGCAATCACCATCTCAACACTCAATCAGTTAAAGTTGTGGCCCATCTCTTAAAGGGGAAGTTCTGATATGCAGTTTGTCTTAAAGAGAAGATGACTTTGTTTCTTCGGTATGCGCCTTAAGCAAGTGTTTTCATCAGCCTCTTCTGCATGACTTTATTAGTACAAAGTTGTGCTATATAATACTGCAAGGAAGGTAAAAAGAGAAATGAATTTGAATCTAAATTTGAACTTTTTGCAAGTTGAGTGCTTTTGACTCTGTATGGGATCAGGTGAAAGAGTTTTTAACTTTAGCTCTGGTCATTCTTCCAGCTGTGTACCAAGCCCTTGCACATTTACAAAGACTCATGCACTGAAAACAAATCCTGATCATTTCAAATGATTTTTTATTTTCTTAATATATATATATATATATATGTATATATATATATATATATAATTTTTTTGATGTGTGATAGTTATCAGTGCATTGCACTTGTAAAAACACAAACTCGATTCGCTAGATAAGACCCTATTCCTCAGCTGGGATCGAGGAGAGCCATTTGAAGCACTTCAGAGACCTTTGAAACTACATTGATTTGAACTTCAACATTTTGGTTGCAATTCAAGTCCATTGTATGTAGAAAAATCCTAAAATATTTTACTCAAAAAAACTTAATTTCTTTTCCACTGAAGAAAGAAAGACATGAACATCTTGGATGGCATTGGGGTGAGTAAATTATCAGGAAATTTTCATTTTGGGGTGAACTAATCCTTTAACAATAGCCAAGTACACACAAGGTGCTGAACATTTACTTTTAGCATGTATCTTCAAATGTCTTCTCTTTTCGATCAGTACAGTCAGTAATGAAAAAACAAACAAACAAAAAAACAAGAAGAGAAGACACTGACTGTGCTTTCCCTTTACTTTTCTTTGTTTTCCAGTAAATTAGCAGTCAGTGGTGCACTTGTAAATCTCACACACATCTCCGAGATAATACTTGAGAGGAATGTAAGTACGGTTCTTAAAACTGAGTGCATAATATGATGTATAATCTACAATTTCATCTGAAACCACTATCTCAGTGGCTTGAGCAAGGTTTGGGACCTCAATTTCATAAGAAGCAAACTCACGACTGAAACCCACTGTATTATAAACTTGACATTCAAAGCAATACAAGGAAGAATTTACAATGTACATGTCCTTTATAAGCCCAAATACAGGAACGCCTTCATTTACATTGATTACGATCACTGATTTCTGGCGCAAGTACTTGTTGCCACTTAGCTCAAGCCATTTTGCAGACACCACATGATGCACGTTTTCTACACCCAAAAAAGCTCTCATTTTATCCTGCACATACTTCATATTTTCCACTTCAAATACAGGACCCAATAGAATGTCTTTAGAAAAAATTGGGTGATTCTCACGACTGATATTTTGACAACTCTCAAACATCTGATTGTGTTTAAGCAATCGAGAAAAACTGTAATGTCACTGCCTTAATACTACATTATTTTAATTGCTATACTTTTCTGTGACTGTTAAGCCCGTGAGTCCGCTCCTGCCCATGAACCTGATTCAAGATGGCGCCAGTGAGTGTGGCTTGCCGTCTTATCCTGCAGTCAATATGTGTGTTTGTGCTGTTTACATCACTCATTGTTCAATATGTTGACTCTATACTGGTGTATGAGCGCCAAAGTTTACTGGATCTTCGAGTTCGACCTACTGTTAAATTTGATCATGGTGGACAAAATACATTGCCACCGTTCCTGTCTGAGATCCCAGCCTCTCTCTGCCGTTTTACGGCTTTACATCACCAGCATAAGCGATATCGTCGCCGAGGTAAACGCAGCGGATGGCTGGTGAGAATGAAGGCTTCCCTGGCGCACTCTTCCATGATCCCCTGGGCCAAGTACCGGGCGGTGCCTCGTCCTTTTATTTCTCGCCGATCGCTGGACCCTGTCGACGCCTGGTTGGTACCTGTTGTTGTGAACTTAGAATCGAAAGACCAGGAGACTTGGTTGTTTCTTCAGCAGGATTCTTTATTGAGAACACGAGCTGTCGGTAGCTGCAGTCACCAAGTCTGACGTGAATGTTCTCTCACAGTTTATATACATTTAGGGGCAGGAACCGAAAAAGACAGGTTTAGGAACCGGTTCTAGACTGAGAGCATTGCCCACCCTAATCCACTCAGCATATCTATTCAAACACTGAGACCCGAGTACAGGACTGGCTGGACTTTCTTGCTAAAACACAAACTCCAAGAGTTTCAGTAAAACAGGACTGACCAGAGTCTTCTGCTAGAAAACTCTGATAATCATAATTTATACCTAACCTTAACATGCTAAATTCAATGAAAACCTAAATTAAACATTTTAATAAATTTGCATTCCCACACTGTCGTCGGACCGGATGAGGAGTTCCAGGCCCGTACTGCTTGCTCTCCTCACCTTTGCTGGCGTGGGGTGAACCTGCGAGACCTACGACCTGTGTGCCGGGTCTCTCGGAAAGACAACATTATAGACCTGCCGGCCCCTGCCAGGATTGGCTTAGTAAATGCTAGATCACTAGTAAACAAAACTTTTATCCTAAAGGACTTTTTCACCTCCCGAGGACTGGATTTCCTCTGTGTGACGGAGACTTGGTTGAGTGTTGGTGAGTCCAGTGTTTTTTCTGAGTTTTTACCGCATGGTTGCAGCTATTTAAATGCCCCAGCTATGGATGCCCCTATGGTAAAAGACTTCTTATGCCTTATTGACTCTTTTAATCTCACGCAGTTTGTGGCTGGCCCCACACATGAACGTGGACATACACTTGATCTTATTCTATCTTTTGGGTTGCCTGTTTATAATCTAGAGATCGGCGATGCAGTGTTCTCTGACCATATGCCTATACTATTTGAGATTGCCCTGGACTGTAATACAAACAAACCCTGCACTGTTGCTCGGCCCTGCCGCATTATAAACTCTACTACTGCTGTTAAATTTTCATCTGTGCTTAATCAGAATTTTGGTATACCACAGCATAATGATTCAGAGGAGCTTAGCTCATGGTTATACTCCACCTGTCAATCTGCTATAGATAGTGTGGCTCCATTAAATCTCAGGCAACCAAAAACAAAAACTGAACCATGGCTAAATGACACGGTGCGTGCTGTCAGACGCAAGTGCCGTCAAGTCGAGCGCAAATGTAAAAAGGATAAGCTGCAAGTGTCATTTCAAATGCTAAGGGACTGTTGGCGTAACTATCAGACAATTGTGAAAGAAGCTAAAAGAATGTATCTCTGAGATCATTCTCTTGAACAGTAATAAGCCTCGTGTTTTGTTTAAAACTATTGATTCAGTTATTAATATTCCACAAACTGTCTGTGTTGATGCCTGCCCGGCTGTCTGTGAAAATTTCTTACGCTTTTTTAATGATAAAGTCACTTCCATTAGAGCTCTAATTTCACCTTCTGCCTGTGACCCCTCAGTCTCTGTTAGCTGCTCTTCTGTATTTGATAAGTTTGAGCCTGTGACTTTGTGTATGTTACAGGAGATTGTTGGAAATTTGAAGCCCTCAGGTTCACCACAAGATGCTATTCCTCCTCGACTCTTTAAGGAGGTTTTTTCTACTATAGGACCGTCTGTTCTTGCACTTGCCAATAGCAGTCTGTCCTCTGGTGTGGTCCCTAAAATTTTTAAACACGCTGTAGTGCAACCTCTACTCAAAAAACCTGGTCTTGATCCGACAGATCTTGCAAATTTTATGCCTATTTCAAAACTACCTTTTCTTCCTAAAATTCTTGAAAAGATAGTCTGCAATCAAATAATGGCTTTTTTGAAAGACAGCAATATCCTTGAGGTATTCCAGTCCGGCTTCAAATCTTTACACAGCACCGAATCCGCTCTTTTAAAAGTTTTTAATGATATTTATTTAGCTACAGATTCTGGAAATTATGTTGTTCTTGTGCTTCTTGACCTGACGGCTGCATTTGATACTGTGGACCATGAAATTTTGATTTCTCGCTTGGAGCATTGGGTGGGCATAAAAGGCATAGCGCTTGAATGGTTTAGGTCATACCTGGAAGGTCGGACTCTCTGCGTCAGCTGTGGGAACTCTGAGTCCTCTTCTGCACCTCTCACTTGTGGGGTCCCCCAGGGCTCAATTCTGGGTCCTCTTCTCTTTTCACTATATTTGCTACCGCTGGGCTCAGCAATTAGGAAGCATGGCATATCTTTTCACTGTTACGCTGATGATAATCAGATGTACATGCCAATTAAAAAGAATGACACTGTCAGTTCGCTAATAGAGTGTCTCGATGAGGTTAAAGCCTGGATGGCTATTCATTTTTTAAGTTTTAATGCTAATAAAACGGAAGTGATGATTTTTGGTGGTACTAATGGGACTTGTTCCGTTGAGTTGGGTAATTTGGCCCAATATAATAAACCAGTTATCACTAACCTAGGGGTTAAAATCGATGCTGATCTTAACTTCAACAGCCAGATTAGAGCAGTAGTGAAAACAGGCTTCTTCCAGCTGAGGAAATTGGCCAAAGTAAAGCCTTTTTTAGAAAGACGACAATTTGAGACAGTAATCCATGCCTTTATTACTAGCCGGCTGGATTACTGTAATGCACTATTTGTGGGGGTTAGTGGGTCTTCTTTAGCTCGTCTTCAAATGGTGCAAAGCGCAGCAGCACGTCTCTTAACAGGAGTACGTAAATATGAACACATTACACCCGTCTTAGCGTCACTTCACTGGCTGCCTGTACAGTACAGGATACATTTTAAAATTATTTTATTTGTTTTTAAATCATTAAATGGTATTGCCCCGTCTTATATCTCTGAGTTATTACATCTCCACACACCCACTCGTTCTCTTAGGTCAGCTGATAAACTGCTCCTACATGTGCCCAAAACAAAACGCAAACTCAGAGGGGATCGCGCTTTTGCGGTGGCTGCTCCAAAATTGTGGAATGACCTGCCTCAGCCGGTAAAACAGGCCACTTCAATCACTCATTTTAAATCTCTTTTAAAAACTCATCTATTTTCTTTGGCCTTTAACACCAGGAGTTGACATTTTGCTTTTATGGTTTTGCAGTTTATGGTTTGTTTTATACGTTTTGTTTTAATTTATTTCACTTTGTATTTTATGCTGCATGAGTTGTGTTGTTTTTGTATATTTGTTTATTCTTGTGTACAGCACTTTGGTCTACTTCGGTCGTTGTAAAGTGCTTTATAAATAAAGTTTGATTAATTGATTGATTGAAGAAAATTAATCAGTTGTATGTCACTATTTATGTTTCTTTCTCTCTCTCTCTCTCTCTCTCTCTCTCTCTCTCTCTCTCTCTTTCTCTCTCTCTCTCTCTCTCTCGTTTCCGGTGCGAGTGGACAGGTGTGTGAGGCTGAGTGGCTTGAGTGTGAGAAGTGAATGTGAGTACTTTTTCTCTCTTTTTTTTCTCTCTGCTTTGTAGGATTAGTTTAGTAATTGGAGTTTTTCGTGTTGTTATTATTGAGTTGGGCCGTGTGTGCTGCTGTTGCTATAGGCAGCATGGCGGCCCCGCGATCGCAAATTTTAAGCTCTCTCACACGGCGTCACGGAGTAAAAGTGGCGTCCGCGGTGACTGTAGAGGAATGTTGTTTGGCTGCAGGTGAAATGGTGGGACATGAGCATGTATTGTCGGCCTCTAGAATGAACAGTGCCGTAGTAATCTTTCTTAGTTCAGTTGAAAAAGCCAACGAGCTAGTTGAAACCGGCATTGTTGTGGGTGAGAATTTTATTCCGGTACTCCCGCTTTCTATGCCGTCAAAGAAAGTGTTATTATCGAACGTTCCTCCGTTTGTCAGTGATGAAACTCTAGTTAATATTATGTCACGGTACGGTAAAGTTGTATCACCGATTAAGATGATTCCAGTTGGATGCAAGTCTCCGTTGTTGAAACATGTGGTGTCTTTTAGACGCTATCTGTTCATGATCTTAAAAGATGATGAAGAGATTGATTTGTCACTTCGCCTCAAAGTAGAGGATTGTGATTATATTATTTATGTCACAACAGAGAAAATGAAGTGTTTTAGGTGTGGAGAAACAACACATTTAATTCGTTCTTGTCCTAACAAAGTCAATGATGATAGTGAGAAAAATGTGAATGAGACTGTTAAAGCGGGATCATCGGGCATTGCTGCGAGTGAAACCGTGAATACCGATAAGAGGATCGAAGACGCTGTATCTGAGAGAGTGAGTTTAGAATCTCAGGGAGTTGGCTCTGTTACTATGGCTGGTAAAAATGATCTTGTTAACACTGAAACATATGATCCTAGTGTACAGACAGAAATGCAAGAAGGTGATGATGAGTCTAATATGCCACAGTCTCATCAACATCTGGATAAAAACGAGACAGAAACAGAGCAAATTCATTTTAAAGTCCCGAATAAAAGGAAAAATACTGATTCTCCTCAAATTGCAAAGGCCATAAAGATTGACATTGGAAGTACACATATTGATGAAGACATAGAAAGTGACAGTGAATCCTCTGATTCCAGCATTTGTTTGTCTCAAAGTGACTTTACTAGCAGCGGCTATGAAGTTGAGGATATTAAACTCTTTTTAAGAGCAACAAAAAATAGAAGAGGTGTGTGTGTAGCTGATTTTTTCCCAGACACAAGAAAATTTGCTGACAAGGTCAGGTTTTCTATGTCTGAGAGTTTGTTTACAAACAAAGAGGTTTACCGGTTGAAAAAAATTGTGAGAAAGCTTTCATTAGGGGATAACAATGTTGACAGTGGAAAGACCTAACTTTAAAACCATGAAAAAGTATGTGTGTTCACCTCTGATTTTTTGTTTATTTTTTCTCTTTTTTTCTTTAATTATTTGTGAGGTAAACATAGCAACAATCAATGTTAATGGATTGAGAGATATAAAAAAAGAGCTGGTTTGTTTGAAGAAATTAAACTAAAGAAAATAGATATTGCTATGTTACAAGAGACGCATAGTGATATTAGAAATGCCCCTGAATGGGCAGTAGAGTGGAGTGGGCTCTCAATCTTGAGTCATAATACCTCACTCAGTGGAGGAGTTGCTATCCTTTTTACAAAAAAAATGTCTCCCCATACATATCAGATTGACGAAGTCATTAAAGGAAGACTCTTGAAAGTAAGGGTTACTTTTGAAAAGTGTACTTTTGTTCTGATTTGTGTATACGTCCCTACCTCTGCTGTTGAAAGAATGTTTTTTCTAGACATACTTAGTTCTATTTTACAAAACTGTCACGGAGAAGAATATCTTTTTTTAGGTGGTGATTTCAATTGTACGGTATCGAACTTGGAAATCACATCGAACCGCACGCACCTTCTCGTAAACGCCTTATTCAACTTGTTAAAACCTATGAGTTATGTGATGTGTGGAGGCATTTAGAAGGAACCCAAAGACAGTATACTTGGACACATGTTCGTGACAATACGATTTCTTTAGCTAGGCTAGATAGGTTTTATATTTTTAATCATCATTGCAACATCATTAAAAAAAGTTTAATCACTCCTTTAGGTTTCTCTGACCATTGTATGGTACAGTGTCATGTGTTTGTTAATTCAATTAAACCAAAGAGTGCCTATTGGCAATTAAATGCTAATTTATTAAATGATAAATATTTAAAAAAAATGTTTACAATTTTTTTGGGATGATTTTAAGACAAAGAAGGAAACGTTTAACTCTGTAAGGCAATGGTGGGACTATGGAAAAGTCCAAATAAAGCAATTCTGTACACAATATACTCTTAATATCACTGCTGAGACCTTTTTAAATATAAGTATCTTGGAGGCTGATATCCTAAAACTACAAGAATTGGCTGAATCAACTAGAACCCAAAACTATTTTGATATTCTAGCAAAAAAGAAGACACAGCTGAATGATTTACTGCAGGTTAAAACACAAGGAGCTTTGGTCAGATCGCGATTCCAAAAATTAAATCATATGGATGCTCCCTCCAGTTTCTTTTTCAGTTTGGAAAGGAAAAATGGACAGAGCAGAGTTATCCATGCTCTACGTTCAGAGTCTGGTAAGCTTTTGTCTAATCCTAAAGAAATTAGAAAGAGAGCAATCAGTTTTTATGAAAAACTGTACATGAATGAACTCGGAGCAGAATATGAGAGGGAGGATGCCTTTTTTGATGATCTACCTCAATTATCAGAAGAAGACAATGCAAAGATCTCAGGTGCTCTTGGAAGAGCTGAGTTGTTTAAAGCACTTCAAGGAATGGAGTCAGGAAAAGCTCCAGGAGTTGATGGTCTACCAATTGAGTGGTATAAGACCTTCTGGGCTGTCCTGGAAGAGGATGTGTTAGAGGTGTTAAATGAAAGCCTGGCTGAGGGCCGGCTTCCTCAAAGCTGCCGGAGAGCAGTATTAACCCTCTTGCCCAAGAAAGGCGACCTCACTGATATAAGATGCTGGCGTCCCATATCTCTGCTTTGTAGTGAGTATAAATTGCTCTCTAAAATTCTGGCAAATCGATTAGCAGAAGTAATGGATATCAAACTTATTGTGTCCCTGGCAGAACGATAATTGATAATATTTCGTTGGTTCGTGATATGTTAGAGGTCTCCAAGATGCTTAATTTGGATTGTGGCTTAATCTCTTTAGACCAAGAAAAAGCTTTTGATCGTGTGGAACATTGTTACCTTTGGAAAGTTTTAAAATCATTTGGCTTTTGCCCAAAGTTTATCGATCTCATAAAGGTTCTTTATTGTGATATTGAGAGTCTTATTAAAATCAATGGTGGTTTATGTGCTCCTGTTAAAGTGAATAGAGGTGTTTGACAGGGATGCTCATTATCTGGAATGCTTTATTCCTTAGCAATTGAGCCCCTTTTACAGCAATTTAGAGCTCAGTTAAAAGGTGTATGTTTGCCAAATTGCAAAGATAATTTTATTTTATCAGCCTATGCTGATGATGTCCTCATAATGATTAATGATCAAGATGATATTGAAAAATTATTGAAGATATTATCCGATTTTAAGAAGTTATCATCTGCAAATGTAAACTGGGAAAAAGTGAAACTCTTTTATTAGGTAAATGGTTGAGAGGAAAGCCAAAGTTACCAGAAGGTCTTTTTTGGGGAAGAACAGGTCTTAAATATTTAGGTGTTTTTTTGGGAGACGATTCTACCTTACAGATGAATTGGGAAAATGTTGTAGAAAAAATTAAAGGTCGCTTAGAAAGATGGAAATTTCTGACTCCAGCAATGTCGTATAGGGGTCGTATCCTAATAATTAATAACTTGGTTGCGTCCTCTTTATGGCATAAATTTGCATGTATTGATCCCCCCTCTCTTTTATTGAAGAAAGTTCAAGCCATCTTAGTTGATTTTTTTTGGGACAATATACATTGGATTCCTCAAAGTTTGCTCTTTCTATCTAAAGAAGAAGGGGGTCAAGGTTTGGTACATCTGCAGAGCAGAGTGGCAACTTTTCGGCTTCAGCGTATTCAGAAACTGTTGGTTAGTTCTTCTGATGTGAAGTGGTGTGCTGTTGCCCATGTCATTCTACGCAAGTTCAAAGGTCTAGGATTGGACAAAAATCTTTTCCTCGTGAATTCTTCGGACATAGACGTTTCTGGACTACCAATTTTCTATAGGAACATTTTTAAAGTCTGGAATCTTTTTCACTTCAAGCGAACAGAGGATCTACAATCACTTCATTGGTTATTGGAGGAGCCCTTAATATATGGTACACGAATGGATTTGTCTAGAAATGGTTTATTTCCAGGACTTAACAAAGCCCTTATTGATAACAGAATCCTAACCTTGGGCCTTTTATTGAAGGAAACAGACTGTGACCTAAAGAACAATGGTACAATTGCTCAAAAGTTGGGCTTCAAGTCTGTTCGCATCATCAAATCAAACTTTATTTCTATTTCTATAGCACTTTACAGCAGCCACCAGGTGTCCAAAGTGCTTCACATAGTGCAAATATCGCAACATCCAACACAACACAACATTCAAAGAAAAAAAAGAAAAATATTAAAAGAAAACATGAAGCATAAATGTTACACAGCTACTGCATATCAAAAGCCTTTTTAAACAAATAAGTTTTAAGTTTTGCTTTAAAAAAGACAACATCTGTTATAGTACGCATGTCAGGTGGGAGCTTGTTCCAAAGTTTAGGGCCAGCTACAGCAAAGGCCCTATCGCCCCACTTTGTATACCTCGACTTAGGAACCTGTAAAATTCGTTGATCCGAAGACCGCAGCCGCCGATTTTGTCCACCCAAAGTTAAAAGCTCAGATAAGTACTCGGGGGCTAACCCATTCAGAGCTTTAAAAACAAACAATAAAATCTTAAAATCAATTCTAAAACTGTCACATGCCTGTCCTGTCTCGTGTAGCACATGTGGTGTTTGTGTTCCTGTCATTGTTTTGACCCCACCCTCCTTGTTATCTTATTATTGGTTTCATTTGCCCCACCTGTTGTTCCTCATTACCTGCCTGATTTGTCCCTTTTATAAGTTCCTTTGTGTTTGCAGTCTGTGTCGGATCGTTGTCTTGTACACGTCTCCCGTTTCCCCGTGACCCGTTTGGTATGTTCATTTTTGAAGTTGTTGTTTGGTATTTTGTAATGTTTTCCCCCTCGTGGGTGTTTGTTTTACGTTGTTCTTTTGTTTATTAAAACCCCTTTCCTCTGCACTTGAGTTTTCCTTGTTTTCTTAGTTTTCCGTGACAAAAACGCACTGGAAGCCAGTGCAGAGTAAATAAAACTGGAGTAATATGTGCTCTTCTAGGTGTACTTGTTAAAAAGCGTGCAGCAGCATTTTGTACAAGTTGCAGGCGTGAAAGGGATGTTTGACTCAGACCGACAAAAAGAGCATTGCAATAATCAAGCCTCGAACTAATAAAGGCATGCACTGCTTTTTCCAAATCGCAGCTGCTAAGAAAAGGCTTTACTTTACTCAACAGACGGAGTTGGAAAAAAACCATTTTCACCACATTGCTAATCTGTTTTTCAAATTTCATGCTGCAGTCGAAAGTCACGCCCAGATTTCTCACAGATTGCATGCAGAGGCAAGCGGCAAGCCACACACGGCGCCATCTTCATTTCAAACCGTCATCACAAAGCATCACAAAGCTTTTATCAAAATGGAAATCTACACTTGAACCAACTGAATTAACTCTGTTGTCTAGGTTCCGAGATGGGCTTATCGAACCCAATCCAGTGGATCCTTTTCCAAATTTAGGTTTTGCTGTGAATGTGGAAAATTTGAGTTTTTTTGGAGTCTTGCAGTCCTGTGTATATTGATTTTTTTATCCTGTGTTGGAAAAAAATTATATAAATATTGTGTGTTTAGTTTTAACAAAAAGATGTTGGATGGGAAAGTTGACACCCCGTGGCGTACTGTTTTCAATTTGAGTGCAGATATAAAACCTCAGTGGAGGTCACTCTATAAACCACCATTGATAATGAAAACTGGAGATTTGCAATGGAAAATCCTTTATGGAGCCATTGCGGTTAATTCCTTTGTATCTGTTATAAACCCTGAAAGTAGTGACAAATGTCCTTTTTGTAATGAAAGAGAAACTGTCTTCCATGCTTTTGCAAAGTGTTACAGGTTAAAACCTCTATTTTTGTCATTAAGCAATATTTTTGAAAGATGTGGTGAAACCTTTTCTGTGGAATTGTTTATTTTTGGTTTTAAATATGCTAGAGAGAAAAGATTTCATTGTCAGTTGTTGAATTTTATCATAGGCAAGGCTAAACTAGCAATTTATCTGAGTAGAAAGAAAAAAATTGAAGATAATGTAGAACAAAATGTAGTTGAGCTTCTTTTTAATATGGTACAGGCAAGAATCTTGATTGATTTTAACTATTATAAATTTGTTGATGATCTCGATACCTTTGTTAATATTTGGTGTTGCAATAGTGCCCTGTGTTGTCTGTTTGAAAATGAAGTAGTATTTTTCTTTTTGTGAACTTTATGATCTGATTGATAAATGTTTATGATTGTAATTTAATTCTTGAAAAGTGTATTAAAGTTTTTGTAAAATTCAAAAAAAAAATCTCTCTCTCTCTCTCTCTCTCTCTCTCTCTCTCTCTCACATTGATTTTTCAACAGATCCAAATAGAGACTAACATGAACAGGGTCGGATCCGTTTTTCTTTTTTACTTTGCCTCATAGCTTGTATTTTTGATACTTTTTTAATAAAGCAACTCAAATAGATGTACATATACAATTATGCAAAGAAACAACCAGGCCTATAACAAATTCTTGAAAAGAGCAAAAAGATTCCAAGAAAGCACTGAGTCTGTCCAAAAAGATACAGAATGTATAGCATCAGATGTACAGTCTCCTAAGAGATTATTTACTCTCCAATTGCCAGAGCAACAATGTGTGTCAATGGCAGATTGTGAATCAGGTGATTCAGAATTAACTGATTCTGATGACATATCTGAGACCAGCAGTGATGAAAACGAACCTTCTACCTCTCACAGTCCTTGTCTTAGTGACAGTCTTGCTCAGTGGACCAGTGAATTCCAAATTAAGCATAATGCAGTTGATTCGCTGTTAAAGATTTTGAGGAAAAATGGGCATCCAGAGCTTCCCAAAACAACAAGAACTTTGCTTGAGACTTGTGAAAGTGTAAATTTGCAGCTCAAATCTGGCATGAAATACATCCACCTTGATTGCAAAGAACAACTCTTGAAGCACTTGAAAATGTATCCCCACAGTGTTTTAAGCAAGCTTAAGGAATTAGACCTTTCTTTGAACGTTGATGGTTTGCCTCTCTTTAAAAGTAGCAGTCTGTCACTGTGGCCTGTTCTGTGTCAAATTAATTTGTCTCCTTACTCAGTTTTCCCATTTGCTTTGTGCTGTGGGACCTCAAAGCCTTGTAATCTTGAATTTCTGGATGACGTTGTCAGGGATCTCTGTAATTTGATGGAAAATGAGTTGGAATTTGGAAACGAAAAAATCAAAGTGACTTTACGCTTTGTGAACTGTGACGCTCCCGCCAAGGCTTTGGTGAAAAGAATCAAACAGTTTTCAGGGTATTATGGCTGTGATAAGTGTACACAAAAAGGTTTGTGGGATGGCCATCGAGTAATCTATCCTGCTGTCAGTAACCTAAATCTCAGAACAGATAGGTCATTTAGAGAGAAGACGCAGGAGGAACACCACCACCTTTCAGACGTATCTCCATTTTGCCAACTTCCTATTGATATGATTAAGCAGTTCCCTGTTGATTACATGCATCAATGTTGTAAATTAGTTATCTTGTGGTTGCGTGGTCCAAAGGGGATTAGATTGTCTTCTGGTCAGATAAAGGAAGTCAGTGAAAGATTTGTGGCACTTCGACCATCCATCCCTACTGTGTTTGCTAGAAAGCCACGTGGCCTCGAGGAAATTGATCGGTGGAAGGCAACAGAACTGCGCCAGTTTGCTCTCTATACTGGGAAAATTGTGCTAAATGGTGTCATACCTGGCAGATTGTATGACCACTTCATGCTTTTTAGTGTGGCACTATCTATTCTTGTCAGTCCTGTCCTTGCCAAGAAATATAACATGTATGCTGAAGAACTGCTGATATTTTTTGTAAAACAAGGTGAACTACTGTATGGCAGTGAATTTTTGGTGTATAACGTTCACTAAATAGTACACCTTGCATCTGATGCTAAGTGCTATGGCAGTCTTGATGAGTGCAGTGCCTTCAGATTTGAGAGCTACTTGCACCAGCTTAAAAGGTTGGTTCGTTCTGGCAGAAATCCTCTTTCACAAATTGTCAAACGGCTTGGTGAGATGGACAGACAGGTAAAAGAACCACCAAAACTGACTACCACTCTCAGAACTCAGAGACCAGACGACATTTTTGCTCTTAGTGATGTGGAATGCTGTGAGGTAGTTTCATTACAGTTGGCAGAGGGACAGCATGAGAGCGTGCTTTGTCGCGTCTATGACCACCTGGAGCCACTGTTTATGGAGCCTTGTGATTCCAGGCTTGTTGGAGTTTATAAAGGCCACATTAACCACACAAAAATGAAGAAGCTGTCTTTAGAGTTGCTAGTCAGAAAGGCATTTGTGGTAGAGGATAACGGCAAAGTAATTTTTCTTACGGTTTTACATTCAGCTGGACACTGTAATCAACTCTATATAAGAAAATATAAATAAATAAGAACTTTATTTATTTACATTGTTAACAGTGCAATGTCTGCAGTGTTCTCTCGCTTTCTAACGTCAATGTAGGTTTTGGCGGCTTTGTCCCAGTGTTGAATCTCCTGAACAGGTTCTGGGCCAGCGAAGGATGACACAAGTGTCACCGCCCTGTTGTCGTACCATTTGACAGCACAGATGTTGTTTCCCCTCCACTCTGTGGTCAAAGCTTCCTCTGCCCTTCTTCTTCAAGCTCTTCACATGTAAAGATTACAGTTGGGTAGATGCACTTGCCTGGCTGTTCCCACATAATGGATTCCTTGCTCAAGGAGCTTCACTACCAGTGGAACGGAGGTGAAGTAGTTGTCTGCCTAGATCTTGTTGTGTTGACCCTTTGGAAATGTGGAGGCAAGCTTCATTACAACACCTGTAAAACTGGCATTTAATACGTTTGCCTGGTCACAAATTTTGTAAATATGTTTGTAAATATGTAGATTAAATATGTGAAGGAAAACCTTCTGTGAAAAGGAATTTTGGATTTTTGTTTTAATTTAGTTTGACATCAGTTCTTCACTAGCTTTTGGACTAAATGAAGAAAAATGTACAATGTGACATGCCTATCCTGCCTTATGTTTTGTCTTGCATGTTTTATACTTTCACAAGTCTACCTTACCTTTATTGTATTATAAAAAATTTTGGTCTGTATCCTCTTCATAATCTGAATATAAGACGTCTATCAAAATTATGGTAAGTGTTCACTTGCCAGCTTACTTTCATGTTATTTGTTTTTAAGTTATTAAGTTTTTATGTGTGTGCCTTTTAGGTCACAGAGGACTGCTTTTCAATTATAAAATTTGAACAGGACAACACTGTGGAAACAGTGCCTTCAATATGGCTGGAAAAAACACAAGAGGTAGTAACTGATTGTTGACTTTTGATAATGTCTTATGCTGGGTTCTCAAAGTTTATGTTCAAAGCATTTTAGGAATGGTGTCTCCAAATCAGTACAAGTCTAAAATGAGGGGCATCATGCAATCTATTGGAAGATTCCTCTCTGCATAAAACATAGACTTGGCAACACCAAAACAGTTATAGAATCTTGTAGTACACAAATCTACGCTTGCTTAATTTTTTACATTGTAAGTTGTATTATTTTTTCTTTATACATGAAAGCTCATGTGTAACAATGAGATTTGTACAATAATTTTTAAAGCAAACCTTTTTGTATTTGATGGTAAATTGTAATTTTGCATTTGAGTCTTTAATGTTAGGCATCTTTTTCTTTTATGGCAGGCTGTTTTCTGCTATTGGCCACGCAAAAATGTGTCAGTAAAAGTAAAGAAAGGAACAATCCCAGACAAGGAAACCTGGTCACGATACAGGGTGTCTGTTCTTGGATATGCAGGTATGTATTTTAGCATATGATGTTATGTAGGATAAATCTGAATGAGAAAAAAGTGTAAGCACATACTTATTAGCAGATGCTTTGAACTGAATTCATGATTATACACAGTCTTCACAGAGAGGTGTAGTGCCTTGCTGAGAGACACTATGATGCCGTCTGTGGGGATCAAACCATCAAAACTGTTTGAGGGCAGAACATGGGTCACTTGATTTCTTTTTTCATAACATAATACTGTACATATTTTCATAACAGAGAGTTATGCTGAAGGAAAGCGAAAAGTTCAGCATGCCATGTATTCATCAAATTTGGAGAGTGAAGACGAGCCTGCTCGAAGACTTATCTGTAAACCCACACGTTATAGAGAGGATGTTGATAATGGTAAGTTTAATAACTTGACAAGAAAAGAGTGTTGTCATTGCAAAAAGCCTGCTGTTGTTTCTTTTAATATATATATATATATATATATATATATATATATATATATATATATATATATATATATATATAATAATATATATATATATATAATAATAATATATATATATATATACAGTGCAATGCATAAGTGAATACACCCATGCTAAAGTTGACTAAAAAGAGGAATAAAAAATCATATTTTGGAAATTGAACTTAATGCCTTAATTTAAAAAATTAGGAAAAATCCAACCTTTAAGGACACCAATTTTCTTTGTGAATGAATAATGTATCGTAAATAAATAAATGTTCTTCCTTAAAATACAGGGTGCATAAGTTTGGACACCCCTATGTTAAATTCCCATAGAGGCAGGCAGATTTTTATTTTTAAGAATTAAAAAAAAAAAAATTTAGGATACTATGCATCCTGATAAAGTTCCCTTGGCCTTTGGTATTAAAATAGCCCCACATCATCACATAGCCTTCACCATACCTAGAGATTGGCATGGGGTACTTTCCATAAGATCATCTCTCAATGCAAATCAAACTAGCTTTTAGGCTAACTGAAATAAAACCATGCCAATCTCTAGGTATGGTGAAGGCTATGTGATGATGTGGGGCTATTTTAATTCCAAAGGCCAAGGGAACTTTATCAGGATGCATAGTATCCTAAAAAAAAAAAAAAAAAAAAAAACTTAAAAATAAAAATCTGCCTGCATCTATGGGAATTTAACATAGGGGTGTACTCACTTATGCACCATGTATTTTAAGGAAGAACATTTATTTATTTACGATACATTATTTATTCACAAAGAAAATTATGGGTGTATTCACTTATGCATTGCACTATATATATATATATATATATATATATATATATATATATATATATATATATATATATATATTATTACTATTTATTTATTTTCTTAGAAGATGATGATGAAGATGGTGAACTGATTAAAAAGAAAAAAACTGAGGAATTTTCAAGGACACAATTGATTCCAAGCAGACCTTCCTGTGAGTAATGTTTTTACAATGGTTATTTTTTTGCTATTGATATTAAATAATTAAGAGAACAGCACATGTTCTTGTGCACAAAGATTACATTATATGCATGTAAACTGGTTAAATGGGCTGGCATTGTAATTAGTAGTCATATTTTAATCAGTTTTTATGTGACTTATCAAGTGACTGGCTACCCTTAATTTTTTTTCTAGTTATTCCATCTGCAGAATATTTTTCAGAGCCCAAGACAATGGAGTCAAGTAAGACAGGTCAGTCTTTTAATTATAAATGAGGAAATAATACCTTGAAGCTAAAGAAAGTACATTCTAGTACATTACTGTCGCTCAGTTGGTAGAGCGTGGCATGGCATGACCAATGCCAAAGTTCTTGAGTAGGATTTAGCAAACACAAGAGTTCCCAATACGTGTTATTGGTGAGTAAAGTACAAATGTCAGTGGGCTGATTCTTGATAGTTAGCCTAACTTGAATGTTGCTGATTGATTTGTATTATCCCTTGGCTCTAACTGGAAACCAGATATTTAAAAGAAAATTGAGAAATAATAATAATCTGTCTTCACTACAGAATGGTAATAGTAATTTAACATATAATAAAGCCTACACAATCAGCAGTACTGGTATATATTTTCATTAATATTTTTGCTTTGCTTAAAGTAGACTTATCATTGAGCAGTCCTGCCTTAAACATCAGCAACAGTTTGAAGGAAGTGATAGAGAGTCATGGCCAAGGTAAGCATAAAAAACTGCTCTCAGGGTAGTGTTCCAATGGGTCATGTTTTACTTGCATGTATTTGCATATGTATATTCTAAATGATGCCTTGGGTTTAACAGGAAATCTAATTCAAAGCACTACTGACAACCAGCCATTGGTCACAACCCAACAAGACTGTGATGGTAATTATTTTATTAGGCCTGCATAATTAAAATGTGCTGGTGTAATTTATAATTTACTTATTTATTATTATTATAATCATATTAATTATTATTATTTTAAAGCCGTGTTTTGCCTGAGCAGTCCATCTGAAGACCACAGCACAGAGAGGACATCGGTGGCAAGTCAAGGTAAGTGTGCACCAAATGGAAAAAAACTTTTGGTTCTAACAGTATGGCATTCATTACATAAACAGAGTAATTTTATGTTGTCTATGTGATTAATGAAGTGTTTGATAGAGTCATCAAAGTTTGAGCGGACTGTACTTCTTCGTCTGAATCAAATCGATGAGAGACTCCAAAACATTGAAAGCCTTCTAAGGACTAACATGTGTTCTGAAACACCAGAAGGACAAGAGTTTCTTGAAAAACCCTGTAACACACCAAAGGAACTGGAAGATTTGTGCACCATGTTAAAGGATCCAGACTACAAAAAGAGAGCGGTTAGTATTTCATGATTGTTAAGAGTTTGCACTTGGAACACAGTGTCATATGCATTGTTGTAACTTCAGCTGTGTGTGTGGTTGGTGAGGTGGAGTGGTGTAGTGGGCTAAGCACAGGACAACAAACCAAACACCAAAGCAACCCTAGGTTTTCCATATTATTTTATATAATTATGCACAAAGTTTTATCTTTCTTGGTTCAGATATTGCTGTGCAGCATAACATAGCATTACATTTATTTTCAGATCAATTGTCTGAGCCTCATGGGAGGTAACACACCTGGAGAGTCCGTCAGAAGAGTTTTGAGAAAACTGGGAACAAATTCTCTATGGGCCCAATACAGTTTAAAAGGCTGCAGAGGAAAGAAGAATTTCCAGGAACTGGAAATATGTAACGTGATCATCCGTGAGTTGTTTTTCAGTTGTTTCAAATTCCAAACATTTTATAGTAAGTCACTGAAGACAAACTCTATTTTCAGAGCAAGCTCGGCCAAATACTGTATATGAGGTATTGGGGAAATCAGCAGTGTATTGTACATACTGTATGCTTAAAGTCTTAATTAAGCTTAATGCTTAATTTATTGTAATTAACAGTAACATGTTTGGGCTTTGTGTATTTTCACTGTATTTTAAGATGCCTGTCGTCGAACACATCCTAAGGTGTTGGAGAAAGTAATTGAGGACTTAATTTCAGAAACACTGAAGTTTGCACTACACAGAGATAAGGTAAGGCTTTTGTAGTTGTAAAAATTAATAAAATAATGCTAATTGAACAGAATATACTGTATACTAATACTATGTTTTGTTTTTATAGATGCTACAATCTAAGGTGCCACTTCAGCCCGAAGCACAGCTTTCTGCAACAGAAGACACACAGAACACACTTAATTAGGTGTTTTTTTTATTTATTTATTTTACACAAAATGTATTTTGTTATGTTTTGAAATGTTTCAGTTTGTGGACATTATTTTCATTTAGATTTATGTTACAATACACTTATCCTTGGCAAAATGTAGACAAAAGAAAATAGGAATGAAAAGTATAAAATATATTAAAATATTCCAAAGTTTGTGTGTCTTGCAGTTTTTGGTGTTGACAATATAATTAGTAATGTTTTACCTAATGTTATGTTTTTGATACTTATGTTTATGAAGAAGTACCCAGGGCAATGTTTGGAGAATATTTGCATATTGATAAATTGGAAAATTGTAACGTTTAAAAAACATTCAGAAATAATGTTTTCAAAATGAGTGAATGGAATGTTCCTATAACGTTCACATACACCAAGAAAAACCTGGAGGTTTTAACATTAAATGAACATTCATTAATGATGTTTTCATAACGTTTTCAAAATGCTACAATGGAATGTTCCTATAACATTCGCAAACATACATTACAAAACTGGACGTTTTCAACGTTTAAAAAACATTCAGAAATAACATTTTAATAACATTTTCAAAATGAGTGAATGGAATGTTCCTTTAACATTCACATTAACCAAGAAAAAACGTTCTTAATACATTAAAAAACTGGACGTTTCCAACGTTTAAAAAACATTCAGAAATAACGTTTTCCTAACCTAATGGGAATGTTAGCAAAACGTTCTGACAACTTATTTTTGTTAGCTGGGAGGGTGCCGTAGTAGCAATCATCTTCTCCTTGTAGTATATCTAATGCAGCAGCAAGAGGTTTTGACACTGCACAATATTCCTTCAGGAACTGATACTCACGCTCAGTGATGCCCTTTACACTCAGTCTAGAAAAAATGGTGTTTAAATCTCTGATTGGGATTTCTGTGATGAGAGATAAGGCGTTATGAGTCGAGTTCCAGCGTGTAGAAGTGGGTATGATGAGCTTTCTTTTTAGCACATCCTCAACCTGGTCTGAAGCCACAGTAGAGCGACTAGTTTTTGTCCAGAGAGCTGCACACTTGGCGAGAGCACTTCTGTAAAGTGCTTTACAGTCATTGTTACTGGTCAGCCATTTATCCAGGTCATTTTTTGAGATCAGGTTTAGTGTATGTGCTGCACAGCGCAGATGAGGTGGCAGTGAAAATGTGTCACCTGATTCTGTGGAGAGTGCTTCGGCAACATCAGTAAAAGTGACCTCCTCCTCCCCCTCCTCATCAGATGGCTCGTCAGAGTCAGACCCATCATCAGGATGGGATTCAAACATTCTAAAGGCTTTTACAAAATTGCTGCCATTATCAGTGACACATGCTGTTACTTTATGTGATAGTCCAAAGGCTGAATGAACCCGTTCTATTTCGCTAGCTATGACATCGTAAGTGTGTCTTCCTCTCACCCATTTGCAGGCAAGAGCAGCCTTCTCGCGTTTCAAACTAATGCTGTCTATCCAGTGCACCGTCATTCCTAAATAACTTTTGTTGTTGGCGGACCAAATGTCCGCGGTGGTAGACACATGATCCAGGGACTCGAAAGTTCTTTTGAGCTTCGATTCCATGTCGGAATAACACTTATCCAGATAATGGGAAAATGTTTTCCTGTCGGACGTTGGCTTGCGAGTCGCGGGTATTTTATCTAGTATTTTTCTGAACCTGGGTGATTCAATGGTCGACAGGGGAAGCATGTCTTCTACAATGAACCCTGCAACTAGCCTGTTCATTTCGTTTTGTGTTACCTGCTGCGCTCCAAGACTTGAGAAAAGCTTAGCTTGTTTAGGCGGGGTCGGCTGATGAGTGACTCCTTCAAATGAACGGCGAGCAGGATCTTTCGCCACAAGTTTTGTATTGCCATGCTGGGCTGACAAATGCTTGGACAGGTTGCTCATTGAGTTGGCAGCAGTTGAAAGACACTTGTCGCCTGGGCATAGAGTGCATTTCACACGAATATTTTTGTCCTTTCGAGCAATAAATTGAAAGTAATGAGAATATCGCCACTGGCCGAAACCCCCTGTCTCCGTCTCCATCTCCCTCTCCTTCGCACCAGCAGCTACGACACTCAAATCGATCTCTATGGCAACAGTGCCCAGGCAAGCACACACACACAGGCAGCACGCATGCACGCGCCACTTAAACAGACAGAACTTTACACACAGGCAAACACAGCTTGGGTAACGCAGGAAAGCGCGTTCCTATAGTCTAGTAAAGTAGTGTAGTTACCGATATTTTTAGTGTAATGCGTTACTTTACTTCGTTACCCAAAAAAGTAATATTGTTACTGTAATCCGTTACTTTGTAACTCGTTACCCCCAACACTGATTAGCATTAATTTTGTTCTCTTACGAGAGGTCTCTCGTACTGCGTAATATCTTACGCTACAGGGAAAACCTCTTTTCCGCAAGATATTGAAGCCAAAAAATTATCCTTAATTTTGTAATAATGTAAAACGCGTTGCGGCAGCACGCAGACATAGGAAAGACAGCTCGCGCGCCTATTGGCTGCCCTGCGGCAACTGCAGCAGCCTATCGAGAGGGACGTCAGATCCAATGAGGGCGCTTTGCGCCCACTGCGCCACGTCCCGCCAAAACGGGCGTGGCTCGGGCCTATAAATATGGCTCGACAGGCTGTGAAATCGGATTTTTCATCTCTTCATGCGAAGCTCACGCATCGATGGATCCCGAGAGGAAGAAGCCGCGCCGTCTGAAAAAGCCTTCTGCGGGACGAGCCCTTGCATCTGAAGCCGCTGGTCCACAACTCGCCGCCTTAAGTCGCCGTTCCTGCTACGCTATCCGGCGTATTATATCCTTTTCTCTGCTAGTGTGTGTTCGCCGCTGCGACACACTCTTCTAAAAGAGTAATTTCCTACGAGGCGTTGTTTCAAATGCCTCGCACACTCCCGCTCTCTCTCTCCCTCTGTTCGAGCCACGCAAACTGCGCCGTTCACAGGGGATGTCAGAAGCGGACAGTCACGGGGCTAGCTTTCCCTCTCCCTCTGTTCGAGCCGCGCACACTGCGCCGTTCACAAGGGATGTCAGAAGCGGACCATCACGGGGCTAGTTTTCTTTATGTTACAAGAAAGCTACCCCGACCTTGTGCCCCATTCACGCGTCACTCACCGGCGAAAGGAAAAAAGAGAGCCTGTTATATACACGCACGCCTGCAAACAAACACCGAAACAAAACATGACGCTCTCTTATATGCTCACGCTAACTGAAAGCTTATGTGTTTGTCACAGGTCGGGATGGGCCAAGCCGGACTGCGCCCACCCCTGAACCAGGACCACCCTGAGGAGCGTGTCAGAGACGAGACGGAGACAGAATTTAACCCTCTGGGGACCAAAAACGCGCCGGCGCGTTTTGCTCGTTTTTTTTTAGCAATGAAAAATAAACACAAAATGCTCTGTTAATTTTGATCTTTAATTTTCGTGTTATACATCAATCGATCCTGTTCAGTTTCTATTTTTTTTTTCTGTATACTCACAATAAAAATAAAGTGTTTTGCTTTTTGACAAATAAAGAAACTTTAACATGATGCGATTTCTGCCTTCTCTCTGTCAGTAAACTCCCATTTGAAACGCGTTCGAAAATGATCTATAACTCCGCGAAAATTCAGTCAAACAGGCAAACAGACCCACGGGCATAAAGCTTGAGATCGCATCTTTTAAATGAAGTCATTTATATAAAAAACAAATATTATCAGCTTCTGTAATCTGTATAAAAAGAGAGCGATTCCAGTCGAGCTCATTACGAGCTCATTGACTTTAATTCGTTCACGCCTACTCACGGAGCGCGCTATTCACAAGATAATGTGCTAAGCCATCTATGCAAAACAGGTAAACGCCCCCAAGCAAATGCATTAAACGCTTCAAGTTTCATCATTTCGTCACCTGCGCGTTGGGAAGATGACACGGTACACCGGTGCGGAAGCCCTTCAGTTCGTCCTGGATACTAGCGACGAAGAGTCCAGATTTTCATCAGAAGAGGAGCGCGACTACTCTGATGACGACCGTTTGTATTTTGAAGAGCGACTTGATCCAGCCGTGGATAGAATTTCGGATGAGTAAGTATTTATTCTTACTTGCATTAGTTGACAAGCTATTCAAAACATGAGCTTACATATTATACTGGGTGGACTTGCCATCCAGAGTACTGACATTTTATATCTACCTATATTCAACACGATCTAATGAAAGTGCATATCTATACCATGAATTTAATATCTCGTACCATTTCAAAGTTAAAAATGTTTTGTTTTGTTTTTTTGTGTACATATGCTACACCCCTTGGTTAGGAAATTTGTATTTGTATGTGTAGCCTAAATGATATTTTTAGATCATTATGTATGAAAGATAGAATTTAGAAATTATTTTAGAAAGTAGGCCTAGTAGGTGTTTAGATTATATTTTGACTATATAAATGCTGCCTCATTATCATTAACGATGCATGCTCGCAAATATCAGTTGTAAATGTGTGTAAATGTGCTGAAATGTGTAAATATACCCAGTTAATGAAGTGCACAAATGTGTTAGGCTAATGTTTGCGGTGTGCCTCTCCGGTAATGGCCCATTGACACGCATATAGGCTTATTGCACGCGTCTAAAATTATTTACATCAGTAATTCATTATAGACTAATGCTACTATAGTTATATTTATGTAATAATATTCTTCAACTTTTTTAAAAGGAATGTAGCTTCATCACTACCTCCGCCTGCAACTCGGAGTGCGCTTAGCAACACAGTCAGAAATCAGAAAGAGTAAGTACATATTTACCCACTATTTTACAGGTGTTAGTTCAATTTTGTTTATACTTAGTGTTAATAATATGAGCCTGTATGACTTTATTATTTATTTTTGGAGATTGGTTGATGTTACATATGTTTTGTAACTTTTTTTAAAAGGAATGTAAGTAGTCCTTATGGGACGGCTTGTGTCAAAATGATTTACGACTTTGACCTTTGACCTTTTGACAGGTTGAACTTCCGGTGACCTTTATGATTGACGGGTGAACTTCCGGAATGCGGTCATGGGATTAACCTATTGACCCTGCTAGCCTATCGATCATGTTTTTGACAGTTAGTTTTGAACTATGACCTATCTAGGACTAAATCATAATTTTGACGGGTAGTTATATTTGAACAGATGTTTTTTGCCGGTTGTTTGAACTTTGTCCCATTTATATGTGTGTGCGTGTGTGGTTATTGTGCCTGCGCCCCCACCGCAGTGAAACTGAGAAGCGTATGTCACACAAACACATTCTATCCTTTATATAATTTATATCATATAAATTATATAATCTAAAACATACATTGAAACCAATTATTTTAGATGAATACAAGTATATAAAATAAAAAGCTACTAAAACCAATTATTTTAGTTTTAGATGAATAAAATTGTATAAAATAAAAAAGCTTACTAAAACCAATTATTTTAGTTTTAGATAAAAATTACATAAACATTCTGCTCTTTAAAATTGTTATAATCTAAAACAATTTAAGGTTGAAAAAACATTTAGTTATTTCACATTCCTATGTAAAACATCCTATCCTTTATATAAATTATAATATAAATTATATAATAATTATCATGCTAAAGTTGTTTTTCATTGTATAATATAAAAGCTTACTAAAACCAATTGTTTTAGTTTTAGATGAATAAAATCATCTTACCTTATTTTAGAAAGTTGAAGTATACCATTGATGTCCACAAAAAATGCAATGTATGAATGGATTCAAAATTGTTTTACACAACTGAATTCACTTAGTCATTCCTGAATGACCTCACACTCTCAAAACATAAGGAGCGCGCTTCTAATGTATGTGTGTCAAAAAGTAAAACACACGTGTCTGTGTGTGTGTGTGTGTCTATGCGCGCCCCCCTATTCCTGTGAGCTCTGACATCTGAAACACGGTGAAGTCTATATCAGACTAACAAGTTGAAAACATGCCTTTAAAAGTATAATATAAATATCTTATTGATCCAATTATTTTAGTTTTAGATGAATAAAAGAATATAAAATAAAAAAGCTTGCTAAAAATAAAAATCATCTTACATGTTAGAGGTAAAGTATACCACGGATGTCCATAAAAATGCAATGTATGAAACGGAGTCGCAGGTCCCTCCTGCCTTCACATTCCTGAACAGTATATATAAATGGGGTCAGTTATTTCATATATGTCACATTCAGTTATTTCACATTCATATGTAAAACATTCTTGTAACCCTTCACTAAATTTGATACAGACAATGTCTGCGTATGGACCAGTCAAATCAGAAGCCTAGAATTCGCCTGTAGAGAATAGGATGTCCCAACAATAATGAGTCACTCACACAAGGTTTAAGTTGTAACTGATTTAGTATAATGAAAAATTTGTATTCAAGAATTTCAAGATATTCAAGAAAAACAGAGATAGATAAAATAAAATACAGGAAATAGAAAAGTAAATAAAATACAATGAAGTGTGCGTCTCAAACAAATTAATTTCTTTAAACACTTTTGTTTAAAGCTTCTTAGGTTTCACTCATATTTCAGTGGTTCTTTTGGAAAATAAAAGAAACATAAAATAAAATTTAGAATTCAATTTAGTCACCACCTGTAACACTCACTTCACCTTATAATTAAATTTTAATTTAGAATATAATCAATTCAAGCTAAACTCCTAATCTGATTCCTTTTGAAATTCTTCTCTTATCTTCTAATTTTTCAAAACAAAATAAAAGAATGGACAACAAAAAAAAACAATTACCTTTGATCAAGCAACACAAAATAAAACAAATAATTAATAAATTCACATTTAAATTCTTTTTTTCAGGAATTTAACCTTTCAATTTCGACATGAGTTGAGTGCAGTCTCTGAAGTTATGGCTGAAATGGGTAATGACAATGATTTTGTCCGTTTCTCCTCGTGAATGAAATTCCTCCCAGTAACAGTGAAAAGTGTGAGAGCTGTTAGTTCAATTTCCTACCATCCAGTTCGGCAACGATAATGTCAGTTTCAGGCAATCGATCAATACTCGTGGTTAGACTCGTGCGGCTCGCCAGTCCCGACTCCCTCCGCGAACATGAGAGTTGGGACAAAATCCAGGAACTCCAATCCGGAAAGATTCGATCTCACAGCAGCATCAACTCAATTCAGCACACACTCGACGACGATGAAAAATTAAAATCAGGAAAAGACAAGAAGAAAACAGAGAGAATACAAAACAAAACAAAAAAAAAACCTGACCTTGAATACAAGATCAGAAAAAACCTTGTTAGTTTTCCATAACATAACGTTACACATCACATCATTTAACAGTGTTTAACACGGCATCAAAATGGCGATTGCGTTTCACATACAACGTGCAATCATTTCGTTCACCAAATGTGGTTATGAAGAAAATACATTACTTATAAAATAAACAGATTTCTCATTTACAATTCTCTAATATAAGCATTTCATGAACATTTAACCCAAATGGAATAAAAGTTTAACTCACCAAGACCAGATGAGCTTGAATATAAACCTTTTTTTAGGTTTGAAGAACGGTTACAACTCAGAAAAATCCTTTTCTCTTTCTCACTCAAAAATATATTCGTATTATAAGTCTGTTTCTCAATAAATAAACCTCAATTTGTGAACGCGCTGTGTTACAACGGCTGCTTCTCCGTAACTGCGTCACATGCGGTTTCTCCGTAACTGCGTCACACAGTATAAAATCAATTTAACTCTTTTTCTCGGTCTCTTTCATATCAAATTTACTTCTCTTCCACTACATCGTCTCTGGAACAATATACATGAAATTCTCATCAAGTTTCTCAAAGAAGATAACTTATCTCTCAAATTTCCTTGGAGAGATTCAACTGACGTCTGCTCTCGTCTGCGATAGCAATCAAAAAAAACGCGGTCTCTAACTGCGTGCGAAATATGGAAAACAGAAATGCACTCTCATTGGTCAATCCTCCCAAATAAAACTAATTTTAATTGGCTATTTTAAAACGCATGAAAATAATTTATGAAATGAAAAGATAATTTATATAGGATATATATAGGATTAGAATTGTCTAATTCTTTGTTAATATTGGTTTTTTAACCTGGGTTACACCCTCCCCCTGTTGATCTTATGCACGTCCTCGGGCATGCATACGGCTGTGTTGTCAACACTGACAAAGGGTCACCCGGTACCATGACACAATTACCCCAGATCGAATTTGAATTTTCTTCGGATTGAACAAAAGCATTACTTAGTCCTTGTAATAAGGACTGGACTACTGAAATTAAAGGATTTCCTAATAGAGGATAATGAAACTTCTTTGGGGGTTTGGTTTGCCTTGAGGAACGTCTAACACCATCAGACTGGGGGTCATCTTCCTCTGACATACCCTCTTCAGGAACTATACCAGGTCTAGGACAATTTCCCTCATCCTGAACAACCCTCAGATCTTCAAATAGACTCGGGATTACATCCTCCAGCGACTTATTCACCAACCCATGGTTAATACAATCATCCTCCCCAGACACTATTACAGTGTCATCTGCTCTATCTTCTCCAGGATCAACATCCATATTCTCAGATTCCACTCCATCACTTACAGGCAAGTTCTCATTCACGTCACACACTTGTTCGTTTACCTCACTAACCTCAAACTGTTTTTCTTTCAGGGAATCAACATTTGTCTGACTGGTTCCTGCCGATTCAACTTCAACAGTGTCTGTGATTTGGAAATTCCCCAAATTATAGGAAGAACTTTCAGGTGGTATGTAACGTGTAACCACTTCTACTACATCTCTGGGTAAAAACCAATTAGACTCATTCTCAGAACTCTCTTCATCGTTTGAATTTCCCTTCTCATTAGCATTTTCCGTACCCAACTGAGACCTTGCTCGACGTCTTTGACGCACTTTGGGTAAAATTGTCTCATCTGCCTCCACACCAGGTAAGAACCCACAGGGTAAGAGCAGGTCTCGGTGCAGCGTACGGACAGGACCCTCTTTCCCTTCAGGACAAAGGGTGTACACAGGAACATCTTTTGCTTTCTTCAACACTAAATAAACATCTGATTCCCATTTGTCTGCCAGTTTCTGTTTGCCTCTCAACCTGACATTCCTAACTAAAACCCTATCACCCACTTCCAAACTGGAAACAACTACATTTCTGTCAAACCTCTTTTTATTCCGTTCGGCTATTTTCATACTGTTTTCCAAAGCCAATTTGTAGCTTTCTTCTAGCCTGTTCTTTAGAGAGGTTACATACTTTGAGTGGGATTGACAAGATTCGTCGTTCAAGATGCCAAACGCAATGTCCATGGGCAACCGAGGCTGCCTTCCAAACATGAGCTCATAAGGAGAGTAGCCGGTAACATCATTTCTGGTGCAATTGTACGCGTGCACTAAGGGTTTGACATACTCTTTCCAGTGAGCTTTCTGTTTGTTCTCTAGAGTACCCAACATCTGCAGCAAAGTTCTATTAAATCTCTCTACTGGGTTTCCCCTAGGGTGGTACGACGTCGTTCTTACTTTGCGAATGCCAGCGATCTTACACAATTCCCGGATGGTATGGGACTCAAAATCTGGCCCTTGATCACTGTGTAGCTTCTCTGGAAACCCATAATGTACAAAAAATTGGTCCCAGAGGCACTTAGCAACTGTCTGAGCTTTCTGATTTCGAGTGGGAATAGCGACAGCATACTTCGTAAAGTGATCCGTGATGACCAAAATATCCTTAGTGTTGCTGCGGTCGGGTTCAACTGACAGGAAGTCCATACAGACCAACTCTAATGGCCTGCTTGTCTGTATGTTTACTAGTGGAGCAGCTTTCTGTACAGGAGACTTTCTTCTGACACAACGCTCACAAGTCCTGATCTTTCTTTCCACGGCATTTGCCATTCGTGGCCAGTAAAACCGGGAACGAAGAAGATCAAGGGTCCTTTCCACACCTAAGTGGCCCATATCATTATGCAAACAGGTAAGTACCATCTCCCTGAGATTTTTAGGCAATGCTAGCTGTCTTTGCACTTTTCCTTGGTCCAGACGCTTACGATACAACAATCCGTTTCTCAGTTCAAACTTATTCCATTCCTTAAACCACAAAACCATTTCCAACGGCTTCCCTTTCACACTGTGTGGTTTTTCGTTAGACTCTAGACATTCAATGACCTCTCTTATTTCAGGGTCCTCTCTCTGTCTACGCATCAAGTCATCCTCAGACAATCTAGGAATGGCAGGTAACCCATGGTCGCACTCATCCATAAACGCCTGAGGTAACACGTCTGCAGTCACAACTAAGGACTCAACCAAAGCTACAGGAGAAGGTTGGTGAATCTGATTCCGCTCACATATAGCTCTCACTACCTCAGGAAGCATAACCTGCTGTCCCTGTTCGGCCTCACCTAAATGGTTTAAGGTAAACTGTCTTATGCGTTCCCGTTCCTTCTGGGACTCCAAATCATCTCTGAGCTGACCATTCGGACGTCGAGACAATCCGTCTGCATCCTGATTCTGGGTACCTGCTCGATACTGGATTTTGAAATTGAAAGTAGACAGACTGGACAACCACCGGTAACTTGTGGCATCGAGTTTTGCTGAAGTTAGGACATACGTTAAGGGATTACTATCGGTCACTACTGTGAATTCGTTCCCATACAAATAGTCACTAAACTTAACGGTAACCGCCCACTTAAGCGCCAAAAACTCTAGCTTATGAGCTGGATACTTTGCTTCACTGCGAGTCAAACCTCGACTTGCATACGCAATGACCCTAAACTGGCCTTCCTGCTCTTGATACAAAGCAGCACCGAGCCCGGTGGTGCTGGCATCAGTGTGCAATAGATAAGGTAGCCTTGGATCAGCATAACCCAGAATTGGAGCGGTTGTCAATCTGCTCACAGTGGTTTCAAATGCTTCTTGACATTCAACAGTCCATCTATCCCCCAACGGCTCTTTTGGGTTAAAGTAGGGCCGATTTACCTCTTTACACTTAGTTTTTCTCCTAACTGGGGGATACCCGGCTGTGAGACTATTTAGGGGTCTAACGATCTTGGAGAAGTCCTGTACGAATCTACGGTAATACCCTGCAAATCCTAAAAAGGATTTCAACTCTCTAAGATTCTGTGGTCTTGGCCAGGTTTTTACGGCTTCTATTTTATTTGGGTCAGTACTCACACCATGTTGGGACACAACATGACCCAGATACCGTACAGATGTCTGAAAAAAACTGCACTTCTCGGTAGAAAGTTTTAAGCCGTACTCTTTCAACCGATTAAGGACTTGTAGTAGACGGCGTTCATGCTCTTCAAGGGTCTCAGAAAACACAATCAAGTCGTCGATGAAGACCAGAACCTCACTTCGATTTAAGTTCCCCATGCAACGCTCCATGAGCCGCTGAAAAGTACTTGGGGCATTTGTTATACCCTGGGGCATCCGGTTAAACTCCCAGAACCCCAGGGGACACACAAAGGCCGTCTTTTCCTTATCCTGCTCGTCCATCTCAATCTGATAGTATCCAGATTTCAGGTCGAGAACAGAAAACCATTTGGAGCCCGTAAGAACCGAAAACGCTTCCTCAAGATTTGGAAGGGCATAAGCGTCCTTAATGGTCTGCGCGTTTAACTTCCTGAAATCGATACAAAGCCGTACAGAGTTATCTTTTTTTTTTACCACAACGATGGGAGAAGCAAAAGGCGATTCAGACTCCCTAATCACTCCAGCATCTAACAACTCCTGCAAGTGCTTCCTAACTGCATTGACATCATGAGGATGAATTGGTCTGGGTCTATGTTTGAAAGGAGTCTCATCACTGAGTCTAATGCGATGTTTCACCTTGTCAGTATGACCATAATCCATATCATGCAAAGCGAAAACTTCAGGCATTGCACTCAACAAGGCAGAAATCCGACTCTTCCATTCCGTAGGCAAAGGTGAGTTACCGAAATCAATGTGTATTTGCGTTTCTTGTGATTCTGCTCTGGCTTGTAGGGAGTAAATGTCCTGAGGTGCCTCAATCACCCTCTGAACCGAATACATTTCAGCTAACACTGTCTTAGGAGGAATCACGATGTCAGCATGGGTTTCATTTCTAACCAATACAGGCACACTAACGGAACGTCTGCTGGGAAGGGTGTGTAAACCACTGGCAATGACCAAACCACCAGGTAAGTTAGATGATTCAGATGGCCCAATGACTGCTAAGTTCTCGGGTAGGCAGCTGTTCAGATAAACAACACCATCAAACACTGTACTACCACCCGCAGGCACCATCTCAGCATTTTCTCCACCCAAAGTTACATGCCCTAAAGTCTCTGCACATCTCTCCTCATGCCTGGCGCTCAGAACCTTAAGCACAGCTCGATACCCATTGAAAGATGGGTTGAGCTCAATGTCTCCTCCTTGAGCATGAGTTTCATACAAGGTATCCAAAGAGTTTGTCCCAACTAAAATCTGTTGCACTCCCACCAAGTCAGGAACCACTAAAGCTAGAGTATCAATTTCAGCCTCTAATCCTAGAAATTCTTTAGGGAAGGTTAAAGTAAGTTCTACATACCCTAAATAGGGTACAGACTGCCCATTGGCCCCCTCTACCTCCAACAAGGCATCTAACGGCTTCACTGGATGATCTGCTAAATGTGCCTTGTGGAATGAGGATGGAATTGTGGTCACTTGGGACCCAGTGTCTAATAAACAATTCACATCTATCCCGTTAATGCACAACTGGGCAGTGCACTTTGTCCCAATTAATCCTTTTGGCAACCTTCTAAACATTCTGCCTTTTGAAGAAGTGTCAAAGGTTTCCCTGCTCTTTTTAGGGCATTGAAACTCAGAGCCGTTCTCTACATGCCCTTCTGCAGAAACGGCCTGGAGTTTACCTGCTGCGATTTCCCTTGGTTCTGCAAGTCCCATTGGGCTTGTTTCTCTCTCAACAAACACCGTTTCCTGGCTACTTTGGAAGGGTCTGGGTCATTTTCACACTGGGCAACCATGTGCCCATCTTCGCCGCAGCGAAAACAGTACCCTGGACGAGGTCGGGGCAAACCTGCTGCACTCTCATTTGACTCAACCTGCCTAGGCCACGGCTTTTCAAAGTTTCCACGGGACCCTAACTGGTTAGGTGTTCGATTTTTCTGTGCTTCAATCGTAACCATTTGAGCTTTTAATGCAGCTACTTGCTTCCTCAGCTCTGCAAGTTCTGAAGTACTTGAGTCAGCGTACAATGGTTTTTTAGGCACAGCTGACTCCATAGCCTGGACTTGCGCTCTCAACTCTTTCACCTCTGCTTTTAATTTCGAGAATTCTACAGCTTCTTTGCAATCAGCCTGCCCCTTCTTAAAACCTGTAATCTTCTGAGGAGTTAACGGTGTTTGAATGCCTGACATTGTTCTATTTGCCTGATCAATTTGAGCAATCGCTTCACCTCCTAGCTCAGTAACATGAGGGGATAATTGATGTACAGCAGCTTTTGCCTTAAAAGGGTGTGAGCTGAGTCTACTCATCCCTAAATGGCTCTGCATTCGCTCCTCCTTGGAAGCTTGCTTGTTCTCCTCAGCCCTAACAGACACTACTAACTCAGCAAATGAAGGGGGGTTGCTCTTTCTTTCTTCAAGACGCAAATTTGCAAGTAAACGGTTATCCCAACACCCTCTACAAAACTGCTTTAATAAACTGCGGTCACGCTCTGCTTCTGGAATGCCTTGCCTACGCACTGCCGCGCTTAACATGACTTGCAGCCGATGCAGGTAATTAGAGGGTTTCTCACCTTGGTTTTGCAACAATGTCATAAATTTTGCCAACAACTCGTCGCCATCTTCAACTGACCCATAGACGGACTCTAACAGCTCTAAATATACCACTGGAGATGCTTGAGGGCCAACGTGCTTTACAACATCAGCCGCAGGCGGCAAAAGGCTGTCCAGTATTTTCCTGGTTCGAGACAAGTCAGAAATGGATGGGTCATCAAGCAAAAAATCTACGCTCCCCCTCCAGGTATCAAAGTCGGGTTCATTAGCTGGTCGGGGAATTTTCCCTGAAAATGACCTCAAGCGCACTGGAACATACTGAGTTGAAACAGCATCAGTAGCTCGCACAATGTGTTCGACTACAACTCTTTGCACGCTAGGGGGGCTTAATACATCCATGGGCAGAGCAGTACACGAGGGCACCGCATTTGCCTCAGTCTTGGTCAGGTTTTGATCTTTGCTTTGTTGACTACTTGACAAATGTACGCTATCTGACAATGAAGATGTAGTCGTCTCTTCAACTACTCTTTGTGACTGAGATGATAATCGACGGGTTTGAGAATCAGCCACAATAGGACAATCAGTTTCATCACTTGACATGGATGACGGTTCAATGAAAGCACTAGCAGCATTAAGCTTTTTTAGCTCCTCTTGAATTACAACCTGCAAAGGTCTTCCGCTAAATCTAGCCATTTCTTGCAGTTCCTCTAGATAATTGCTAGTGACATCACCCCCAGTCGTCTGAGTGTAAACACTGCTCAAGGCACACACATTAAAGAATGTGTCTGCATTAGAAGTACTAACAATTAGGGCTGTGCAAAAATATCGATACAGCTAACTATCGCGATATTTTTTTTCACGATAGTGTATCGATATTTCAACCTCTAGTATCGATATTTAAAAAAAAAAAAAATAATAATAATTTTTCATCAAATCCCTCTGTGTGCGTCAAACGACCTCCTCCGCCGCTGCTGTAGTTGTCGCTGACTCACGACAGTTGTCTACTGTCACTCAACTGTCCAGTTGTATGAGGCGCCGGACTGGACAAAAGCGAAGCGAACTGCGCGAGCGAGCAACAGAGCTCGAGAGAGACCGAGTGTATCCGCGCGCGAGAGAAACCGAGTGTGTCTGCGTGCGAGAGAAACCGAGGGTGTCTGCGTGCGAGAGAAACCGAGGGTGTCTGCGTGCGAGAGAAACCGAGGGTGTCTGCGTGCGAGAGAGACCGAGTCCGAGCATTAGTATTGGACTGGTACATACATAGTAATATAAATATGAGGCATGGAAGTTCGATTAATGGACAACAATAATCAGTGCAAACGTCTTGTTTTGAACTATTGTTTAATAAATATAAATAATTCGAGCACATAAACTTCCATATGGAGGATTAAATAAGATTGAATGTATGTAGTAATAATATATAAAAATTATATAAGAGGCATGGACGTTCGATTAATGGACAACAATATAAATAAAAACAACAATTAAATTATTATAAACAATAGTTCAAAACAAGACGTTTGTAGTACTGATTATTGCTGTCCATTAATCGAACTTCCATGCCTCTTATAGTATATAATATTATGTACCAATTAGGCTACTATTGCTGGGGCACACTCGGTCTCTCTGGCGCAGACACACTCCGTCTCTCGCGCACTGTCGCTCGCGCACGCAGACACACTCGACACAATGCAAATACCTTTGCGAATAAATTGGAATTTAAGTTTTTGTCTGCTGAGTTATCAATATAATGTGATACACATACCAGAATACCCCTGGTGGTACATAAAAAGTTGTATATTCAGCTCTATTTCTTTCTTTTTTATTACATTTTTGATTTAAAAAAAAAATATATTGCAATATATCGCAATATGTATTGTATTGTATCGTATCGTGATATATCGTATCGTGACCCATGTATCGTGATATGTATCGTATCGTGAGGCCCTTGCCAATACCCAGCCCTACTAACAATTCGTAATGGCAACAAGGGTCGCAGTGCATCCATAGCGGAGCTATATTGGAACTCTATTATAGCTTGCTGATGAAATTCGGAGGACGGACTATCAATGAGCAAGGTTCGCTTTATGCTACCATAGCGCATCAGCCATGACTCAAGATCTTGATCGGATTCGGATAGTGTTAAACCGCTTGCTAGAACGGCATCACGAACACACACTTTCTCTCGTCTCACAATGTCCATTGTTCTTAACTGTTCTAAACTGCTTTTTCACACTGAGAGATCACTATTGTTGTATGACACTCCAAATTCTCCTGGCTGGCTCGCCAACTTTGTAACCCTTCACTAAATTTGATACAGACAATGTCTGCGTATGGACCAGTCAAATCAGAAGCCTAGAATTCGCCTGTAGAGAATAGGATGTCCCAACAATAATGAGTCACTCACACAAGGTTTAAGTTGTAACTGATTTAGTATAATGAAAAATTTGTATTCAAGAATTTCAAGATGTTCAAGAAAAACAGAGATAGATAAAATAAAATACAGGAAATAGAAAAGTAAATAAAATACAATGAAGTGTGCGTCTCAAACAAATTAATTTCTTTAAACACTTTTGTTTAAAGCTTCTTAGGTTTCACTCATATTTCAGTGGTTCTTTTGGAAAATAAAAGAAACATAAAATAAAATTTAGAATTCAATTTAGTCACCACCTGTAACACTCACTTCACCTTATAATTAAATTTTAATTTAGAATATAATCAATTCAAGCTAAACTCCTAATCTGATTCCTTTTGAAATTCTTCTCTTATCTTCTAATTTTTCAAAACAAAATAAAAGAATGGACAACAAAAAAAAACAATTACCTTTGATCAAGCAACACAAAATAAAACAAATAATTAATAAATTCACATTTAAATTCTTTTTTTCAGGAATTTAACCTTTCAATTTCGACATGAGTTGAGTGCAGTCTCTGAAGTTATGGCTGAAATGGGTAATGACAATGATTTTGTCCGTTTCTCCTCGTGAATGAAATTCCTCCCAGTAACAGTGAAAAGTGTGAGAGCTGTTAGTTCAATTTCCTACCATCCAGTTCGGCAACGATAATGTCAGTTTCAGGCAATCGATCAATACTCGTGGTTAGACTCGTGCGGCTCGCCAGTCCCGACTCCCTCCGCGAACATGAGAGTTGGGACAAAATCCAGGAACTCCAATCCGGAAAGATTCGATCTCACAGCAGCATCAACTCAATTCAGCACACACTTGACGACGATGAAAAATTAAAATCAGGAAAAGACAAGAAGAAAACAGAGAGAATACAAAACAAAACAAAACAAAAACCTGACCTTGAATACAAGATCAGAAAAAACCTTGTTAGTTTTCCATAACATAACGTTACACATCACATCATTTAACAGTGTTTAACACGGCATCAAAATGGCGATTGCGTTTCACATACAACGTGCAATCATTTCGTTCACCAAATGTGGTTATGAAGAAAATACATTACTTATAAAATAAACAGATTTCTCATTTACAATTCTCTAATATAAGCATTTCATGAACATTTAACCCAAATGGAATAAAAGTTTAACTCACCAAGACCAGATGAGCTTGAATATAAACCTTTTTTTAGGTTTGAAGAACGGTTACAACTCAGAAAAATCCTTTTCTCTTTCTCACTCAAAAATCTATTCGTATTATAAGTCTGTTTCTCAATAAATAAACCTCAATTTGTGAACGCGCTGTGTTACAACGGCTGCTTCTCCGTAACTGCGTCACATGCGGTTTCTCCGTAACTGCGTCACACAGTATAAAATCAATTTAACTCTTTTTCTCGGTCTCTTTCATATCAAATTTACTTCTCTTCCACTACATCGTCTCTGGAACAATATACATGAAATTCTCATCAAGTTTCTCAAAGAAGATAACTTATCTCTCAAATTTCCTTGGAGAGATTCAACTGACGTCTGCTCTCGTCTGCGATAGCAATAAAAAAAAACGCGGTCTCTAACTGCGTGCGAAATATGGAAAACAGAAATGCACTCTCATTGGTCAATCCTCCCAAATAAAACTAATTTTAATTGGCTATTTTAAAACGCATGAAAATAATTTATGAAATGAAAAGATAATTTATATAGGATATATAGGATTAGAATTGTCTAATTCTTTGTTAATATTGGTTTTTTAACCTGGGTTACATTCTGTTCTTTTTAAAAGTATATAAATGTTTATAAAAATAATATACAATAATATCTCACTAAAATAATTAAAGTTGAAAAAAGATTCTATCCTTTAAAAGTGTTTAAATGAAATCTTGCAAATTAAACTAAAGTTGAAAAACATACTGTTCTTTAAAAGCATTTAAAAAGGCTTACTAAAACCAATTGTTTTAGTTTTAGATAAAAATTACATAAAACATTCTATCCTTTATATTCTATCATTTATATAATATAAATGATATAATCTAAAACAATTAAACTAAGGTTGAAAAACATTCTATCCTTTAAAAGTATATAATGAAATGCTTATACAATATATCTTACTAAAAATAAAAATCATCTTACATGTTAGAGAGAGTTAAAGTATGTCCTACCATGGATGTCCACAAAAATGCAATGTATGAATGGGTTCAAAATTGTTTTACACAACTGAATTCATCTAGTCATTCCTGAATGACCTCACACTGTCTCAAAACATAGCGCGTCTAATGTATGTGTGTCAAAAAGTAAAGGAGCCGTGCGCGTTTCTGTGTGTGTGTGTGTGTGTGTGTGTGTGTGTGTGTGTGTGCATGTGTTAAACATAAATCACAGAGTGGTTCTCTCTCACACCAGCGTCTCTGACTCAGAGGGTTGTATTCAGTGATGGGATGAGGCATTTTGAATGCTGTGTTGGGGCTAAATTGATTTCAAAGTTTAAATGATATCTTTTTTAAAAATATTTGTTTCATAACATATAGATGTCCATACATCCTATGAATGAGATTGCAGTTGTAATAGAAAAGACTGTTTTTTCCTGACTCTGCTCCTTCGCATTCCTGAGCACGGTGAAAGTGATAATAATGTTTTAAATTTCACAAAAATAATATAAAATAAATACCTTGCTAGAAATCTACTGAAATGCTTGTAAAAAGAATAAAATTCATCTCACATGTTTAGAGAGTTACGACTCTTGAACTTATGTGTTCAAGAAGCTGTTGAGAGCTATAAATCACAGAGTGGTTCTCTCTCACACCAGCGTCTCTGACTCCTAGGGTTTATTCAGCGATCAGAATGAGACATTGTGTTAGGGCTAAATTTATTTCAAAGTTTAAATGATATCTTTATAAAATGTTTTTAAATTAAATTCAATACATTATTAAAAGTCTTAATAAAAAAGTCTCTCAAACAGAGGCCCTCGCTCGTGTCTGTCAGCAGGCCGACGGCGGCGCGCGTGTCTCTGTGTCTATGCTGCATTCTGACATCCCCTCCTTCCATTTCCAGAGGTAACAGTGACACTGTGAAGTGTATCTCACACTAACTAAAGTTAAAAAAACATTCTGTTCTTTATAAGTATATAAAAAATATCTGCTGAAACCAATTGTTTTAGTTTTAGATAAAAATTACATAAAACATTATATTCTTTATATTCTATCCTTTTATATAATTTATATAATATAAATTATATAATCTAAAATAATATAATATAATACAAAATAACAGAGTGGTTCTCTCTCTCATCTAAAAGCATAACCTTAAAAAGTTTGCATTAGATATTTTAAAAGATTGATTAAATTAAATCTTTAAAGTTTCAATACATACTCATCTTCTATTTATCTGTACTTATGTATGATATAAATTATTTTTTGCTTAACTGTGACCTAAAGTATAATTGTTATTAAACAATGTCTCTTCAAAAACTGTACTTGGTCGTCTTAAAATCTCATTTATATGAAAAAGATTCAACCAGCATTTTTTGTCCATGCAGGGGTTTCAACTTTTATGGTGGGGCTTTCCATAGCTATCCCGTACACCTAAACACGACCATCACAGAAAACTACATTTTTAAAATGTAAACAAAGTTTTAGCTAAATAAAAACACCTTACATTTCCAGAGAGGCAAAGTAGTTCTTTATGCAATGATAAAAGCAAATAGTTTAAGTTGTCATAAACAGAACAAAAAAAAAAAAAAAATCCTTCAGTGATAAACTACGGTGTGTACTGAAGCTTCAGGATATAGGGCAACAAACCAGATGAGTCTCGGCGGACAATGTCGCAGTAAATCTAGTCTGGGTTTCAGAGCATACTACATCCAGAGTTTACACTAAATTCATTTAAAATTTTAAAGTTTTATTAAAATCATATCTTCTTAGAAGATTTATGTATTATTGTTACTAAGCAGCGTCTGTCCAAAAACTTTAGATTGTTACATACAACATACAACATGAAACATGGTGTCAAAGTTTGTCACAATGTTTTTTTAAGAAATCCTAGGACTTTACATTGCTCTTATTTAGACAAAGTTGTATCATTTGGAAAATCAAAGTAAAAATCACACATCGTATAAGATCATTTTTACTCGTATCTCCCGAACTAGGGTGAAACCCTTTACTGAGAATATACTATCGGTCATCTACTCAAAATACATGTAGAAGTTTCAAATGTTAGCATTTGTTGATGGTGGCCGCATGAACAGACTTTGGCGAGAGCTATAGCAGGAAGCTATGCCCTTTGACCCCCTCGATTTTGCAGGCCTTTTTGTTAAAGATTTAAAAAGATTCCCATCCAGCTGTGAAATTCTATTTTGCATTTAAACGAATAGTGCTGTCTAGCAGTTCTCCCATCTACTCGCTTTTTCAACTTTGGTAAATGTGTCAAGAATCTATGACAACATGTCTTCCGATAGCGCTTCATCGAGTTTAATTGTACATGTTCTACCGTTATGATGTACTTTGTTACATGTTCTACCGTACATGTTCTACCGTTCTATATAATGATTAACCAAGCTTGTCATTTAGACCGTACCTTTGAAAGTCTTTCTCCTTCATTAGCTCTTTCCACCTGAGAAAAGCTATCCCGATTTTTATTTACATAACGATAAATTAAATTTGAATTTAATTAAAACTTCTCCTGTGGCTCGGCATAACTATGATCCAGCATTATATTGTACCGTGCACCGCAGCCTTTCAAATGTGGCGGGGGCAGTATCAACGCCTCCCATATGGTCTATCGGTTAGGATTCCTGGTTTTCATTCAGGCTGTCCAGGCTGCTACTCAATAGTCGAATAATCATCAATAATCATTTTTAGTAATTCATAGTCTTAGAGGCCTACACGAACTGCAGAAACAAGCAGTTTCTTGAAGATTCAGTACTGAATCATTTTCACAAATACAATTATATTGAATTCAGAAAATTTCACTATGGAATACTTTATCATAATTTCAATTTAGTACGTCATCATTTCAACTTTTCATCTCATTATCATGACGCATAGTCATAATTTCAACTTTTTAAGTCATCATTTCGACTTGTCATAATTATTACTTAATCCAGAATTACAATTTTTGTCAGTGACGTCTTTTTAATGTAATACTTAAAACGGTTTTAAGTCATAATTTGGTTGTTGACTATAGTAGTGTTGATGATGAAACGTGCTAGTGCTTTTTGTACCTCTCTGGTATTATAGTGTTTCAAGATGGCGGAACGACACGGAAGCCTCCTTGGACTTACCCGCCCCATGTAAATAAAAGATAAGAAATGATCTTTCTTAAAATCAGATCATTTTACACCCATGAGGACATATTTATGAATAAAGACAATGATTTTAGCTTATAAAATACCATTTTTCAATCTACACATGAGAGACCTTCAGAAGTCAGAACTTCAGGGGTCAACGGTTTAGGCCCGTTGGCGAAAACACTGCATGTGTAAGGTAGTTTTCCAGATTTTCACCCAAAATCAAATACTGTATGACACTTTTCAAAGTTAGCATAACCTGTTGTGTTCTGACACAAGGCCATTAACCGGTTCTTTTTTGTTTTATAAATGTACTTTGCTTATTTCTAAACATCAACCTGATAAATATGAATACGATGAAACGATAATTTTTAAGAAAAAACATTTTTAAGAAAAATACAACTAAACCATGATAATGTTTAGTTTAGATCTGGATGATTAAGTTTCAGGCGTAGTGCAACCAGATTTCTCTAACATCTCACTCACGACGAACAACGTCGTAAATAAACATTTTCAAACTGAACCATATTTTATTGATTATGGTGATTTAAAGTTTTTTGTTATTAACTAATACCTTTATCTTTTAACTAACATCTGACCCCAAATAAACAGATAATGGAATGTTCACAATCTACATGGTAAGATATTCTCCTATGTATGCAAGTAGTTGTGCTTAAATCTTTGGGAGTATTTTGTCACAGCATAGCGATGCAAAGTTCCACACTCTATGGACTAATTTATCAGACACTCCCCACACTGATGTTAACATCACCATATATTGTCTTTTCTACCATGATTGGAGCAACTATTGTCCCACCATTCTTCTGGTCAATTGTGAAGGTAAGCTGATTAGGGATCTGAATTAATAGCCGTCCGAATGATGTAGAATTATTATTATTATTAGTATTATTATGCTGTCGTTGTAGATGGTTGTTAGGCTGTTGGTTTGTCATGTTTCCAGAATGTGTTTGAATGCTTAGCGTCTGAACGTCACCATCTGTTAAAAAAAAAAAAATTTTTAAGAAGATTGAAGATTGAGAAACATATTCACTACTAACAAAGTAAAATTATAAATCTTTTCCTACGTTTGATATTCTTTTTTCTGATTTTTTTCACTATGGACTTGATCCTTTTTAATGCTGTTTTCTCTCCATATTTATTCTGTAGTTCCTCTACTGTATCTTCCAACCTCCCTGTTGTTCTTCTCCAGCTGTGTTAACCAAAGACAAGCAGTTAGAAGAATCAAATTTATGTACAGCAAAAATAAAGTTAACATAAAATAAACACATTCATACACCAGTTCAAAGTCAATGAACAAGCTGATGCTGCAGTGTTAGAGCACATGATGGACGGTGAACAGACGCACAGCAGGTTAAACCAGAGCTAAAACAGTAGTCTATGTTAGGACAATAGTATCTGATAATAGCTGATAACGGTCATAAAGTGCGAGATAAGGTGCAAGTAGCTAAACTAAACATTTCATATTTGACAAATGTTTTGAGAAATGTTAAACAACTACAAAAATAATCAACTTGTTTCTAATTTCTTTTTTTCTAAATTGTGATTTAATGTGACAGGAGAAGAAACAATATTAAGAATCATTAATAATGAATGTGTACAATTTAATAAACGTATTTACCTAACATCCATAAAGTAAATTAAGACTAAGTTCCTTTTTTTGTGGACAAAGTGAACTTTGGAGTGCTTACGGGGTCAAAAATAAGTGCCATTTGGAACTCTTGTATCAAAAAAATATATGTTGATAATGATTAGTTATGCCAAATGATAGTTTGGCATGCATGGGATTGGTTGTCCATAGTGAGAGAGAAATACTTTTATTATAGAAATGGCTATTTTTTATTCTATTCTTTAATCCACAAATAAAATAGGTTTTTATACCTGCTCAAGTACTTCTTGATGAGTTTCTTCTGTATTAAACAGCGAATCTTCTCAGTCAGATCGTCGTAAGATCTCAGGAATCCTCTCACACTGCTCGTGTTCACGCGCTCCATCGCTGCACTTGTGTGTATGACTCGAACGATTCAAACTTCCATAATGTGGGTTTAATTTACATAGTTATTTATGGCTTTCCTTAGGCCAACCTCCATACATTCTACACAACAGGGTGGGTGGACCCCAGCCTGATAAATATTTCAGGACATTACACGCTCTACTCTAGCTCTACTAGCCTCGGACTACAGCGCCACTGCAACAAAAGTTGAAAGTCCTGAACCTGACGCAAACTTCTGCGCATTAAAGCACGATTGTACCGCAAGGGAGATTCCAGGAACAAAAAGTTGGATAAAAATTCGAAAAGCTGAAAAAATGGCGACGCAAAACCTAAAGGAGAGCGACTCCCCGTTGAGTTCTGGCGATACGGGGTACAATTATCCTCCGGTGTGTGAGTGTGCCACGGGCAAAGAGTGTCGTTTAAGAGCTATGCTGGACTCTATGTTTAAAGATTATTTTAGAGGCCAAATGGTTGGCTTGATGCACAGGATCATCGACGCTGCGTGTGATATGAAAAAAGATTCTGCGCAGGATACCAAACGTGTGACAAGTCTCAAAAATGAAATGGACGTCGTAAGAAGCTTGACAAAGCCATGGCCTGATGTAACGCCCATGTTTTTTAACTGCAAAGAGCCGAACGGCGTAATCCTCAGAAAAGTTCTGGATGTGTTGGGTGGATGTTGTGCCGAATTCGAAATCACAGAAATACTCGCTATATGGACATTCGTAATGGATCTCTGTGTGTCACTGGTGTCAAAAAATGCAAAAACTGACGTTGGTGAATTAGTTGAAAGTCTGGTCAACTATAGCCTGGAGCAAAACATGATAGCCTGCAGAGATTTTTTATTCTGGTTAGACCATCTGTAAATCTCGTTATTGTCGTTCTTCTTCAATGTATGAAAGTATAATGTTGAAATAAAATTCTGGTAAAAAATGTCTGAGCTCATAATATTTAGAATAATTCAATATTTGTTTTCTGCATTTTATGTGCGTGCATGTGCAACCATTTACATTCCAGACACGCCCTGTGGTCACATTTTTATGTCATTTTTATGAGAGTTTTCCGCCCCTGCGACATCCGTTTCAGGCCAAACGGAAGAGTTTACTTAAACATGGATATGTCTCACCAGCAACCTCCGGCTTGTCACAATCCTGGCATGCGTCGGGAACAGGAACGCCTTGACACCTTTCAGAATTGGGCTCTTGCACCAGTAAGTCCGGCCGAGCTTGCCAAAGCTGGTTTCTACTATCTTGGCCAGGGCGACAGAGTGGCTTGCTTCAGTTGTGGAGGCCAGCTTAGCAACTGGGAACCGGGAGATCGTGCAGTATCAGAACACCAGAGGCATTACCCCAACTGCCGCTTCGTTCGAGGTGACCGTGCAGATAATGTACCTTTATCTAGCCTTTTCAATGTATCGGCAATGCAACGGTGTGAAGAAAGGTTGCTCACATTTGTCTACTGGCCCTCAAGAATAACTGTTCGACCAGACCAATTGGCTAAGGCTGGTTTTTACTATGTTGGTCGTAATGATGACGTGAAGTGCTTTTCTTGCGATGGTGTACTCAGATGTTGGGAGTCTGGTGATGATCCATGGGTAGAACATGCCAAGTGGTTTCCAAGATGTGAATACCTGCTGCAAGAAAAGGGCCAAGAGTTTGTTCATCAGATTCAAGCAAGATTTCCAAGACTATTTGAGCGGCTATTGACTAATGGAGACAGCGAATCGAGAGAATTTGTGAGAGAACAAGAGAACAATCCTGTGGTGAAGTCTGCTTTGGAGATGGAATTTGAGTGTGGCCTGACGACCGAGACAAATGAAGCTGCATCCCCGAGTCAAGATCTTTCAGACTTGCCTATGGAGGAACAGTTAAGAAGACTTCAAGAGGAGCGCACATGCAAAGTTTGCATGGATAAGGAAGTGAACATTGTCTTCATCCCCTGTGGTCACCTAGTTGTGTGCAAAGAATGTGCGCCTTCTCTGAGCAAGTGCCCCATATGTAGAGGATTGGTCAAAGGCGCCGTCCGTACTTTCCTATCATAAAGTTTTCCTATCATTTGGATTTAACTTGATGCATAAAAACAAAGGAGAAGTTTATTATTTTCACTCGATCCAGTAACAACAGTTTTTGGATTTACAAACATTTAGAAAGTAGTTAGGATGCGCTTGCTTTAAGTTAATGTTTTTTAAGAAAAATTTTGCGTAGGCTTTAAGTTCATAGACCTTTAAAATGAGTTGAAATTAAAATGTGATATCATTACCGAATTCAGGGATGTTTAATAGCTTCAATAGCACCGGCTGATTTAAGTTTTTCTTCAAACAAAAGTAATTTTGTTGTATGCACAGATTTTGAGGGTCGCTTATAGAGAGAGGCGTCCTTGTCTTTAAAAACATAGAACCAGAGATATAATTAAAATATTAAAATATACATTTTAGTGCTATTTAAAAACTAGGACGGTATAATGTAAATGTCTCTCGTATCAAATCAAGATACAAATCAAGCCAATTCATGCGAATACCGTCGTATATGAACAAAGAGAAGACCTAGAGTTCACTAACATTACAGCTAACTGTAGGAAAAGTGTAAAGAAAACGCCATACAATCGCAATGCGAACAAAATCTTTTAAACAAAAGTCTTGTTTCAAAGTCGGTACGGTGAAAACTGTGTGAACTTTGATGAGGCCGAGAACACTAGCGCTTTTATTTAACAATTATTTTCAATAATATTGAAAAACGGTTCAATAACAATGTTCAATATAAACAAGAATCCAATGTGTGAATCCAGAATATGTTTCACATATAACCGATGACTGTTAGATAGATGATTTATCTAACCATTGAAATTGACAATATGTGATTCTGCCGAATAAAACTCTGGTGTCAAAGTGTGGACGGAATAAAAAATGAATCAACCCCCCCTTTCATGTAAAAATACCACGTATCAACCGTGATTCATTAGCTTAACCGTGTAATAGTTAGACGAGTTATAGCGTAATAGGTAACAGAAAAACAGCCATAGTCATTTTTTTTAGTCATATTTTTTGTTTTCTTTTTTTTATAAAACAAAAAAGAACCGGTTAAAGGCCTATCGTGTAGAAGGACCTATAATGTATAGTATACATTCCTAACATGTTTGACCACACTCTATGTACTTTTTGCAAACTGTACAAAAAGAAACAAGATGTCAATGGCAGACATTCAAAACGGATCACTATAGTGGCTTTCCTGTATTTGTTTTAAATGGCTCATGATGATGAAGAATTAGAATTTACTTTTGTGGAATTTTACCTGCAGGTTTTACCAAAGTGTGGAACTTTGTATCACTACGGTGTGACAAAATACTCCCAAAGATTTAAGCACAACTACTTGCATACATAGGAGAATATCTTACCATGTAGATTGTGAACATTCCATTATCTGTTTATTTGGGGTTAGATGTTAGTTAAAAGATAAAGGTATTAGTTAATAACAAAAACTTTAAATCACCATAATCAATAAAATATGGTTCAGTTTGAAAATGTTTATTTACGACGTTGTTCGTCGTGAGTGAGATGTTAGAGAAATCTGGTTGCACTACGCCTGAAACTTAATCATCCAGATCTAAACTAAACATTATCATGGTTTAGTTGTATTTTTCTTAAAAATGTTTTTTCTTAAAAATTATCGTTTCATCGTATTCATATTTATCAGGTTGATGTTTAGAAATAAGCAAAGTACATTTATAAAACAAAAAAGAACCGGTTAATGGCCTTGTGTCAGAACACAACAGGTTATTCTAACTTTGAAAAGTGTCATACAGTATTTGATTTTGGGTGAAAATCTGGAAAACTACCTTACACATGCAGTGTTTTCGCCAACGGGCCTAAACCGTTGACCCCTGAAGTTCTGACTTCTGAAGGTCTCTCATGTGTAGATTGAAAAATGGTATTTTATAAGCTAAAATCATTGTCTTTATTCATAAATATGTCCTCATGGGTGTAAAATGATCTGATTTTAAGAAAGATCATTTCTTATCTTTTATTTACATGGGGCGGGTAAGTCCAAGGAGGCTTCCGTGTCGTTCCGCCATCTTGAAACACTATAATACCAGAGAGGTACAAAAAGCACTAGCACGTTTCATCATCAACACTACTATAGTCAACAACCAAATTATGACTTAAAACCGTTTTAAGTATTACATTAAAAAGACGTCACTGACAAAAATTGTAATTCTGGATTAAGTAATAATTATGACAAGTCGAAATGATGACTTAAAAAGTTGAAATTATGACTATGCGTCATGATAATGAGATGAAAAGTTGAAATGATGACGTACTAAATTGAAATTATGATAAAGTATTCCATAGTGAAATTTTCTGAATTCAATATAATTGTATTTGTGAAAATGATTCAGTACTGAATCTTCAAGAAACTGCTTGTTTCTGCAGTTCGTGTAGGCCTCTAAGACTATGAATTACTAAAAATGATTATTGATGATTATTCGACTATTGAGTAGCAGCCTGGACAGCCTGGATGAAAACCAGGAATCCTAACCGATAGACCATATGGGAGGCGTTGATACTGCCCCCGCCACATTTGAAAGGCTGCGCTGCACGGTACAATATAATTGTAACGATCACCAGCTGGAGCTGCCCTTGTGAGCCACCAGAGGGCAGTCCACATCAGACTATCCTATTCACTCACAAACTACAGTTCCCATAACTCACTGCCTGGACTCATCATCACTTATCACTGATCACATTCACCTGTACCTCATTCACTGATTGCATTCACCTGTCTCATCATCCTGTTAGTCTGTCTATATATACCTTGTTCATTCATTCACTCACCGCGAAGTCTTGTTAAGTGTTACACTGCTATTCTGAGCGTTTCCCTGGTTGTCTTGTTTCTTGTTTTTGGATATCTTGCCCTGTTTCCTGGATTACTCTCTTGCCTCTGGTCCCTGGATTACTCTCTTGCCTCTGGTCCCTGCCTGTTTTGTTTGTTTGTTTGTTTCTTTTAGGGATGGGGAAATGAAGCCTCATGAATCACTGAGGCTTTCCCCTGACTGTTCCGGGAAAAGATTCAAAGCTTCGAGAGTGTCGAGAACAGCGCCGAGAACAGCGCCATCTGGTGCTTATTTAAAATAAAGCAGCCAGAAGCCTGTGTTAGAAGCTCTGGCAGATGAAGCAACCACAACACACTCCATAGTTTCAATGTTATGTATGTGTACAAATAAAAGCCTTACATGTTTGTGTTTGATTTGTTCATTAAATAAATTCATTTTCCCATTAAAGTGTGACAATAAAATATAATAGTTTATAAGCTTATATGATTCAATAAGATTTAATGTAGGCCTACTCTCTCTCTCTCTCTCTCTCTCTACACACACACACAATGAATAAGGACATTGTCTGATAGTATCATCTGTTATTAAATGTCAATATCAATAATTGTAAATATCAACCAGACTGAGCCAACAATGACTCGTTAAATACGATCTGAAGTTCGAGCCTTCTGACACCCAAAGCGAAACGCGCACGTGACTGGACAGAAAGTGAGGCTTCGTTTGTCATCGATCACGTGACTCTAGTAAACCAATACACGCCTCGATACGGGGCTTCACTACAAATTGTGTCGCTTATGTGATACGCGCATCGAAGCTTCAGTGTCATATGTAACATCACTAGTTTCTTTGTTTTGGACTGCTTTCCTGTGTATGACCCTAGCCTGTATGTTGGATTACGCCTCTGGATTGCCCCACAAAATAAAGCTGCATTTGGATCTCCTACTTCGTGTCTCTGAGCAGTACGTGACAGAAGACTTCGCCACACTTCAGATCCAGCAGCTATGACCTCCTGTAATACAGCAGTACGGATCTCACCTGATCTTCCCAGCATGAGCCGGGAGTTCGCTGGACAGATCGCGGCCTTAGCCCTGGATAGCCTCGATCTGTTCCAGTACACCTGGGTTTTTTTTCCTCTCGCTGCCTCTTGCTCTCTGGGTGACGAGGCTATTAAGTTATGTTACCGGCTGGGGGCTAAGGAGGTCGACCCGAGGGAGCTCCCCGATCTCTCTGGTCTGGATTGGAGAGAGGCACTCTCCAGATGTCTGGAGAGCTTCCTTCCGTGGCACCCCCGTCCAGCCGAGCCTGCACTTCACGCCAGTCCAGCCGAGCCTGCACTTCACGCCAGTCCAGCCGAGCCTGCACTTCACGCCAGATCTGCCGAAGCCAAGACAGCAAGCGACATGCCCGCCAAGCTAGAGTCTTCACCGCTGGTCCCGTCCAGCACAGAGCCCTCTTCACCGCTGGTCCCGTCCAGCACAGAGCCCTCTTCACCGCTGGTCCCGTCCAGCACAGAGCCCTCTTCACTGCTGGTCCCGTTCAGCACAGAGTCCTCTTCACCGCTGGTCCCGTCCAGCACAGAGCCCTCTTCACCGCTGGTTCCGTCCAGCACAGAGCCTTCACTGCTGGTCCCGTCCAGCTCAGAGCCCTCTTCGCCGCTGGTCCCGCCCAGCTCAGAGCCCTCTTCGCCGCTGGTTCTGTCCAGCTCAAAGCCTTCTTCATCGCTGGTCCTAACCAGCTCAGAGTCCTCTTCGCCGCTGGTCCTACCCAGCTCAAAGCCCTCGCCGCCGCTGGTCCCGTCAAGCTCAGAGTGCGCTTCTGCTGATCCAGAGACTGTTCACGTCGCTTCTGCTGATCCAGAGACTGTTCACGTCGCTTCTGCTGATCCAGAGACTGTTCACGTTGCTTCTGCTGATCCAGAGACTGTTCACGTCGCTTCTGCTGATCCAGAGACTGTTCATGTCGCTTCTGCTGATGCAGAGACTGTTCACGTCGCTTCTGCTGATCCAGAGACTGTTCACGTCGCTTCTGCTGATCCAGAGACTGTTCACGTCACTTCTGCCGATCCAGAGACTGAGCTTCACGTCACGTCCGTCCGTCAAGTGTCTCGTCCCGCCGAGACTGAATCTGTTCCTGAGCCTGAAACTGATCCGGATACTGAGCTTGAATCTGTTCCTCTTCCTCTTTCTGCGCCTGTGTCTACAGACAAGATGGCCGACTCCACGCCTGTGTCTTCGGACAAGATGGTCGACTCCACGCCTGTGTCTTCGGACAAGATGGTCGACTCCACGCCTGTGTCTTCGGACAAGATGGCCGACTCCACGCCTGTGTCTTCGGACAAGATGGCCGACTCCACGCCTGTGTCTTCGGACAAGATGGCCGACTCCACGCCTGTGTCTTCGGACAAGATGGCCGACTCCACGCCTGTGTCTTCGGACAAGATGGCCGACTCCACGCCTGTGTCTTCGGACAAGATGGCCGACTCCACGCCTGTGTCTCCAGACACGATGACCTCCGCCACCGAACCAGTGTCTCAGGACGAGATGGTCTCCGCCGAGCCAGTTTCTACGGACAAGATGGCCGCTGACACGTCTGTTCCTGAGCCGGAGCCAGTGTCTGTTCCTGAGCCGGAGCCAGTGTCTGTTCCTGAGCCGGAGCCAGTGTCTGTTCCTGAGCCGGAGCCAGTGTCTGTTCCTGAGCCGGAGCCAGTGTCTGTTCCTGAGCCGGAGCCAGTGTCTGTTCCTGAGCCGGAGCCAGTGTCTGTTCCTGAGCCGGAGCCAGTGCCTGTGTCTGTTCCTGTTCCTGTGTCTGTTCCTGAGCCGGAGCCAGTGTCTGTTCCTGAGCCGGAGCCAGTTCCTGTTCCTGAGCCGGTGCCTGTGTCTGTTCCTGTTCCTGAGCCGGTGCCTGTGTCTGTTCCAGTCCCTGAGCCAGTGTCTGTTCCAGTCCCTGAGCCGATGTCTGTTCCTGTGCCCTGGCCGCCCGAGGGATCGTCTCCGCCCTGGCCGCCCGAGGGGTCGTCTCCGCCCTGGCCGCCCGAGGGGTCGTCTCCGCCCTGGCCGCCCGAGGGGTCGTCTCCGCCCTGGCCGCCCGAGGGGTCGTCTCCGCCCTGGCCGCCCGATGGACGGTCGTCTCCGCCCTGGCCGCCCGATGGACGGTCGTCTCCGCCCTGGCCGCCCGATGGACGGTCGTCTCCGCCCTGGCCGCCCGATGGACTGCCTGCTCCGTCCTGGCCTCCCGTATTACCACAGTCTCAAGGTCCTCTTCCGCTCCACGGACCTGGCCCTCCATCCCGCCCCCGGATCCGCCTCCGGGCCACCTCCCACCTGGACAGTTTTGGAGCGTCTGGAAGCCGCTCTTTGGGGAGGGGCTATGTAACGATCACCAGCTGGAGCTGCCCTTGTGAGCCACCAGAGGGCAGTCCACATCAGACTATCCTATTCACTCACAAACTACAGTTCCCATAACTCACTGCCTGGACTCATCATCACTTATCACTGATCACATTCACCTGTACCTCATTCACTGATTGCATTCACCTGTCTCATCATCCTGTTAGTCTGTCTATATATACCTTGTTCATTCATTCACTCACCGCGAAGTCTTGTTAAGTGTTACACTGCTATTCTGAGAGTTTCCCTGGTTGTCTTGTTTCTTGTTTTTGGATATCTTGCCCTGTTTCCTGGATTACTCTCTTGCCTCTGGTCCCTGGATTACTCTCTTGCCTCTGGTCCCTGCCTGTTTTGTTTGTTTGTTTGTTTCTTTGTTTTGGACTGCTTTCCTGTGTATGACCCTAGCCTGTATGTTGGATTACGCCTCTGGATTGCCCCACAAAATAAAGCTGCATTTGGATCTCCTACTTCGTGTCTCTGAGCAGTACGTGACAATAATGCTGGATCATAGTTATGCCGAGCCACAGGAGAAGTTTTAATTAAATTCAAATTTAATTTATCGTTATGTAAATAAAAATCGGGATAGCTTTTCTCAGGTGGAAAGAGCTAATGAAGGAGAAAGACTTTCAAAGGTACGGTCTAAATGACAAGCTTGGTTAATCATTATATAGAACGGTAGAACATGTATGGTAGAACATGTAACAAAGTACATCATAACGGTAGAACATGTACAATTAAACTCGATGAAGCGCTATCGGAAGACATGTTGTAGATTCTTGACACATTTACCAAAGTTGAAAAAGCGAGTAGATGGGAGAACTGCTAGACAGCACTATTCGTTTAAATGCAAAATAGAATTTCACAGCTGGATGGGAATCTTTTTAAATCTTTAACAAAAAGGCCTGCAAAATCGAGGGGGTCAAAGGGCATAGCTTCCTGCTATAGCTCTCGCCAAAGTCTGTTCATGCGGCCACCATCAACAAATGCTAACATTTGAAACTTCTACATGTATTTTGAGTAGATGACCGATAGTATATTCTCAGTAAAGGGTTTCACCCTAGTTCGGGAGATACGAGTAAAAATGATCTTATACGATGTGTGATTTTTACTTTGATTTTCCAAATGATACAACTTTGTCTAAATAAGAGCAATGTAAAGTCCTAGGATTTCTTAAAAAAACATTGTGACAAACTTTGACACCATGTTTCATGTTGTATGTTGTATGTAACAATCTAAAGTTTTTGGACAGACGCTGCTTAGTAACAATAATACATAAATCTTCTAAGAAGATATGATTTTAATAAAACTTTAAACTTTTAAATGAATTTAGTGTAAACTCTGGATGTAGTATGCTCTGAAACCCAGACTAGATTTACTGCGACAGTCCGCCGAGACTCATCTGGTTTGTTGCCCTATATCCTGAAGCTTCAGTACACACCGTAGTTTATCACTGAAGGATTTTTTTTTTTTTTTGTTCTGTTTATGACAACTTAAACTATTTGCTTTTATCATTGCATAAAGAACTACTTTGCCTCTCTGGAAATGTAAGGTGTTTTTATTTAGCTAAAACTTTGTTTACATTTTGAAAATGTAGTTTTCTGTGATGGTCGTGTTTAGGTGTACGGGATAGCTATGGAAAGCCCCACCATAAAAGTTGAAACCCCTGCATGGACAAAAAATGCTGGTTGAATCTTTTTCATATAAATGAGATTTTAAGACGACCAAGTACAGTTTTTGAAGAGACATTGTTTAATAACAATTATACTTTAGGTCACAGTTAAGCAAAAAATAATTTATATCATACATAAGTACAGATAAATAGAAGATGAGTATGTATTGAAACTTTAAAGATTTAATTTAATCAATCTTTTAAAATATCTAATGCAAACTTTTTAAGGTTATGCTTTTAGATGAGAGAGAGAACCACTCTGTTATTTTGTATTATATTATATTATTTTAGATTATATAATTTATATTATATAAATTATATAAAAGGATAGAATATAAAGAATATAATGTTTTATGTAATTTTTATCTAAAACTAAAACAATTGGTTTCAGCAGATATTTTTTATATACTTATAAAGAACAGAATGTTTTTTTAACTTTAGTTAGTGTGAGATACACTTCACAGTGTCACTGTTACCTCTGGAAATGGAAGGAGGGGATGTCAGAATGCAGCATAGACACAGAGACACGCGCGCCGCCGTCGGCCTGCTGACAGACACGAGCGAGGGCCTCTGTTTGAGAGACTTTTTTATTAAGACTTTTAATAATGTATTGAATTTAATTTAAAAACATTTTATAAAGATATCATTTAAACTTTGAAATAAATTTAGCCCTAACACAATGTCTCATTCTGATCGCTGAATAAACCCTAGGAGTCAGAGACGCTGGTGTGAGAGAGAACCACTCTGTGATTTATAGCTCTCAACAGCTTCTTGAACACATAAGTTCAAGAGTCGTAACTCTCTAAACATGTGAGATGAATTTTATTCTTTTTACAAGCATTTCAGTAGATTTCTAGCAAGGTATTTATTTTATATTATTTTTGTGAAATTTAAAACATTATTATCACTTTCACCGTGCTCAGGAATGCGAAGGAGCAGAGTCAGGAAAAAACAGTCTTTTCTATTACAACTGCAATCTCATTCATAGGATGTATGGACATCTATATGTTATGAAACAAATATTTTTAAAAAAGATATCATTTAAACTTTGAAATCAATTTAGCCCCAACACAGCATTCAAAATGCCTCATCCCATCACTGAATACAACCCTCTGAGTCAGAGACGCTGGTGTGAGAGAGAACCACTCTGTGATTTATGTTTAACACATGCACACACACACACACACACACACACACACACACACACAGAAACGCGCACGGCTCCTTTACTTTTTGACACACATACATTAGACGCGCTATGTTTTGAGACAGTGTGAGGTCATTCAGGAATGACTAGATGAATTCAGTTGTGTAAAACCATTTTGAACCCATTCATACATTGCATTTTTGTGGACATCCATGGTAGGACATACTTTAACTCTCTCTAACATGTAAGATGATTTTTATTTTTAGTAAGATATATTGTATAAGCATTTCATTATATACTTTTAAAGGATAGAATGTTTTTCAACCTTAGTTTAATTGTTTTAGATTATATCATTTATATTATATAAATGATAGAATATAAAGGATAGAATGTTTTATGTAATTTTTATCTAAAACTAAAACAATTGGTTTTAGTAAGCCTTTTTAAATGCTTTTAAAGAACAGTATGTTTTTCAACTTTAGTTTAATTTGCAAGATTTCATTTAAACACTTTTAAAGGATAGAATCTTTTTTCAACTTTAATTATTTTAGTGAGATATTATTGTATATTATTTTTATAAACATTTATATACTTTTAAAAAGAACAGAATGTAACCCAGGTTAAAAACCAATATTAACAAAGAATTAGACAATTCTAATCCTATATATCCTATATAAATTATCTTTTCATTTCATAAATTATTTTCATGCGTTTTAAAATAGCCAATTAAAATTAGTTTTATTTGGGAGGATTGACCAATGAGAGTGCATTTCTGTTTTCCATATTTCGCACGCAGTTAGAGACCGCGTTTTTTTTGATTGCTATCGCAGACGAGAGCAGACGTCAGTTGAATCTCTCCAAGGAAATTTGAGAGATAAGTTATCTTCTTTGAGAAACTTGATGAGAATTTCATGTATATTGTTCCAGAGACGATGTAGTGGAAGAGAAGTAAATTTGATATGAAAGAGACCGAGAAAAAGAGTTAAATTGATTTTATACTGTGTGACGCAGTTACGGAGAAACCGCATGTGACGCAGTTACGGAGAAGCAGCCGTTGTAACACAGCGCGTTCACAAATTGAGGTTTATTTATTGAGAAACAGACTTATAATACGAATATATTTTTGAGTGAGAAAGAGAAAAGGATTTTTCTGAGTTGTAACCGTTCTTCAAACCTAAAAAAAGGTTTATATTCAAGCTCATCTGGTCTTGGTGAGTTAAACTTTTATTCCATTTGGGTTAAATGTTCATGAAATGCTTATATTAGAGAATTGTAAATGAGAAATCTGTTTATTTTATAAGTAATGTATTTTCTTCATAACCACATTTGGTGAACGAAATGATTGCACGTTGTATGTGAAACGCAATCGCCATTTTGATGCCGTGTTAAACACTGTTAAATGATGTGATGTGTAACGTTATGTTATGGAAAACTAACAAGGTTTTTTCTGATCTTGTATTCAAGGTCAGGTTTTGTTTTTTTTTTGTTTTGTATTCTCTCTGTTTTCTTCTTGTCTTTTCCTGATTTTAATTTTTCATCGTCGTCAAGTGTGTGCTGAATTGAGTTGATGCTGCTGTGAGATCGAATCTTTCCGGATTGGAGTTCCTGGATTTTGTCCCAACTCTCATGTTCGCGGAGGGAGTCGGGACTGGCGAGCCGCACGAGTCTAACCACGAGTATTGATCGATTGCCTGAAACTGACATTATCGTTGCCGAACTGGATGGTAGGAAATTGAACTAACAGCTCTCACACTTTTCACTGTTACTGGGAGGAATTTCATTCACGAGGAGAAACGGACAAAATCATTGTCATTACCCATTTCAGCCATAACTTCAGAGACTGCACTCAACTCATGTCGAAATTGAAAGGTTAAATTCCTGAAAAAAAGAATTTAAATGTGAATTTATTAATTATTTGTTTTATTTTGTGTTGCTTGATCAAAGGTAATTGTTTTTTTTTGTTGTCCATTCTTTTATTTTGTTTTGAAAAATTAGAAGATAAGAGAAGAATTTCAAAAGGAATCAGATTAGGAGTTTAGCTTGAATTGATTATATTCTAAATTAAAATTTAATTATAAGGTGAAGTGAGTGTTACAGGTGGTGACTAAATTGAATTCTAAATTTTATTTTATGTTTCTTTTATTTTCCAAAAGAACCACTGAAATATGAGTGAAACCTAAGAAGCTTTAAACAAAAGTGTTTAAAGAAATTAATTTGTTTGAGACGCACACTTCATTGTATTTTATTTACTTTTCTATTTCCTGTATTTTATTTTATCTATCTCTGTTTTTCTTGAACATCTTGAAATTCTTGAATACAAATTTTTCATTATACTAAATCAGTTACAACTTAAACCTTGTGTGAGTGACTCATTATTGTTGGGACATCCTATTCTCTACAGGCGAATTCTAGGCTTCTGATTTGACTGGTCCATACGCAGACATTGTCTGTATCAAATTTAGTGAAGGGTTACAAAGTTGGCGAGCCAGCCAGGAGAATTTGGAGTGTCATACAACAATAGTGATCTCTCAGTGTGAAAAAGCAGTTTAGAACAGTTAAGAACAATGGACATTGTGAGACGAGAGAAAGTGTGTGTTCGTGATGCCGTTCTAGCAAGCGGTTTAACACTATCCGAATCCGATCAAGATCTTGAGTCATGGCTGATGCGCTATGGTAGCATAAAGCGAACCTTGCTCATTGATAGTCCGTCCTCCGAATTTCATCAGCAAGCTATAATAGAGTTCCAATATAGCTCCGCTATGGATGCACTGCGACCCTTGTTGCCATTACGAATTGTTAGTAGGGCTGGGTATTGGCAAGGGCCTCACGATACGATACATATCACGATACATGGGTCACGATACGATATATCACGATACGATACAATACAATACATATTGCGATATATTGCAATATATATTTTTTTTAAATCAAAAATGTAATAAAAAAGAAAGAAATAGAGCTGAATATACAACTTTTTATGTACCACCAGGGGTATTCTGGTATGTGTATCACATTATATTGATAACTCAGCAGACAAAAACTTAAATTCCAATTTATTCGCAAAGGTATTTGCATTGTGTCGAGTGTGTCTGCGTGCGCGAGCGACAGTGCGCGAGAGACGGAGTGTGTCTGCGCCAGAGAGACCGAGTGTGCCCCAGCAATAGTAGCCTAATTGGTACATAATATTATATACTATAAGAGGCATGGAAGTTCGATTAATGGACAGCAATAATCAGTACTACAAACGTCTTGTTTTGAACTATTGTTTATAATAATTTAATTGTTGTTTTTATTTATATTGTTGTCCATTAATCGAACGTCCATGCCTCTTATATAATTTTTATATATTATTACTACATACATTCAATCTTATTTAATCCTCCATATGGAAGTTTATGTGCTCGAATTATTTATATTTATTAAACAATAGTTCAAAACAAGACGTTTGCACTGATTATTGTTGTCCATTAATCGAACTTCCATGCCTCATATTTATATTACTATGTATGTACCAGTCCAATACTAATGCTCGGACTCGGTCTCTCTCGCACGCAGACACCCTCGGTTTCTCTCGCACGCAGACACCCTCGGTTTCTCTCGCACGCAGACACCCTCGGTTTCTCTCGCACGCAGACACACTCGGTTTCTCTCGCGCGCGGATACACTCGGTCTCTCTCGAGCTCTGTTGCTCGCTCGCGCAGTTCGCTTCGCTTTTGTCCAGTCCGGCGCCTCATACAACTGGACAGTTGAGTGACAGTAGACAACTGTCGTGAGTCAGCGACAACTACAGCAGCGGCGGAGGAGGTCGTTTGACGCACACAGAGGGATTTGATGAAAAATTATTATTTTTTTTTATTTTTTTTAAATATCGATACTAGAGGTTGAAATATCGATACACTATCGTGAAAAAAAATATCGCGATAGTTAGCTGTATCGATATTTTTGCACAGCCCTAATTGTTAGTACTTCTAATGCAGACACATTCTTTAATGTGTGTGCCTTGAGCAGTGTTTACACTCAGACAACTGGGGGTGATGTCACTAGCAATTATCTAGAGGAACTGCAAGAAATGGCTAGATTTAGCGGAAGACCTTTGCAGGTTGTAATTCAAGAGGAGCTAAAAAAGCTTAATGCTGCTAGTGCTTTCATTGAACCGTCATCCATGTCAAGTGATGAAACTGATTGTCCTATTGTGGCTGATTCTCAAACCCGTCGATTATCATCTCAGTCACAAAGAGTAGTTGAAGAGACGACTACATCTTCATTGTCAGATAGCGTACATTTGTCAAGTAGTCAACAAAGCAAAGATCAAAACCTGACCAAGACTGAGGCAAATGCGGTGCCCTCGTGTACTGCTCTGCCCATGGATGTATTAAGCCCCCCTAGCGTGCAAAGAGTTGTAGTCGAACACATTGTGCGAGCTACTGATGCTGTTTCAACTCAGTATGTTCCAGTGCGCTTGAGGTCATTTTCAGGGAAAATTCCCCGACCAGCTAATGAACCCGACTTTGATACCTGGAGGGGGAGCGTAGATTTTTTGCTTGATGACCCATCCATTTCTGACTTGTCTCGAACCAGGAAAATACTGGACAGCCTTTTGCCGCCTGCGGCTGATGTTGTAAAGCACGTTGGCCCTCAAGCATCTCCAGTGGTATATTTAGAGCTGTTAGAGTCCGTCTATGGGTCAGTTGAAGATGGCGACGAGTTGTTGGCAAAATTTATGACATTGTTGCAAAACCAAGGTGAGAAACCCTCTAATTACCTGCATCGGCTGCAAGTCATGTTAAGCGCGGCAGTGCGTAGGCAAGGCATTCCAGAAGCAGAGCGTGACCGCAGTTTATTAAAGCAGTTTTGTAGAGGGTGTTGGGATAACCGTTTACTTGCAAATTTGCGTCTTGAAGAAAGAAAGAGCAACCCCCCTTCATTTGCTGAGTTAGTAGTGTCTGTTAGGGCTGAGGAGAACAAGCAAGCTTCCAAGGAGGAGCGAATGCAGAGCCATTTAGGGATGAGTAGACTCAGCTCACACCCTTTTAAGGCAAAAGCTGCTGTACATCAATTATCCCCTCATGTTACTGAGCTAGGAGGTGAAGCGATTGCTCAAATTGATCAGGCAAATAGAACAATGTCAGGCATTCAAACACCGTTAACTCCTCAGAAGATTACAGGTTTTAAGAAGGGGCAGGCTGATTGCAAAGAAGCTGTAGAATTCTCGAAATTAAAAGCAGAGGTGAAAGAGTTGAGAGCGCAAGTCCAGGCTATGGAGTCAGCTGTGCCTAAAAAACCATTGTACGCTGACTCAAGTACTTCAGAACTTGCAGAGCTGAGGAAGCAAGTAGCTGCATTAAAAGCTCAAATGGTTACGATTGAAGCACAGAAAAATCGAACACCTAACCAGTTAGGGTCCCGTGGAAACTTTGAAAAGCCGTGGCCTAGGCAGGTTGAGTCAAATGAGAGTGCAGCAGGTTTGCCCCGACCTCGTCCAGGGTACTGTTTTCGCTGCGGCGAAGATGGGCACATGGTTGCCCAGTGTGAAAATGACCCAGACCCTTCCAAAGTAGCCAGGAAACGGTGTTTGTTGAGAGAGAAACAAGCCCAATGGGACTTGCAGAACCAAGGGAAATCGCAGCAGGTAAACTCCAGGCCGTTTCTGCAGAAGGGCATGTAGAGAACGGCTCTGAGTTTCAATGCCCTAAAAAGAGCAGGGAAACCTTTGACACTTCTTCAAAAGGCAGAATGTTTAGAAGGTTGCCAAAAGGATTAATTGGGACAAAGTGCACTGCCCAGTTGTGCATTAACGGGATAGATGTGAATTGTTTATTAGACACTGGGTCCCAAGTGACCACAATTCCATCCTCATTCCACAAGGCACATTTAGCAGATCATCCAGTGAAGCCGTTAGATGCCTTGTTGGAGGTAGAGGGGGCCAATGGGCAGTCTGTACCCTATTTAGGGTATGTAGAACTTACTTTAACCTTCCCTAAAGAATTTCTAGGATTAGAGGCTGAAATTGATACTCTAGCTTTAGTGGTTCCTGACTTGGTGGGAGTGCAACAGATTTTAGTTGGGACAAACTCTTTGGATACCTTGTATGAAACTCATGCTCAAGGAGGAGACATTGAGCTCAACCCATCTTTCAATGGGTATCGAGCTGTGCTTAAGGTTCTGAGCGCCAGGCATGAGGAGAGATGTGCAGAGACTTTAGGGCATGTAACTTTGGGTGGAGAAAATGCTGAGATGGTGCCTGCGGGTGGTAGTACAGTGTTTGATGGTGTTGTTTATCTGAACAGCTGCCTACCCGAGAACTTAGCAGTCATTGGGCCATCTGAATCATCTAACTTACCTGGTGGTTTGGTCATTGCCAGTGGTTTACACACCCTTCCCAGCAGACGTTCCGTTAGTGTGCCTGTATTGGTTAGAAATGAAACCCATGCTGACATCGTGATTCCTCCTAAGACAGTGTTAGCTGAAATGTATTCGGTTCAGAGGGTGATTGAGGCATCTCAGGACATTTACTCCCCACAAGCCAGAGCAGAATCACAAGAAACGCAAATACACATTGATTTCGGTAACTCACCTTTGCCTACGGAATGGAAGAGTCGGATTTCTGCCTTGTTGAGTGCAATGCCTGAAGTTTTCGCTTTGCATGATATGGATTATGGTCATACTGACAAGGTGAAACATCGCATTAGACTCAGTGATGAGACTCCTTTCAAACATAGACCCAGACCAATTCATCCTCATGATGTCAATGCAGTTAGGAAGCACTTGCAGGAGTTGTTAGATGCTGGAGTGATTAGGGAGTCTGAATCGCCTTTTGCTTCTCCCATCGTTGTGGTAAAAAAAAAAGATAACTCTGTACGGCTTTGTATCGATTTCAGGAAGTTAAACGCGCAGACCATTAAGGACGCTTATGCCCTTCCAAATCTTGAGGAAGCGTTTTCGGTTCTTACGGGCTCCAAATGGTTTTCTGTTCTCGACCTGAAATCTGGATACTATCAGATTGAGATGGACGAGCAGGATAAGGAAAAGACGGCCTTTGTGTGTCCCCTGGGGTTCTGGGAGTTTAACCGGATGCCCCAGGGTATAACAAATGCCCCAAGTACTTTTCAGCGGCTCATGGAGCGTTGCATGGGGAACTTAAATCGAAGTGAGGTTCTGGTCTTCATCGACGACTTGATTGTGTTTTCTGAGACCCTTGAAGAGCATGAACGCCGTCTACTACAAGTCCTTAATCGGTTGAAAGAGTACGGCTTAAAACTTTCTACCGAGAAGTGCAGTTTTTTTCAGACATCTGTACGGTATCTGGGTCATGTTGTGTCCCAACATGGTGTGAGTACTGACCCAAATAAAATAGAAGCCGTAAAAACCTGGCCAAGACCACAGAATCTTAGAGAGTTGAAATCCTTTTTAGGATTTGCAGGGTATTACCGTAGATTCGTACAGGACTTCTCCAAGATCGTTAGACCCCTAAATAGTCTCACAGCCGGGTATCCCCCAGTTAGGAGAAAAACTAAGTGTAAAGAGGTAAATCGGCCCTACTTTAACCCAAAAGAGCCGTTGGGGGATAGATGGACTGTTGAATGTCAAGAAGCATTTGAAACCACTGTGAGCAGATTGACAACCGCTCCAATTCTGGGTTATGCTGATCCAAGGCTACCTTATCTATTGCACACTGATGCCAGCACCACCGGGCTCGGTGCTGCTTTGTATCAAGAGCAGGAAGGCCAGTTTAGGGTCATTGCGTATGCAAGTCGAGGTTTGACTCGCAGTGAAGCAAAGTATCCAGCTCATAAGCTAGAGTTTTTGGCGCTTAAGTGGGCGGTTACCGTTAAGTTTAGTGACTATTTGTATGGGAACGAATTCACAGTAGTGACCGATAGTAATCCCTTAACGTATGTCCTAACTTCAGCAAAACTCGATGCCACAAGTTACCGGTGGTTGTCCAGTCTGTCTACTTTCAATTTCAAAATCCAGTATCGAGCAGGTACCCAGAATCAGGATGCAGACGGATTGTCTCGACGTCCGAATGGTCAGCTCAGAGATGATTTGGAGTCCCAGAAGGAACGGGAACGCATAAGACAGTTTACCTTAAACCATTTAGGTGAGGCCGAACAGGGACAGCAGGTTATGCTTCCTGAGGTAGTGAGAGCTATATGTGAGCGGAATCAGATTCACCAACCTTCTCCTGTAGCTTTGGTTGAGTCCTTAGTTGTGACTGCAGACGTGTTACCTCAGGCGTTTATGGATGAGTGCGACCATGGGTTACCTGCCATTCCTAGATTGTCTGAGGATGACTTGATGCGTAGACAGAGAGAGGACCCTGAAATAAGAGAGGTCATTGAATGTCTAGAGTCTAACGAAAAACCACACAGTGTGAAAGGGAAGCCGTTGGAAATGGTTTTGTGGTTTAAGGAATGGAATAAGTTTGAACTGAGAAACGGATTGTTGTATCGTAAGCGTCTGGACCAAGGAAAAGTGCAAAGACAGCTAGCATTGCCTAAAAATCTCAGGGAGATGGTACTTACCTGTTTGCATAATGATATGGGCCACTTAGGTGTGGAAAGGACCCTTGATCTTCTTCGTTCCCGGTTTTACTGGCCACGAATGGCAAATGCCGTGGAAAGAAAGATCAGGACTTGTGAGCGTTGTGTCAGAAGAAAGTCTCCTGTACAGAAAGCTGCTCCACTAGTAAACATACAGACAAGCAGGCCATTAGAGTTGGTCTGTATGGACTTCCTGTCAGTTGAACCCGACCGCAGCAACACTAAGGATATTTTGGTCATCACGGATCACTTTACGAAGTATGCTGTCGCTATTCCCACTCGAAATCAGAAAGCTCAGACAGTTGCTAAGTGCCTCTGGGACCAATTTTTTGTACATTATGGGTTTCCAGAGAAGCTACACAGTGATCAAGGGCCAGATTTTGAGTCCCATACCATCCGGGAATTGTGTAAGATCGCTGGCATTCGCAAAGTAAGAACGACGTCGTACCACCCTAGGGGAAACCCAGTAGAGAGATTTAATAGAACTTTGCTGCAGATGTTGGGTACTCTAGAGAACAAACAGAAAGCTCACTGGAAAGAGTATGTCAAACCCTTAGTGCACGCGTACAATTGCACCAGAAATGATGTTACCGGCTACTCTCCTTATGAGCTCATGTTTGGAAGGCAGCCTCGGTTGCCCATGGACATTGCGTTTGGCATCTTGAACGACGAATCTTGTCAATCCCACTCAAAGTATGTAACCTCTCTAAAGAACAGGCTAGAAGAAAGCTACAAATTGGCTTTGGAAAACAGTATGAAAATAGCCGAACGGAATAAAAAGAGGTTTGACAGAAATGTAGTTGTTTCCAGTTTGGAAGTGGGTGATAGGGTTTTAGTTAGGAATGTCAGGTTGAGAGGCAAACAGAAACTGGCAGACAAATGGGAATCAGATGTTTATTTAGTGTTGAAGAAAGCAAAAGATGTTCCTGTGTACACCCTTTGTCCTGAAGGGAAAGAGGGTCCTGTCCGTACGCTGCACCGAGACCTGCTCTTACCCTGTGGGTTCTTACCTGGTGTGGAGGCAGATGAGACAATTTTACCCAAAGTGCGTCAAAGACGTCGAGCAAGGTCTCAGTTGGGTACGGAAAATGCTAATGAGAAGGGAAATTCAAACGATGAAGAGAGTTCTGAGAATGAGTCTAATTGGTTTTTACCCAGAGATGTAGTAGAAGTGGTTACACGTTACATACCACCTGAAAGTTCTTCCTATAATTTGGGGAATTTCCAAATCACAGACACTGTTGAAGTTGAATCGGCAGGAACCAGTCAGACAAATGTTGATTCCCTGAAAGAAAAACAGTTTGAGGTTAGTGAGGTAAACGAACAAGTGTGTGACGTGAATGAGAACTTGCCTGTAAGTGATGGAGTGGAATCTGAGAATATGGATGTTGATCCTGGAGAAGATAGAGCAGATGACACTGTAATAGTGTCTGGGGAGGATGATTGTATTAACCATGGGTTGGTGAATAAGTCGCTGGAGGATGTAATCCCGAGTCTATTTGAAGATCTGAGGGTTGTTCAGGATGAGGGAAATTGTCCTAGACCTGGTATAGTTCCTGAAGAGGGTATGTCAGAGGAAGATGACCCCCAGTCTGATGGTGTTAGACGTTCCTCAAGGCAAACCAAACCCCCAAAGAAGTTTCATTATCCTCTATTAGGAAATCCTTTAATTTCAGTAGTCCAGTCCTTATTACAAGGACTAAGTAATGCTTTTGTTCAATCCGAAGAAAATTCAAATTCGATCTGGGGTAATTGTGTCATGGTACCGGGTGACCCTTTGTCAGTGTTGACAACACAGCCGTATGCATGCCCGAGGACGTGCATAAGATCAACAGGGGGAGGGTGTAACCCAGGTTAAAAAACCAATATTAACAAAGAATTAGACAATTCTAATCCTATATATATCCTATATAAATTATCTTTTCATTTCATAAATTATTTTCATGCGTTTTAAAATAGCCAATTAAAATTAGTTTTATTTGGGAGGATTGACCAATGAGAGTGCATTTCTGTTTTCCATATTTCGCACGCAGTTAGAGACCGCGTTTTTTTTGATTGCTATCGCAGACGAGAGCAGACGTCAGTTGAATCTCTCCAAGGAAATTTGAGAGATAAGTTATCTTCTTTGAGAAACTTGATGAGAATTTCATGTATATTGTTCCAGAGACGATGTAGTGGAAGAGAAGTAAATTTGATATGAAAGAGACCGAGAAAAAGAGTTAAATTGATTTTATACTGTGTGACGCAGTTACGGAGAAACCGCATGTGACGCAGTTACGGAGAAGCAGCCGTTGTAACACAGCGCGTTCACAAATTGAGGTTTATTTATTGAGAAACAGACTTATAATACGAATATATTTTTGAGTGAGAAAGAGAAAAGGATTTTTCTGAGTTGTAACCGTTCTTCAAACCTAAAAAAAGGTTTATATTCAAGCTCATCTGGTCTTGGTGAGTTAAACTTTTATTCCATTTGGGTTAAATGTTCATGAAATGCTTATATTAGAGAATTGTAAATGAGAAATCTGTTTATTTTATAAGTAATGTATTTTCTTCATAACCACATTTGGTGAACGAAATGATTGCACGTTGTATGTGAAACGCAATCGCCATTTTGATGCCGTGTTAAACACTGTTAAATGATGTGATGTGTAACGTTATGTTATGGAAAACTAACAAGGTTTTTTCTGATCTTGTATTCAAGGTCAGGTTTTTTTTTTGTTTTGTTTTGTATTCTCTCTGTTTTCTTCTTGTCTTTTCCTGATTTTAATTTTTCATCGTCGTCGAGTGTGTGCTGAATTGAGTTGATGCTGCTGTGAGATCGAATCTTTCCGGATTGGAGTTCCTGGATTTTGTCCCAACTCTCATGTTCGCGGAGGGAGTCGGGACTGGCGAGCCGCACGAGTCTAACCACGAGTATTGATCGATTGCCTGAAACTGACATTATCGTTGCCGAACTGGATGGTAGGAAATTGAACTAACAGCTCTCACACTTTTCACTGTTACTGGGAGGAATTTCATTCACGAGGAGAAACGGACAAAATCATTGTCATTACCCATTTCAGCCATAACTTCAGAGACTGCACTCAACTCATGTCGAAATTGAAAGGTTAAATTCCTGAAAAAAAGAATTTAAATGTGAATTTATTAATTATTTGTTTTATTTTGTGTTGCTTGATCAAAGGTAATTGTTTTTTTTTGTTGTCCATTCTTTTATTTTGTTTTGAAAAATTAGAAGATAAGAGAAGAATTTCAAAAGGAATCAGATTAGGAGTTTAGCTTGAATTGATTATATTCTAAATTAAAATTTAATTATAAGGTGAAGTGAGTGTTACAGGTGGTGACTAAATTGAATTCTAAATTTTATTTTATGTTTCTTTTATTTTCCAAAAGAACCACTGAAATATGAGTGAAACCTAAGAAGCTTTAAACAAAAGTGTTTAAAGAAATTAATTTGTTTGAGACGCACACTTCATTGTATTTTATTTACTTTTCTATTTCCTGTATTTTATTTTATCTATCTCTGTTTTTCTTGAATATCTTGAAATTCTTGAATACAAATTTTTCATTATACTAAATCAGTTACAACTTAAACCTTGTGTGAGTGACTCATTATTGTTGGGACATCCTATTCTCTACAGGCGAATTCTAGGCTTCTGATTTGACTGGTCCATACGCAGACATTGTCTGTATCAAATTTAGTGAAGGGTTACAAGAATGTTTTACATATGAATGTGAAATAACTGAATGTGACATATATGAAATAACTGACCCCATTTATATATACTGTTCAGGAATGTGAAGGCAGGAGGGACCTGCGACTCCGTTTCATACATTGCATTTTTATGGACATCCGTGGTATACTTTACCTCTAACATGTAAGATGATTTTTATTTTTAGCAAGCTTTTTTATTTTATATTCTTTTATTCATCTAAAACTAAAATAATTGGATCAATAAGATATTTATATTATACTTTTAAAGGCATGTTTTCAACTTGTTAGTCTGATATAGACTTCACCGTGTTTCAGATGTCAGAGCTCACAGGAATAGGGGGGCGCGCATAGACACACACACACACACAGACACGTGTGTTTTACTTTTTGACACACATACATTAGAAGCGCGCTCCTTATGTTTTGAGAGTGTGAGGTCATTCAGGAATGACTAAGTGAATTCAGTTGTGTAAAACAATTTTGAATCCATTCATACATTGCATTTTTTGTGGACATCAATGGTATACTTCAACTTTCTAAAATAAGGTAAGATGATTTTATTCATCTAAAACTAAAACAATTGGTTTTAGTAAGCTTTTATATTATACAATGAAAAACAACTTTAGCATGATAATTATTATATAATTTATATTATAATTTATATAAAGGATAGGATGTTTTACATAGGAATGTGAAATAACTAAATGTTTTTTCAACCTTAAATTGTTTTAGATTATAACAATTTTAAAGAGCAGAATGTTTATGTAATTTTTATCTAAAACTAAAATAATTGGTTTTAGTAAGCTTTTTTATTTTATACAATTTTATTCATCTAAAACTAAAATAATTGGTTTTAGTAGCTTTTTATTTTATATACTTGTATTCATCTAAAATAATTGGTTTCAATGTATGTTTTAGATTATATAATTTATATGATATAAATTATATAAAGGATAGAATGTGTTTGTGTGACATACGCTTCTCAGTTTCACTGCGGTGGGGGCGCAGGCACAATAACCACACACGCACACACATATAAATGGGACAAAGTTCAAACAACCGGCAAAAAACATCTGTTCAAATATAACTACCCGTCAAAATTATGATTTAGTCCTAGATAGGTCATAGTTCAAAACTAACTGTCAAAAACATGATCGATAGGCTAGCAGGGTCAATAGGTTAATCCCATGACCGCATTCCGGAAGTTCACCCGTCAATCATAAAGGTCACCGGAAGTTCAACCTGTCAAAAGGTCAAAGGTCAAAGTCGTAAATCATTTTGACACAAGCCGTCCCATAAGGACTACTAATGTAGCTTGTTCACTCTCGCCTTCCACTGCAACGAGGACACGCAGCAACAAAAATCAAAAAGAGTAAGTACATATTTACCTACTATTTTACAGATGTTAGTTACATTTTGTTTATATACTTTGTGATGATACAAATGTAGCCTATATGTGCCTGTGTGGCTTTGCAACAAATGTGTTGTTATGCATGCACAATATAACAATTATTGATTGGTAATGTTAATATAAAAGGTCACATATATGTAATATATGGTCACATTTGATTTGCTTAGAGCCCGCATCAACGGGGCATAAGCATTTACTGTGAGATACCTGCCTTTACTTTTGTTTTTACAAAATTACAATAAAACAGATTGAAAAACATAACATTTGAATCTCCTCATTCTTTGTTCAGGCTGCCTCACTGATGGCCCATTAACACTTGAGGGAGCGTCTATGTCACACCTCTGGTCTGAATCTCATTAATATTGATGACCCATTACCACTCCCACGCATAAACCTCTTCTGACAAAAAAACTGTTTTACAATGTTTAAATCAATGTAGTGTTTCATGTGAACAATCAGGCAGGATGATTTTCACATAATTTTGAAGCTAGAACTCAAAGGGACAACATCAATTAGTCAAAAGTCTTGTGGACACATATTTATTATGTGTTTTGTGTTCTTAAATCAGCAACTTTCATTTAATTTTTTTCCAATAACCACGCATAAACATTATTCTCTTAAAAATACAAACATCTACATACACGTTGCTCGCATATTATGGTAGCCCTGTTTGTGCTATATAGAGTGAATTTACACCTTTGCCATTAACATTATTATAAATAACTGAAAAAAGCACAAATATCAAGGCATGTCAGAACATCTCAAGGACCCCAAAAACAGCTTGGTCCCCAGAGGGTTAAAGGAATAACAGTTCTTTTTATTAAAGTTAAAAGTAATTTGAATAACCTAAACTAAAATCTTCCTTTCTTCTTCTTCCCAGGAATCGAGGCAATGCAGTAGTCTCCGGGGCCCACTCCCACGCCGGTGCAAGGTTCACAGTGGCCTGTGATGGACCGGTGGGTTTCCACAGGTGAGTATGCGGTCGGGGCTGTTCCTCTTCCCACACTGATGCAGGGTTCACAGGGACCTACGACAGACAGGTGAATTTCCACAGGTGAGTAGACGGTCGGGGCCTTTCCTCTTCCCGCGCCGATGTAGGGTTCACAATGGTATGCGATGGACAGGTGAGTTTCCACAAGTGAGTAGATGGTCAGGGCTCTTCCTCTTCTCACACCGGTGCAAGGTTCGCAGTGGCCTGTGAGGGACAGGCGAGTCTTCACAGGTGGGTCGGTGGTCAAACGGGATGCGGTTGTCTCACCCCGACAGCCTGGACAAGCTTCCTCGGGGACAAACAGAATGGCGACTTCAAGCAGCGTGCACAGTTCTCACATTCACTCTCTTGAGATGTCCACTTTTCACTATGCGGGCAGACTGACAGGTGCACAGTGAACTCAGGTCAAACCGGTGGGCGGGGCTTTGGCGAAGGATAGCAGAATCAACACTGCGGGTAGAGTGTGCAATTCTCACGTGTGTTGCAGGAAGATGGACACTTCACACTAGACAGGTGGGCTCTGGAGCTGCAGCAGACTCGAAGTCAACCGGCGGAGCAGAGCTTCTTCTAAGACAGACAGAGTCAATACTTCAAGCAGAGGGTGCAGTCCTCACATGTAATACAGAGGGACGAACACTTCGCAACAGACAGGTGGGCTATGGGGCTGCAGCAGACTCAAAGTCAACAGGCTGAGCGGGGCTTCTCTAGGACAGACAGAATCAACTTCAACAGCAGTATACAGTTCTCACGTGTGTTGCAGGGGACAGATAACTTCACACCAGGCAGATGGACTTGGGGTTGTAGCAGACTCAAAGTCACAGGCTGGGCAGAGCTTCTCTAGGACAGACAGAATCAACTTCAACAGCAATATATAGTTCTCACGTGTGTTGCCGGGAACAGATAACTTCACACCATGCAGATGGGCCTGGGGCTATAGCAGACTCAAGTCGCAGGCTGAGCGGAGCTTCTCTAGGACAGACAGAATCAACTTCAACAGCAATATACAGTTCTCACGTGTGTTGCAGGGGACAGATAACTTCACACCATGCAGATGGGCTTGGGGTTATAGCAGACTCAAGTCGCAGGCTGAGCAGAGCTTCTCTAGGACAGACAAAATCAACTTCAACAGCAGTATACAGTTCTCACGTGTTGCAGGGGACAGATAACTTCACACCATGCAGATGGACTTGGGGTTGTAGCAGACTCAAAGTTGCAGGCTGGGCGGAGCTTCTCTAAGACAGACAGAATCAACTTCAACAGCAGTATACAGTTCTCACGTGTATTGCAGGGGACAGATAACTTCACACCATGCAGATGGACTTGGGGTTGTAGCAGACTCAAAGTTGCAGGCTGGGCGGAGCTTCTCTAAGACAGACAGAATCAACTTCAACAGCAGTATACAGTTCTCACGTGTATTGCAGGGGACAGATAACTTCACACCATGCAGATGGACTTGGGGTTGTAGCAGACTCAAAGTCGCAGGCTGAGCGGGACTTCTCTAAGACAGACAGAATCAACTTCAACAGCAGTATACAGTTCTCACGTGTGTTGCAGGGGACAGATAACTTCACACCGTGCAGGTGGGCTTAGTGCTGCAGCAGACTCAAAGTCAACAGGCTGAGCGGAGCTGCTGCTAAGACAAACAGAGTCAAGATTGCAGATAGAGTGTGCAGTCTCACGTGTGTTGCAAGGGAGCGAACACTTCTCACCATGCAGGTGGGTTGACAGACAGGTAGCGAACTTAAGTCAACAGGCTGGGCAGAGCTTCTTCTAAGACAGTCAGAATCACTACTTCAAACAGAGAGGTTAGTTTGACTCACGGATGCTGTTCCTTCTAGTCCTCAACAGATGGGGCCGATCGACATTATTAAGCTCCAGTTACTGACAGTAGACCAGCATGGCACGTGGGGAGTGCACGGCAAGAGAGAATAAATCTTCCACACACACACACACACACACGGCACTTTCACTCCAAACATGCAAAGTGAGGGGGAAACGTCAATTTAGGCACTGCAATCCACTTCAATAAGTGCAGATAAGGCCAGCACTCACCCAGAGGTCTCCGTGCCACAAGCAACGAGCTTCAATGTTGGGAAAGGGATGTTTCGGGGCTTTCCTCCACAGACATAGACAGGATTCACATCACCGTTCCAACACGGGGGAAGAGGGTAAGAGATCGAATATAAATCAATGTAATTCACTCAGTGACGTTTAGATAGCACAATCAAAGCACTCCAATCCACCTTAAATTCAGTGTTGAAACATGCAGGTAAGAGATCCAATGGTCGATTACTTATCTCTCTCCCTTCCAGGCGAACGGTGTGTTTTCACAACTCTTCCACGCTCCTCGAGTCCCCTCCAACAACACTTTCCCTTGCACACCACAATTCTTCTCTGCAACACTCAAATGGAACAACTTCTCACGGGGGAGAACCACACAACAGTCTCTCTTCACTGGCTTTTTATATCCTTCTCAATGCCCACATGGCTTCGTCATGGCTCTAGATTAATTTCCCACACCTGATGTCGATTTCCTCATCCCGGTTGGCAAGGCAACAGATACACATTTACACGGGGGGTGGTGTGTCCTTGTTATTGTACCGGAGGGGACACAATTGCGGCGAACTTTAGTTCCGCCCTCTCATTTGTCACACCGTGACATGTTTCCCCCTGTGGCTCAGTGGTGGAATCTTAGACTTTTGCGTCAGAGACCCATGTTCGAATCCCAGGTCTGGCGGCAGATAAAAATTATGCCGTCAAAGCTTTTCGCTCTGTCAGTCCCCTTAAAAAAGACGACTGCAGATGTGTATTTTGCAGCCAACGAGCGAGTTGTACAACCCGCTCGCCGGCGAAAGGAGAAAAGAGAGTGTTTTAGTCCCGCCGAGGCCGGACCAACCTCCATTTCTCACACATTTCTCAGTCCCCTCTTAAGTTCAGGCGATTAGAAATATCAATATTGCAGTAAACGAGCCTGTTATAGTACATGCACGCCTGCAAACAAACGTCGTCACAAGACATGATGACGCTCTCTGGCTATTTGCCTATTACGACGCCTCTTCCCACTCTCTCTCTCTTTGCTTGAGCCGCGCAGACTGCGCCGTTCACTAGGGATGTCAGAGCGGACGGTCACGAGCAACGTTCAGCACCCCGCGTGCCTCACTCACCGGCGAAGGGAGAAGAGAGAGTGTTTTAGTCCCACTGAGGCCGGACCAACCTCTAATTCTCACACATTTCTCAGTCCCCTCTTAAGTTCAGGCGGCTGGAAATGTTAATATTGCAGTAAACGAGCCTGTTATAATACACGCACGCCTGCAAACAAACGCCGACACAAAACATGATGACGCTCTCTTATATGCTCGCGCTAACTGAAAGCTTATGTGTTTTCCCCCTGTGGCTCAGTGGTGGAATCCTAGGCTTTCGCGCCAGAGACCCATGTTTGAATCCTGGGTCTGGCGGCGGATAAAAATTATGCCGTTCGCTTCTCCGAGTTCGCGGCAAGCTTTCTTACATACAGAAAGCGAACCCGCCACTCGCACATAATGGTGCTCGAGTATTTATTAGCGTCTAAACATATGAGCCTTCAAAACTTTTCGCTCTGTCAGTCCCCCTAAAAAGGCGACTGCAGATGTGTATTTTGCAGCCAACGAGCGCGTTGTACAACCCGCTCGCCTGCGCCCAAACACCGTTTCTATGGCAACTCAGAGAAATCTCATAGAGTACAATTCTGGTCATCCGGCTCACGCCGATGGTGTCTACGATGGTGATCAAGTCCCGCTGCGGCCAGACTTCCACCAAAACTTCCCGCTTGTTCAGTTCCAGAAAATGCGACTGTTCCAGTGTATTTAGCAGAAAACAAGCCGGTTACACAGCCTGTTTGCCTACACACAAACGCCGTTTTTACGGCTACCCAGATAAATCTCATAAATGTATTTTCTGGTATTCCGGCCACGGCCGATGGTGTTATGAGTGTAGTAAAAATGCCCACAGCCCAGTGCTCATTCCTACACACAGGCACAGCCCGTCACATTCCAGGGCTCGCATACATAAAATCGACTCATGTCGATTGTGCATTGAATGTAGAGAATGTGCCCACGACCCAGTGCCCACAAACACTACACACTGCATGTCTCACGGTTTCTGTAAAAATTAAACCAACGCACATACAGTCAGCTCAAGCAGACGGTGTTTTCAGTGTAGTAAATGTGCCCGCTGTCCCGCGCCCACATTCACTCACAGACATGACAAGTCCCACGGGGCCCGCCCCGCTCGCTCTCTCTCAGCAAGCCGCCGTAGGAGAGTCGAGCGCGGGCAGGCTGCCCACTGTCATCAGCGCGCCCCCCGCCTCGAACGCTGCAAGCACGGCGTCTATGTTACAGCACACCAAAGCTCTCCGGTCGCCACCATGTCGCGACCAGAGCCCAGATCTCATTCAACCCCTAGCTATTGTAACACCCACTTGTCATAAGTATACACAATAATATTAACTGAATGCCAACAGGTAGCAACTTCAATTGGGTTCGATACACTGAGCCAGATCAATGGGCCAATCAGAAGATACCAAGCTCGAAAGAGGCAAAGCAAACACAACACACAAGTTTGAGGTTTTTAGATTTTTTGTTGTATTAGCTATTATGATTTTTTTCTTTGTATTGATGTAATGAATGAAATGAACAGTAAATAATAAATGACAAAGGTAAACCAAATGAAATGTCCAACTTTTGACAAAAGGGGTACAATATGTACAAAAGGGGTACAAAAATATACAATATGATCAACCCTGATCAAGTTCTGATTTGAAACAAATTGATAAACCCAAAAGAAAACAAATAAATTCGTCAACAAAAGCTCTTTCTTTCTTGACTCTCTGGTTGATAAATTCCCTCTTTCTTATTTTCCAGCTGAGGTTCAAATTTCTTGATTTCTCTAATTTAATTATGACTATTTGTTTAGATTAATAAGGATAGTTTGATTTAAGGTCCTAATTTCCTGGTTTTACTGTGGTTTAAACCAGTTGCTGCAAATACGCTCAAATCAATGTTTTGAGTCAAATGATTCAAAAGTAACAAATTGACATGAATTTACCCCCAAAAAATGAACAATATACCGAATAACACTTCTCTTAAGAAATATACAAAACAAATTGTAACAAGTTCACAAAACTGCAAAAATAAAGATTAAACACCCCTCAGTCCATTCAATAAACTCAATTCAGGAAAATATACCTGAGTCCATTAGACAGCTTCAGTTCAGGAAAACATATTGAGTCTATTCGATAAATTCAATTCAGAAAAATATACCTGAGTCCATTAAACAGCTTCAGTTCAGGAAGAAAAACGACAACAAATGGATGAGAAGATAAGAAGTTAAAGATCCAAGTTCAGTCTGGGATGTAAGTTCAGTCTGGGAGGCTCGCCATCTTTCTTTTCTCTCAGCACGGCTTGATGAATCCTCACCATGCACGTAAATCACAGCAGAAAATCCAAACGTCTACACAACAACAAAAACTGTCCGATTCCTCTGAATTAACAGTGTTCTGTTAATATTTTCTCCAGATTACACCACGAACTATAGCGATGACTCAACTAACTTTGGCTCGACGTTCAGGATCAACAAGGCCATAACAGGTAAGCTCTTTAACAATACTTCTCAAATTGACACTTAATTCAACTTAAAATAACTTTTATATGCTTTGTTTAGTAGTTGTATACTAAATATTTGCTCAAAATTAGATCGTTTATCTCAAATTTCTGGAGCTTTGATCACATGCGTTTCTCTGTTTTAGCTCTCTCTTTATCAGTTTTCACTGCTTCTCACAGTGGGCGGAGTCAGCATTGCTGCTGATCACACTCAATTGGAAGATCTACATCTGCAGTGCAGATTCCAACTCTAATTGGATATTTTTTTACTGCAGTAATTTGCATATTACTAATATGATTAATAAAGAATTTTATTTGTCTCAATTTTCTTTTATCACTATCTTTTTTCACATAAACAGTTTAACTGGAAGAGGGCATATGCAAAAAAAATATTTTTTTCTAATTTGACTAATTTGAGTCTGGGTTACACCATTCATGCCAGTGCATGGGCAGAGCTCCCCGGGGTATCAGAATGGTTGCTGAACATTATAAAGAGAGGCTATTCGCTACAGTTCGCTCGACGCCCTCACCGTTACACGAGAATCGAAACTACGGTGAAAGAGGAAGTAGCACATCTACTTCGAGCCGAAATTACGAAACTATTGAGCAAAGGGGCCATAGAGCCTTTATCTCAAGCTCAGAGCGAAGGGGGCCTGTACAGCAGATATTTTCTGGTACCGAAAAGAGACAGGGGTCTCAGACCCATTCTAGATCTAAGACAGCTGAACAAAGCGCTTTTGAAACGCCGGTTCAGAATGCTCACCACCAGGAAAATCCTCTCGCAATTTCGCCAAGGGGACTGGTTTATGTCAATAGATCTGAAGGACGCATATTTCCAAATACAAATAGCGTCCCGTCACAGGCGATTTTTGAGATTCGCCTTCGAGGGCCAGGCATATAAATACACAGTCCTTCCGTTTGGCCTGTCCCTAGCACCCCGTACATTCACGATGTGCATGGACGCGGCGCTCGCACCCCTGAAACTTCGGGGCATGCAAGTTTTGAATTACTTGGACGATTGGCTGATTATAATCTAATTACAATCTCACTCAGAGCTCATAGAACACAGGACCATATTACTCGAGCATCTTGAGAATCTAGGTCTCAAAGTCAATTGGGTGAAGAGTTCACTGTCTCCACGCCAGAGAATATCTTTTCTGGGCACAGAACTGGACTCGCTGTCTATGACAGCTCAGCTATCGCCACAGCGCAGACTGGATATTCAGCGCATGACGGAAACCTTCCGCTGCGGCGCTATAGTCCCGCTCAGACAGTTTCAGAAAATGCTGGGTCTCATGGCCTCAGCGTCATCTGTACTCCAGTTGGGCCTGCTTCGCATGCGCCCACTGCAGTTCTGGCTAAAGGCGCGAGTACCACGCCGAGCATGGGCTTCCGGTCTGTTCCGCCTCAAGGTCGATCAGAAATGCGTCTCAGCTCTGAAACCTTGCAGAGCAACCGATTGGTACCGGTCAGGTGTAAGCCTGGGGACTTCCTCCAGTGTGAAGGTGGTGTCTACGGACACCTCCACCTCGGGATGGGGAGCGCTGCTCGAGGGCAGACCGTTCTTCAGCCAGTGGTCAGAACGGGAGAAGCTTCTACACATAAACTGCCTGGAAATTATGGCAGTCGACAACGCGCTGAGGCGTTTTTTGTCCCCAGATAAAAGGACACCACGTTCTGGTCCGTTCGGACAACACGTCGGTGGTAGCCTATATAAATCGCCAGGGAGGTATCAGGTCACGGAACCTCCACAGGTTGGCGGAGTGCCTCCTGGTCTGGGCTCAGCACAATCTGCGCTCGCTGAGAGCAGCGCACGTGCCAGGCCACCTTAACGTGGGACCAGACAGACTTTCCAGGAACAATGTTCTGGCAGCAGAATGGTCTCTACACCCACAGACAGTCCAACTGCTGTGGAAGACATTAGGCAGAGCAAAGGTCGACCTGTTCGCGTCTCAGAAAAACGCTCACTGTCCAAAGTTTTTCTCCAAGAGCAGGGATGCGCTGGCCCACGTCTGGCCCCGCTGCCCGCTCTATGCTTTTCCCCCCGTCTCGCTCCTACCTCAGGTATTAGAGCGAATCAGGGAAAACGGATGCTCAGTGCTACTTGTGGCTCCGTTCTGGACGAACCAAACCTTGTTTCAGGTTCTGATGCAGCTGACGAGCACTGCCCCATGGCCAATACCAGTGAGGAAGGACCTCCTCTCTCAGGCCAAGGGCTCGATCTGGCATCCTCGCCCAGAGCTTTGGGCCCTACATGCGTGGGCCATCAACGGGTACCCGTTAACCTCCCGGTAGGAGTGTTAAACACGATCACACAGGCTAGAGCCCCGTCTACTAGACGGCTCTACTCCTCGAAATGGTCTGTGTTCACTAGCTGGTGCACAGCTCGTGGCTTTTCACCCTCAGACTGTGGGGTGATGGAGGTTCTCTCCTTCCTGCAAGAGCTACTGGATAAGGGCAGAACCCCATCCACGCTCAAGGTCTATGTGGCGGCCATAGCAGCGTTCACTAAACCAACGCTTGGCTAGTCACTCGGAAGGAACAATCTGGTCATTCGCTTCCTTAGAGGAGCTAAGTGGCTGAATCCTCCCAGACCTCCCTCAGTTCCCATGTGGGACCTTTCTACGGTCTTGGAAGCCATAAAAGGTGCCCCATTCGAGCCAATCAGATCGATAGATTTAAAAAAAAAAAAATTTAAACCTTTATTTAACTAGGAAAGTCACATTGAGGTTAAAACCTCTTTTACAAGTGAGACCTAGTCAAGGCAGGGTCAGATAGCAGGATTAAACAAATAACAAACCACAGACAAAACCAACATCATCAATAAATACAACAAAGAATACAGCAGCATAAACATTTAGGTATTACCTAATACCCTATATAATACTGTTCACAGAAACGACATTCATATTGATAATGAATTTAAGTGGAAGTGGAATTATCAAAACATCTGCACTTAGCAATGACCAATTATTTTATTCTATGTTTAAAATCATTTAAAGAGATGAGGGATTGTAGTTTAAGTTTAGTCTGCACGTCATTCCAGGACAAGGGACCATAATAGAACAGGCTTAGCTTTCCAGCCTCTGTTCTAATAGCCGGCACTTTAAACTGTAACCAGTTATGTGACCTGAGATTGTAGGAACTTTGAAATGATAAAAATTTCCTATATAAATATTTTGGAAGTTTTCCTAAAATAACTTTATAAATTAAAATATACCAATGTTCAAGCCTGCGCAAATGCAGAGATGACCATCCTACCAAACTGTAAAGTAAACAATGATGTGTCCTGAAACTAAAATTTGTGATATATCTGAGAGCAGAGTGATAAAGGGGGTCAAGTTTGGACAAGGTGGACAGAGAGGCAAATCTGTAAATAGTATCCCCATAATCAATCTGTGACAGAAAAAGGCAAACAACTAAACGTTTTCTTGAAGCCAAGGAAAAACAGGACTTTAGTCTATACAGAAAACCCAATGTGAATTTTAATTTCTTTGCAAGAAAATCAACATGATATTTAAAATTTAGGTTTTTATCCATCCAAAATCCCAGATATTTGTAATTATCTACAGACTGGATACAAATCCCATCTAGTGACTTGATGGAGAAGGATGGTAGCTTTGTTTTCCCAGTTTGAAAAACCATAACTTTAGTTTTATGTGGGTTTAACAACAGCTTCAAATCTAGTAGGGCATGTTGCAGGATATTGAAATCTGCCTGTAGATTTGAAAAAGCTAATTTAGCTGTGGGGGCACAGGAATACAGAATTGTATCATCTGCATAGAGGTGATATTTACAAAAATTAAAATGATCACAAGCATTATTAATAAAAACTAGGAAAAGCAAGGGACCCAAAACAGAACCCTGTGGAACACCCTTAGTTACAAAGACTGGGTTTGACAGATCATTGCCATATTTGACCATTTGTGAACGATTGGTCAAATAGCTATGGAACCATTTGACCGTGTTACATCCAATGCCAGCTCTCAGCAGGGTATTAACCAATAATGGATGGTCCACAGTATCAAACGCCTTTGTGAGGTCTATGAACAGAGAAAACAGCTAAGTTACTGTCCATAGCCTCTTTGATGTCATCCATGACTTTTAAAGTGGCGTATATTGTACTGTGCCCCGACCGGAACCCGGATTGCATTTCATTTAAAATATTATGTGAGTGCAAATATGATTTAAGTTGAGTAGCAACTAAAGATTCCAATATTTTAGAAAGAACAGGAAGATTAGAGATTTTAGATTAGAGTCTAAAATTATTCATGTCAAATCGATCACCAGATTTGAACAGGGGAGTAATGTAAGCTTGCTTCCAGATTGCTGGGATCTGATTAAAACTTAATGACATATTAAAAATATGAGTAATAGGCTCAGCTATAACCGGTGCAGCCACCTTTAACAAAAAGGGATCCAGACCATCAGGTCCAGGCGCCTTTTTAGGGTCTATAGAATTTAGTGATTTCATAACATCTTGAACTTGGAGGGCTTCAAAATCAAATGATAAATCAGAGATAGAAGATGTACTAGGTGGCAAAAAATGTGTTGAAGCATCCCTTGAAATTGATGGAAACTGCTGATCAAATAGATGACCTGCCTTCTCAAAGTGTACATTAAAGGCATTTAAAATGTCACTTTTATCTGTGATGGTTACATTTCCAATGATCAATTTCTGGGGAAAGTCTGAAACCTTTTTGTTCTGCAATACTTTAATTGTTTTCCAGAATTTAGAAGGATTGTTAAAGTTATCAGTAGTTGCATTAAGATAGTAATTTGATTTAGAGGCCCGAATGGCTGAAGTACATTTATTTCTCAAAGTTCTAAAACGTTGCCAATCTACATTACTGCTGGACCTCCTTGCAAGGGACCACTGTTTATTTCTTAATTGAATTAACTGGGCTAGTTCTTGAGAAAACCAATTCCATGCCTATTAGCAAATTCAGTAGGTGTGGAGAGATGATGTAAATTTACTGAATTAGGCAGGGTTTACATTAACATTACTAGAGATAAATAAAAGCAATAAAATCAATGTTCGTGAAAGAGACTTTTTAACATTAAAAGAAGATTTGTGATGGGAGAAAGTCCTTGGACAGCCATAAGAAATAACTGATTCAAACACCAGCAAGGCGTGTGGCAAGACAGTCCTTATATGATCAATTATTAGTACATTGAGAAATTGATCAGTGGTAAAGTTTGTCGCGAATTGCCGACTTGATGGAAGATCATAGAATTCCATCGAAAATGAATGTTGTATGCAACAATACTTGCATGACAGCGGCGTACACGCGAGACAAACAAATAAGATCAGCACAATCGTGAATTTTAAAGTAATTTTTAAAGCTGCCGTCGGCAACATTTTTTTGATCAAATTCAGTGAAATTGACACTATAATCCGACAGAACAACATAAATAAGGTGGTTTTAGAAAAAAACCCGAGCTTCTAACTCCACCTGGAGCGTGTTATTTGTTTTGCAAAAATCCACCGCTTCCGTCTCATCGGGTCCAATCAGCGCAGGGGGGTGTGAGATCTGACTGTCAATCACAGTTCGTGCACACGCCACAGATCCCCCCTCCTTCGCGCAGACGCGCACATTACAATATCACATGCACACGACACGCCTGAAGTTCACCTGAAGATTGTACGAAGCGTGATGGCGGAGAGAAAATCTACTAACAAGCTTCCAATTCCTCGGTTATTGCTATCTATGGATAGATTAGCCAGGGCAACCTACCTCCGAGTCCATGGTGTTGATCGATGCTGAAGAGACGCGCACGTTCACAGAAAATCAGGTACACATGCACTGACGATGGGCGGGTGCTCGTTGGTAGTGGGGGAGGGGCATGAGAGTTGTAAACATTCAAAATTTTGGCTAAGTCGACTCAATCTGCCAGACTTGCCGACTGCAGCTTTAAATGTCACATCCAGCGTCCAGAGAGACTGAAGAAAAAAATACCGGCAGCAGAAGGGGAGAAGGAGGCGAAACAGTCACCTGAGATTTATATCCGAAGATATTCATCCACCGCCTCACACCCGGCGTAAAAATTGTTTGGCGCACAATTGCACAGCAACCTCGGATCAGAAGGCGTAGTCGCTCTGGCAGATCCTTTGAAACCCGAGATCGAAATTCAACGATGGGCCAGCTCGAATGCAAGGTCAAGCAGTCGGATGAAGGAATCCAATAACTCTTTTGCTGATCGCATTCGCACCACCGGAGACGAGCCTCTGCGGCCACTGACAAAGAACCAGCATCAGAGCCGTTATACACACAATTGCACAGCCGGCTGACCCAGTCAGCGCACGTTGTCGCCCTGGCCGATCCTTCAACTGGTGAAATTACTCCGTAAAGCTGCCCGACTGCTAGACATCAATACAAACTACAATTCGCCATCTCTGTAGAAAACCCTCAGAACTTAGGAACATTTAAAAGCTGCTTAGCACTTGAGATAAGACCCAAGACAGGACTCCCAAAAAACAGAGACACACATGAAACTGCTATCGTGCCGCCATCTTGAAATGCATATTGGGCCAAATGACTCGAAAGTCATACTCAAACCAAGGCACGGGTATGTTCCAAAATCCCTCTACACACCGTTTAGGGCGCAGGTGATTTCCCTGTCGGCCCTGCCGGTCTCCAACGAGGAGGAGGGTGCAAGCTTCCTTTGCCCGGTCAGGGCATTAAGGGCTTTTGTGTCTCGCTCGACTGTCTTCAGACAGACGGAGCAGCTCTTCGTTTCGTTCAACGGACGTTCTAAGGGACTTGCCGTGTCAAAACAGAGTCTATCCAGGTGGATAGTTGATGCTATTGCGCTGGCTTACGCTTCTAAGGGCCTGCAGTGCCCGTTAGGTGTCAGAGCGCACTCCACAAGAGGCATGGCCTCGTCGTGGGCTTGGTCTAGTGGGATTGCCTTGCAAGATATCTGTATGGCAGCAGGCTGGGCCTCCCCGTCTACATTTATAAGGTTTTATAACCTAGAGGTTCCTGCCTTGCAGGCTAAGCTGCTTTCGGTCGTAACGTAACCTCGGTTCTCTCTAGAAGAGATATGTATATGTTGTGGAGTAAAGGAGTTGCACAATGTATTTTATATTGCATGATCACATTTCATTGCTGTGTTTTCTTTTGTGTGAATTGCTGTGTTTTCTTTTGTTGATTGCTGTGTTTTTCCAGGCAGTATTCCTATAGCCACACCTCTATTTGTGATAATTCAATGAACTAATCAGTGATGGACTTTGGGGTGGAGCGGTGAATATGTTCCCCTATAAAAACGTAACCATGACTGAGACTGATGGTGGCAGTATCGCGCATCCGTTGAAGTCAACAGCGAGAGCGAGAGAAGGAGAAACCACGTTGTGCTTGCATCAGAGAGTGAGTGTTTCACTTGCGTTGAGACGGCTTATGGCTATTCGAGATTGCAGCACATTGTAGACGAGTAATCACAAAGTCGGTGATTCGCGGAGCATTGTCGGAGTAGCAGCGCGTGAGACGGGTTGATGACCGTATGCAAGAGACTACCGCGAGTGCTGAGGAGACGAGTGAATGATTGACGTGGTTCTTCTGCCGTGAATACATTGGACTGGATAGCAGGCTTGCTGTCCAGTCATGCTGTGAGTACATTCTGACTTCTACTTGCGAGGTGTCTATTAAATCCAGATTATTGCCTCCTAACGGACGAGAACGAGAACTACGTTGCATAATTTTACTTGAGTGACTTTTGAATCGGCCGATATTTTAAGGAAGTTCTATTTTTATTTAATAAACTCATAAATTGTTTATACATGAAGTAATGTGAGTTGGGCATCGTATGCTGGCAGTTCTTTCTCTTCTGTGTTCCAGCATCGGGCTGATACTGGCCTCTATGAGGGACTGAGCGTGAATGGACGTCGGCTGTAACATAGATGTCTAGCAAAGACTGAGTTGAACTTTGACGGTCGCCTGGATTGGAGATCTGGACTTGGACTTGCTGCCCTCTTTTTTTTTTTTTGATTCATCTTTCTTACAGACAATTTTATTGTAATAAAATAGTTTTTCTACTGCTAATTTTGGGTGTTGTTTTCCACTGTTCCCTTCTCCGTTAAAGAACCTGGTTTTAATATTGAGTTCCTGGGGTCTCAGTTTCAACTCTAGGTGGCGTAGTCGGCTACAAAGTTTATATCTTAGAGTCATTTTGGCCACTGACATAATTTGGCGTAGTGCGGCAGGGTCGGATACGGGAACGGTGGAACAGCACTTGATAGAATAAAAAAAAAAAAAAAAAAAAAAAAAAAGCTTAAAAAATGATGATGCCAGTGTTTCCTGGTGCCCCTTGGGTGCCAAAGTTTACGGGTACTGATTGTGATTTGAAGTATGGAGACTGGAAAGAACAAATGCAAGGGCTTTTAGAAGCCCAAGAAGTACCTGAAGCAAAGAAAGTTAAAATTGTAATGGGTGCCCTGGGTGGTGATTCAAAGCGGGAAATAAGTGTTTTGGCTGATGGAGATAGGGATAAGGCCAGTAAGATTTTTGAGCATTTAGACACCTTGTATGCTGGAGAAATACCTCTTCCTGTCCTTAGGTCACATTTTTTTAGTTGCAGACAGAGGCAAGATGAATCTTTTAAGACATTTGTGTTGCGATTACGAGAGCTTTATTGCAGGTTGCGGCGACGTAGTCCAGAAGGGGCCCTTGTGGAAGATCAACTGAAGGAGCAGTTGTTGTTGGGGTTGGAGGATGGACCTTTTCTGAGAGCCCTGAGAACGTATGCACGCCGAAACCCAGAAGGAACATTCGCAGATCTGCATCAAGAGGCTTTACTGTTGGAAGCAGAATACAGTCAACCAAGGTATGAACTGGCGTGTGCTGCTGTTAGTGGGCCTGGTAGGATTGATTCTCGCTCACAGGGGACTGATTGGAAAGCTGAATTAAAGCGAGAAATTCTGGAGGAAGTTAAAGGACAGATGCGAGAATTGACACAGGAAGTGATGAAGGAGCTGAAGTCGTCTAGTCCAGTGGCGCAATTAAATCATGCACAACCTAATTATGTACATTTCCAGCCACAAAATGTTTCTTCTAGGCGACGAAGGGGGCAGTCTTCCTCGAATATGTGGGATGCAGAGGGGAGGCCGATCTGCCGGCGCTGTCAACAGTCAGGACATATAGCGAGGTATTGCAAGGAAAGTGTGCTGCCTAATGGAGATTTAAACTAATTTGCCCTGCTGCAGAGGTCCAGGCGGTGGGGCCAGTAAAACAATCAGAAAATTCAAGGACCATTTCTTCTTTCATTGGTGGCTGTCCAATGGTGAGTGTCATGATTCAGGACATTGAGTGTACAGGACTTTTGGACACTGGCTCTCAAGTCACTCTGATGCAACAGAGTATGTTTGAGGAGAAGTTCCCTCAGTATAAGATGGGCCAAGCCCCTGTTTTGACTTTAAGAGCTGCAAATGGCCTTGAAATCCCCTATATTGGATATGCTGTGTTTGATTTTAATGTTGCTGGAGTCCAAGTTCCAGAGCGGGGTGTTGTCATTGTAAAAAATGAATTTTCTACGAATCCTTTAATAATTGGTATGAACGTGATTTCACAATGTTGGAGTGCTCTTTTTCAGAATGAGGGGCATTCTTCATCGTTGTTTCAGAGTACCAGAGAACGACAAGCATGGCAGCAAGTTACGGCAGTTTGTCAACGTATTGCAGCACGCATTCATGAAGATGGCTCACTGGGAAATGTGTGGCTGGCTAACAGACGAGGTGTACGTGTTCCACCAAGGAGTGAAATCATAGTCTGGGGACGTGCTCGAATGGGTCTGCGACAGAGTGATTACTGTGGACTTGTGGAGCCTGTGTCTGAACAACCTGTGGCTGCTGCATGAACAATTGCCATGGTAAGAGATGGTAAAATGCCTGTGAGACTCTGTAATATACATCCATACAGTGTTTTCGTAGGAAAATATCAGAAGCTTGGACGGCTGTATGAAGTCAATAGCCCTGATATTTATGGATGCAGAGACCTTGGATTAACGTTGGGTACTGAAGGCATTGTGGAGGTGAGTCTTACTGAAGCTAGCCCCATTGTAGAAGATGCATTTTCCCCTGGTATATGTCAATTTTCTCAAAGATCTGATTTGACCACACAGCAGTGCCAAGACCTTGATGCACTCTTGAGAAAATGGTCTAAAGCCTTTTCTGAGGGTGAAGAGGATGTGGGGTACACAGAGGTGGTACAGCATAGAATTCACACTGGAAATGTGCCTCCCATTCGGGAAAGGTTTCGACCATTGCCTCCTATGATGTATCAAGAAATGAAGGCCTTGTTGGCTGACATGTTGGATAAGGGAGTCATTGCGGAGAGTGCTAGTCCATGGGCAGCCCCAGTGGTGATGGTGAAGAAAAAGGATGGGAGTTGGCGATTCTGTGTGGACTATAGGAAATTGAACGCCGTCACCCACAAAGATGCTTTTCCTCTTCCCAAAATTGAGGAGACTCTGACCACTTTGAAGAGGGCTGAATGGTTCAGCACTCTGGATCTGGCAAGTGGGTACTGGCAGGTGGGTGTAGACCCAGAGGATCGTCCCAAGACTGCCTTCGCCACCCCTTTGGGGCTATACGAATTTCAGCGTATGCCTTTTGGTCTGTGCAATGGACCTGCCACATTTCAGCGGTTAATGCAGCGTTGTTTAAGTGGCTATTTAATAGACTTTTCTCTGGTGTACCTGGATGATATTATTGTGTACTCATTTGACTTTTCTACCCATCTTAGCCACCTTGAACAGATATTCCAGTGGCTGTCCCATTATGGGTTAAAATTAAGATCTGACAAGTGCCGGCTCTTCCAACAGCAGGTGAAGTTTCTTGGCCATGTGGTGGACAAGGCTGGCGTACATCCTGACCCTGAAAAGACAGCAGCAGTTCAAGATTGGCCTACCCCTACAACAGTCCGGGAGGTAAGGGCCTTTCTGGGCCTTGCAGGCTACTACAGGCGTTTTATTGCTAATTTTTCCAAAATCGCTCAACCTTTAAATGCTCTCTTGGTTGGCATTACGGTAGATAAAAAGTCTGGTACACGTCAGATTGAGTGGACTGCTACATGCCAGGTTGCATTTGAGACCTTGAAGTCCTGCCTAACAAAAGCCCCTGTATTAGCCTATGCAGATTTCGCTTTACCATTTGTCTTGTATACAGATGCCAGTCACCAAGGGTTAGGTGCGGTCTTGTCACAAGTGCATGACGGACGAGAGCATGTGATCACTTATGCTAGTCGAAGCCTTCACCCTGCAGAGAGAAATGATGCAAATTATAGTTCCTTCAAATTAGAGTTATTAGCATTGAAGTGGGCTGTAACAGAAAAATTTAGAGATTACCTGACTGGATCAAAGTTTACAGTGGTTACGGATAACAACCCTGTGGCCCATTTACAAACTGCTAAGCTCGGGGCTGTGGAACAACGCTGGGTGGCCCAACTAGCCAGTTTTGACTTTATAGTGAAATATCGGGCGGGGAGGGAAAATGACAATGCCGACAGTTTGTCCCGATTACCTGTGCCCCCAACAGAGCAGAACCAGTTTGCAGAGGTCCAGCAGATTGATGCCAATGGAGGTGTCACCGCTCTTGGTGCTTTGGGGATGGAGTGGCGAGAGGCACAACAAGGGGATGAGGATCTTCAGGTGGTCATGCGGTATGTAAGGTCTGCCAGTGTACCAACTACCCTTGAGAGAAGAGCATTACCCCTGATTGCACAGCAGTTGCTTCGCCATGTATCACGACTTGTAATCCATGATGGAGTGTTGTACAAAAAGATGATTCATCCAAATACCCATGAGTGTCAATTGCAGATTGTTTGTCCAGCTGTCCAACAAGAGGAGGTGTGGAGGCGATATCATAAAGCATTGGCCCATGCAGGTGTTGAACGTACACTGACCAAAGTGCGGTCCCACTTCTACTGGCCCAAGATGGAAGAGATGATGCGAGGGTTCCATTCTGGGTGCGTCGCCTGCAGCCTGCAGAAGGGTAGGGATAGTCATAAGGCGCCCCTTAATCCTATCTCAGTGTCTTGTCCATTAGAGGTGGTGGCTTTAGACTTTTTGTCTTTAGGACGGCCTAGTGATAGCTACCAAAACATATTAGTTATGGTAGATATGTTTACGCGTTACGCATGGGCAGTCCCAACAAAAGATCAGACTGCTCAGACCACAGTGAGGGCCCTTTGGACTCATGTGGTGCAGACCTTTGGTTGCCCCTTGCGTTTCCATTCAGACAGAGGACCAAATTTCGAGTCAGAGTTGGTGCAGGAGTTTTGCCAGTTATATGGAACGGCCAAAAGTCGAACTACTTCCTATCACCCTGCAGGGAATGGTAGGGTAGAAAGAGTTAATCAGACTTTGTTAAATATGCTCCGTACTTTGGAACAAGAGAAACAGGATAGGTGGCCTGACTTCCTCCCTGAGCTGATGCAAGCCTACAACAACACTGTACATAGCGCCACAGGTTTTGCTCCATCATATCTGATGTTTGGGCGTACAGTGAGGATCCCTGTAGATTTGGGGCTGGGTGTAGTGGTTGATCAGCAGAAGTGGGATCATAGAGGGTGGGTCCAAGATCATTACAAAAAGTTAAAGTGGGCCTACGCTGTACCTAAGAATAAGATGGATCATGCTGCTGAGAAAATGAAACAGACTTATGATCGTGGGGCTAAGGATGTACCCTTGTTAGATGGTCAGCGAGTTTGGGTTAGGGACCGAAATAGGCAAGGTCGCGGAAAGCTGTGTGGCTGGTGGGGTCCAGTGCCACATGTTGTAATAGGAACATTGGGAGAGACGGGGTTGGTGTATCGGGCAAGACCTGAAAAGGGAGGGAAAGAAAAGGTTCTGCACCGTAATGCACTTAAATTGTGTGCTGCTTCTGAAGTGGAAGTTTTAGCACCCCCTAGTACTCTTAATACTGTGCCTATAGTCATGGCTCAGGACCCTGTACCATATAGTGTTTGGGTTGCTCCGGCTTCTGAACCTGTAAATATGGGAAATGAGACTGTTAGACGATCTACACGTACAAATGTTGGACAGTGACCCATGAGATATAGAGAGTGAATTGAATAACTTTTGGCAGGGACTGCTTATATTTTACTGTGGGGGGGGTGTTGTGGAGTAAAGGTGTTGCACAATGTATTTTATATTGCATGATCACATTTCATTGCTGTGTTTTCTTTTGTGTGAATTGCTGTGTTTTCTTTTGTTGATTGCTGTGTTTTTCCAGGCAGTATTCCTATAGCCACACCTCTATTTGTGATAATTCAATGAACTAATCAGTGATGGACTTTGGGGTGGAGCGGTGAATATGTTCCCCTATAAAAACGTAACCATGACTGAGACTGATGGTGGCAGTATCGCGCATCCGTTGAAGTCAACAGCGAGAGCGAGAGAAGGAGAAACCACGTTGTGCTTGCATCAGAGAGTGAGTGTTTCACTTGCGTTGAGACGGCTTATGGCTATTCGAGATTGCAGCACATTGTAGACGAGTAATCACAAAGTCGGTGATTCGCGGAGCATTGTCGGAGTAGCAGCGCGTGAGACGGGTTGATGACCGTATGCAAGAGACTACCGCGAGTGCTGAGGAGACGAGTGAATGATTGACGTGGTTCTTCTGCCGTGAATACATTGGACTGGATAGCAGGCTTGCTGTCCAGTCATGCTGTGAGTACATTCTGACTTCTACTTGCGAGGTGTCTATTAAATCCAGATTATTGCCTCCTAACGGACGAGAACGAGAACTACGTTGCATAATTTTACTTGAGTGACTTTTGAATCGGCCGATATTTTAAGGAAGTTCTATTTTTATTTAATAAACTCATAAATTGTTTATACATGAAGTAATGTGAGTTGGGCGTCGTATGCTGGCAGTTCTTTCTCTTCTGTGTTCCAGCATCGGGCTGATACTGGCCTCTATGAGGGACTGAGCGTGAATGGACGTCGGCTGTAACATAGATGTCTAGCAAAGACTGAGTTGAACTTTGACGGTCGCCTGGATTGGAGATCTGGACTTGGACTTGCTGCCCTCTTTTTTTTTATTTGATTCATCTTTCTTACAGACAATTTTATTGTAATAAAATAGTTTTTCTACTGCTAATTTTGGGTGTTGTTTTCCACTGTTCCCTTCTCCGTTAAAGAACCTGGTTTTAATATTGAGTTCCTGGGGTCTCAGTTTCAACTCTAGGTGGCGTAGTCGGCTACAAAGTTTAAACATATATATCTTAGAGTCATTTTGGCCACTGACATATATATATATATATATATATAATAGGTTCACAGTTGGAAACACAGTCGTTGTTTTTTTTTCACAAATTGTGCTTGCAAATTGTATAATATCCAAGGTAAACATTTCTAGTAATTGTGCAGTTTATTGTTCTCATATTGTATTTTCAGAAAGTTTTGGACTATATTCTCTACCCAAATGTGTCACTAATAAAGCACAATAAAAATAATTTAAAGAGAAGGCTTATATTGACCTTTTAAGATTTTGTTCTATCCTTGTATATATATTTTTTGCTATTTTAACCATTTAAATTTTAACAATATTTCCAGTGTAATCTTTCTTTGTAAAAACTAAAGTATACATTTTATCATACGTATTTCAAAGTTAAGGATTCATTAGTTTGAATATAACCTACATTGGAACAAACACTATAATAACATCTTAGTTGATGACTTTATTTTTGACAAAACATAAAATATATTATTCCTCACAGCGTCTTAAAGTACATGACTCTGATAACTCGCTGTGTGTGTTATCCAGCGTATGGGCATTCACATGTTTGTATGGATCGCCTCAGATCATTTGCGTTTGAATAGCGCGCACTCTCCGTGGGTGGGGTCACATTAAAACATAATGAGCTGAAAGAGAACGACTGACATCTCTCTCTTTTCATACATATTACATAAACTGAGAATATTTGTTTTTTATAAAAAATACTTCATTTAAAAGAAGAGAATTCAAGCTTCATGCCTGTGTGCCTGTGTGACTGTTTGACTGAGTATTCGCTGAGTTACAGTTCATTTTCAGACGCGTTTCAGAATGGACTTCACTGACAGAGAGAAAGCAGAACTCACATCATGTTTATTTTTCTTTATTTGGCAAAAAGCACAACACTTTTGTGAGTATACACAAAAAAATACACACTTAACAGGATCGATTGATGTATGAAACTTGTATGCAAGATCAAAGTCAACAGATTATTTTGAGTCTCTTTTGCACCAATAAGAAAAAAAGCGAGCAGATCACGCCGGCGTGATTGCCGACCTCAGGGGTTTAAAATGACGAAATCACCCTCACTGTGTAAGAGTACACGACCCACTTTCCCACTGTGTAAATATTGATAGGCCTCAGTACTTTTATAATTTTTCATTGTTGCTCCATCAACTCCTTCTGACAGGACGAAGTAGTTAAATATGTCCCCATAGGTTACCTCTGGCCACTTCTCCATATCGTCTCCCCATGTTAACAATGACGATGGATGGGAAAATATGAGACCATCTGATCATCAGACGAAGTTTTCTCTGTGCTCTCAATTTAAAACATTTACGGTATCAGCGTTATTTGTCATTTCGCTAAAGCTTTGGCTAGCTATAAACAATCTTCTAACTACTGAACTAGCTACCGGATGTGCCGTGTCAGTTTAGCGGAAGTCGGATGAGAAAATGCGGAAGAGTGAAGTATTAACAGTGGGAGACGCGGAATAAGGTGTAAGGGTGGATTTCCAGCAGTGGTTCAGGCTGCAAGAAATGCCGAACGACTAAATAAACGTTATTAGCAAGATGGTAGAAAACTGTACATTTCTTGTCTATTCCACCCACTGCCACTTATACCAATGACGGAAATAAGCGCAGTTACAATAGCTTAATATGTGGGAGAGCGTTGCTATAGAGAGTGACGATATTGTATTGCCTTTACCAAGGAAGCCAAGCTTTATGGACTCCTCGAGTTCAAGAAATCGTAAATCTGTCCATGATTACTAGAGTAGCACTTCAAAGTCAATACCAAATCAAAACTAGTTAGCACATTAGTTGTAATTGAAAAGGTTTAATGACAAAATATGGTTATGGTTACACTTAAAATAGTTACAAAATAGATGTATGAGATGATGATAACTTATACCATTAATCTTACCCAGCATATATGAAAAATGTTACCAGAGAGAGACAGTTGGATACCAAACATTTATAAAACTGTATGATAATTGTTACATTTTATTAACAGTGGGAGAGGCGGAATAAGGCTTTTACTGTAGCGGAGCGAGAGCTCTTTCCATGTGGAGTCTCTGCATTAAAGTCATTCGAGCAAGTGGATTCTCTCTTCTGGAAGTGGACCTTCTCAGTTCAACTCAGCTGTTATTTGTCAAATAATCACAGACAGAAACACATACAGGAGAACTGAGAGCTCTTTAATTATATTAATGATAGAAGAGAGAGAATACAGGACAGTCTCTGACTCGATATGAAACACTTCTATAAAGACACAACAATATTACAAATAACTCTCTTCTGATTTCCATGCAAGCTCTGGTTAATATGTGTATATAAACTTAGTACTCTTCTAATATATTCTGTGCACTTTAAATCAAGTCTTTTTAGGGATAGTTCACCCGAAACTGTCCACTGACTTCTAATGTATGGACAAAGAAATCTCTAAATATTGTCTTTTATGTTCCACAGAAGAAAGAAAGTTATCCAGCTTTTGGTAGACATGAGGGCATATGTACATTATGTCAATTATAATTTTTGAGTGAACCATCTTTTTAATACATTTACATTGAATCATTTAGCAGACGCTTTAATCCAAAGCGATTTACAAATGAGGAGAACAATAGAAGTTAAACTAACAATATTCAAGTGCTGTGAATAATAGCGTGAATAGTAGTTATTTGGTAAAAGAGTATAATGTACATGCATTAGGAACACAAGCAAGACTATGACATTAAACTACTTGATGTTGTTGATCTGTCAGTCTATCGGGGGAATTAATGAGAATAAACCGTGCTTTATACAACCCTCCTCTCCATCGTATGATAAAGTCCTGCTGATACAGAACGTCAGCAGAAGCATCAACGGCACATCAATACATCTTTAATAAAACTCTGTTTACCGTATGTGTTTAATGGAGCGCAAACAGAGCAATTGAGTTTTGAGTTTTATGAGTCAAGAGTTATCTCTAATAAAGCTAAATGTCACAAAAAGGAAGGGTGTGTGCAGTGAAAAGAATGACATTGACTTCATTTATTGAGTGCAGATGTTTAAACTGAACTGCAGACGGTCTGTGAATGAGACGCAGGCTTTTGCATTGAAACACAGCAGGCAAACGCTGCACTACTGTCTCGAGAGTGTTCGTCCTGGCTGTGTGTCGAACTCTGATGTGTGTCAGTTCTACAACAGCAGAGAACAGACTTCATGAACCCTCCAACATCAGGCCTCAAGAACATGTACAATACACAGTCAGCCAGTGGGTTCAGAAACAGGAGAGATTCAGAAAAATACCAAATTATATAATACAGTGAACTGTAACTGTCGTAACCAGATGTATATATAAAAGTCAGGATTACGTGGGGGAGAATTAGAAAAGTGTAAGTCAGAAGCACCAGGAACAAACTGCCCAAAATTTTCTTGCGCTGTAGAGAAGTAAGTGATATTGTGTGTGAAAGACCGCGACAAGTGCCAACAAAACACAGAATGACTATCGGGTAGGGGATTAAACAGGCGGTCATTCCAGACAGACGTCTAAACAGCCAAAGAGACTTATTGTCTGTAAAGCGTATGACTGCAAAGATCAGAGGAAAAAACCAGATGATCACAGAAACGACACAGCGGACTTTTAGTGAATGATGAGATCTGTACCAGATAGGATGAGAAACCATAAGATATCGTTCAAAAGCAACACATGCCATAAAAAACAGACCCACTATCAAACTATAGAAATATGCAATATAGGCCTCCTCTGACCATTTGATTGTGAATGTTAATCTACAAATGATCTGAATGAGATCTGAAAGAATCAAATTAATAACAAACACTGGAGTGGAGCGATGAGATTTGATAAGAGCACACAACGCAAACAGAGTTAATATCATGATTGGAATCTCAATGGCTGCAATGATCCAGATAATGAATTGTTCTGCAGAATAAAGTTTCCAGAGAAATTCCCACATCTGATCGTCATAATGTACTCCACTTGATCTGTTGCTGCTCGCGTTGATATAATAATCTTCACTTGATCTGTTGCTGCTGGCGTTTTGTTCTGCCATTGTTTCATGAAATCTTGACAGGCAACACTAAATAACAAACCAGTCATTAGTTTTAAAAACACGCATTCATTTACTATTCATTACTATTTACTATTTACTACTTTATTAAAAACATTAGGGAAATATATGACATAACTTGTTTTCTGTGTGATTGTTGAAATAAAGTTTCCTCAGTTTGCTTTACATGTTCTTTAGAGGAGATGTGTGTAATGTTAGAAAGCTTGAAATACGTGAAATGTAAGATTAAAGTTTGGAAATCCTCCATTTGAACAATATCACAGAAGCAAGAATGCTGTTGTTCTGAATATTCAGTCCAGCACAGCTGCAAGTGTACAATGGTTTATTAAACTAGGAATAAATCTTGAAGAACTTACGTTACTGACAGGATTGTGTGTTTCGTCTGCAGGTCAAAGCAGAAGTTTGTGGAGCAACACACAGACTGACAGATGTTTCACAAGTTTCCACTGCCGTGTTTAAAGAGCTCTTCATTCACTGCACACACTGTAAAAACACACATCTTAAAGCTTGTGGATCTAATGTAGGAAATGCCTGAGATTACAGACAAACTATTTGATCCAACGTGTGCAACTGTAATTAAAGACACAATTAACTAACAATGGTGGTTTGAGTGAAAAACCAGTCTAACTTTCACAAACGGTTCGGCTCAACTACGACGACTGAAGTAATCTGAAAACGCTTTATATCTGATGCTTTCATTTTTAAAGTTCACTCTGTGTTTTTAACTCTTTCCCCGCAAGTGTTTTTGCTCATTTTCACTAAAGCTTCACGGCCCACAGAATATTTTTGTTGTATGAATATCTGAACATGTAATATATTAAAAGAAAGTTCTTCTTTTTAACAACACTTGAAAGTGGGAAAGTTTAATAAAAAAAACAAAACAATTTTGAGCAAAAAGCTGAGTAAATCATGTTTATGTCAGACTTCATCCAGATCATATTCAGAATGATGATCAAACTCAGATGGATGTATTATTTATTTAGTGATGTAATATTCATAGTGTATTTTTCAGTAATACAGGTATAACAGAAATGTTCTACAAAATGTTCTACAAAAGTGTATAATATACACTTTTAAAGAAGCAGAAGAAGCAGTCGAACAACAGGAGAGATCATCAGTCTGTGACTTTGTCTGACTTTGTTTGTGCGTCGTGACTGTTTCGCTTGACTAAACAGGAGTGCGCGGAGCCTGCTGTATTCAATAACGAGGTATCAGGCGTGTATAAAATAGGTTAGCGCGGCAGCGGTCGTGGCAGACGCTGAAGACGCTTCTTTTTCGACAGCACTTGATCCAGTAATACTAACACTTTCTCTACTACTCTATTCTATTCTGTTCTATAACAACAACAACAACAACAACAACAACAACAACAAAAATTCTGCGTTAGATTAAACTGAGAAAGGTCATAGCACTTGCATGTTGTCCTACTGTTAGTTTAACTGCTTCTATTGTTCTCATTTGTAAGTCGCTTTGGATAAAAGCGTCTGCTAAATGAATAAATGTAAATGTAATATCAACGTGATCTCATGAGAATACGTTTGTATTTTTACGTAAAGTGTAGTTCTATCATACGTACATTTACTTACGTTTTATACACACAGATACGTAATTATTTATGTATGAACAACTCTACCGACGTACAAATTTGTACATATTGCTATTTATGCATATTAAAATCGTGGCGTTAATATATTGACTCTATTGCATTCAACTGTCGTATCAGTTACGTTTTCAGTCGCATTTATTAAATGCAGTTTACTCAAGAAATAATAACATTTCACTCTGTTCGTGCCTTCTGCAAACTCGTTTCGGAGGATTAGCCTAACGTTACATGGTGTTAAACAAGACTACACTTTAAAACCTTTAAAATACCTTCTTTAATCGTTTAACCATTTTGTAAATTTAGTTTATTTACCGTGAGACACAAAATGCGTTTTCTCCAATAGAACCATACTACACCAAAACCCAACATAAATTCACAAAAGACATCAATTTTATTAGCTTGATATAATCCAAATCTTTAGAATCCACACGTTTGCAAGAAAGAGATCCAAATTCAGCCCTTTATCCAGTGATCTTCATCTCCATTTCTCAGCAGCGACCGTAAACGTCAAATCCAAATGGAGAAGCGCGCGCGCCTTCACACGAGCGAAGCCGGATTAACATTTTCATGGATTAATAACTTAAATTCTGCTCTGTACCTCATTCTAAACTATTATATACTGCCAGAGAGGACTGCGACTGCAACTGCAACACATCATCATGTGAACGACTTTTGGTACCGGTTCGACATTTTCGCAATAAATAAATTATTTTGATTACACGCATGTTGTTTTTCTTCATGATTGTAGCCTATGTAGTTTTAAGAAATGTTTAGGGGTAGGAGTAGGACTAGCTGCTCAAAATATCTTTTAATGCTATATTGTTAATAAAATTGCCTTTTCCCTACACATCTCTGTACGTTTTATCCTTTTTATATTCTGTATAAAATGGGTATGTTTAGGTCTGGGAGTAGGGTTAAGGGATCTTCCATTTATCTATAAAACGGTAAAAGGTAAATTATACAGATATCCTTATGATATGAAAGATTCGTAAATATTTTACGTTTTGTAGCTGTAAAAACGTAATAATGTTACGTTTAATTGTTGCAGATACGTCCATACGTTTCAGCATCTATCCAAACGTACAAAAAGTACATTTTCTATCTTTGAAAATTACGAATTAATACCTACGTATTAACAATGAGACCAGGCTGGTAATATAGCTTGTGCCATAGCATTTCACTGATCTTTATTATAATGTATTTTGTTCAAGAGATTATATCTGCTGCTGTACTTTTTTTTAATGTACTCTAGGTATTTATTTTGCAATGTACACAACAAGATAGTATATTAAAGTTTTCTTGATTTCCAAGTGTGTGTATGTCTTCACATTTATATTGAATTATTTTTGCACTTTTAATATAGCATTTTGAATACTGATTAAAACAGCTTTATAATAAACTATTAGTGTAATGCTAATATATTTCTAATGAGCTGAAATGTTCTTGAAGTACATTAAAATTAAGCCTCAAATATATGATAGCTGTAGTTTGAGAAATATGAAAGTATATTTTAAATGAACTGTAAAGAAATACACTTAAATGCACTAAATGTACTTGAAGTTCCATTTTAGCACAATTTAATATATTAAAATATATAGCAAATAACTTAAAATTGATCTTAAGCATATCTTGAAATACACTTAATTTACTGTTGTTTCAAAATAATAAATTTAATATGCACTTAGTACAGTATCATTTAAATATATTAAGTATGTCCAAAAAAGCACAATTTAAATACATTGCCTTTTCACCTGGGAAACAGAAGATGAAGTTTATGAGCTGATCATCATCAAATGAATATCATGAACATGAAATGGAAACTGGTTCCGACAGGACCTTAAAGAAAACTCTGTGGTGAGATCTGGTATTTATCTCATCTCCTGAAGAACCCCTAGTATAGAAGTAGCTAGGTAGTCTTTTGCTGTCAGGTCAGAATAGGATTAAATCCTCACTAGCTTGTTTAGCCTATACCAGTAAATCTAGGTGTGTCCCTACACCTTCATGCAACAATAACAATCAATAGCCGCTTTCCAACCGGAGGAACCTTTTCACAGTTCCTAGAATTATTGGCTAAAGTACCCGGATGTCGGCGTGTTCGCACCGCAGGAACTAGGAACGATTTTAGTTCTAGGAACTCCATTTGGAGGAACTAATTTAGGTCCTACTTCAGAGTAGGGTCTAAACCAGCACTATAGGAACTACCCGTGACGTTAGTGTACGCTGATGACCGAACGCACGCGGAACACCAGCACCCGCCATTTTTAAAACAGCTGTAATGTAAACACACAGATTATAGCCTATATATTTACTCCAGAAACTAACTATACAAACATGGAAAACAGTGATAGATGGGCCTCTAAACCTTTATGCTGAAGAGAAAATCCAACGCAACTTTGAGGGGACCAAGCCAAACATGATTATGTTTATCTGCCCAGCTAGCAACACTGGACATCAACCACACGGCAAAGGCTAATAACCTTTTTTTCATATACTGTCTACTTTCTATAACAGTTCTATCTAATAAGATATTAAACAGTACTGTTAGACATATCACTAACTAATAAACACAGAGAATGCGAGCATTGTTTGCTCTGGCGTTCTCAGCGCCGCCAAAATAAAGGTCCGTCACGCCGTCAAAATAAAAGTCAGCGTGCTTGCGTCACTCCCTTACCCCTCCTACCAGTTCCTATGGCCACTTGGCCAGTGCGAACGCAAACAGCGAAACCGAGTTTGGGGGAGAGTAGTTCATAGAACTGTTTAGAAGTGGACAGTTCCTAGAACTAAGTTCCTAGAACTACTTGGTCGGAAAGCGGCTATTGACAACTAGGCCTATTGATCAAATTCATACTTACCCTCCAGCAGAATCTTTCCTGGATCCCTCGTTGTCCTTGGTCTTGCAAGATATACTATAATGCTCTTTCTATTACTTATAGAAATGTCTTTGTAAGCTGAAGTAAAACTGAACAGTGCAGGCACATCTGCTGACAGTATTCTGCAACATACGTCGTTGAAGGGTGATTCAGTTTGTCATGCAGTTCCTGCAAGTTCCTCACGCTTTTATTGGTAACCGCACCTATCCGAATGTATTGGTCAATTTCCTTATTTCTGACGGCTGCAGACGTTTTTTTGAACAGTGTGACTTGACTGATGCAATACTCTCGGTTTCACAATCTTATTATTCTCACTTATGCTTCTCCATAATTCAGCTTGCGCCAACGGTTTACTTTTAGCATTATAGAAATGATTCTGTTCCACCTGTCCAGGTGTTCTACCAAGCCCAGATACACATATTCGCTATCAGTCACTAACACACAGTGGTTATTATGGTTATTATTTTTCATGTGCAACAACACCTTCCTGTGCGCTTTTGTCATCTCCTAGTTTGCCTTTTTCTCTGTGGATAATTGTACATTTCACTGCATGAAAAGACTAAAATCCGGCAAAATACGGGCATGGTAAACTCCTGTGTAATTTGATGTATGCCGGATGTATGTGGGAAAAAGCGGATCAGAGTAACACGGAACAGTATATTTCCAGATAAACCCGGAAACCTCACATATGCGGACATATCCAGGAATACGTGAAATTTCACGGACATTAACACTGCTGGGTGTGAGGGGACTGACGACTGTTAGGTGTGAAGACCTTTCATATGTTAATGACTGACACTACCACAGTGCTGGCTGTTCTCAGAGGGAGGGGTGGCCAGGGAGGACTTCAGGATTGAATTATCTCTGGATTACTATAGGCTACAGCAAACAAGCTTTTTGTACAGAAAAATAAATAAATTCTTAAGGCCCTGAAACACAAAACCGACGTCAAAGAACTAACAATGACTGAAGCCGACTCTAGGGTTGGCTCATGTCACCTGTGTCAGGGCCTTAAAACCACTGCATGAAAAAAAGTCTCTTAATGAAATATTTTTTATAAATACAGGACAAAATAAACACCCAGTCTGAACATATACGTTCACAAAAACATCTGAATATTTGATGAAATAAACAAAGGAATTTAAAGGGTTAGTTCACCCAAAAATGAAAATTCTGTCAGTAATTACTCACCCTCCTGTTGCTCCAACCCCGTAAGACCTTCGTTCATCTGCGGAACACAGTTTAAGATATTTTTGATTAAATCTGATAGCTTGATCACTCCTCCATAGGCTTCTAAGGGACCGAAACTTGCTGGCCCAGAAAAGTTATTAAAGAGATCGTTAATATAGTCCAAGTGACTACAGTGGCTCAATCTTAAGTTTATCAAGCAACAAGAAAACTTTTTGCGCTAAAAACAAAACAAAAATAACGACTTTATTCCACTATTCATTTCCTTCTCTCTGGGCCTCCAGTGAGTTTGCATAGTGTTTTAGCGCAGCGCGTCACACACATGACCAGCGTCGGCCAATAGTGAGCCTACGTGGTTACGTGCAACACAGACGCGCTGCGCTAAAACACTACGTTAACTCACTCGAGGCCCAGAGAGAAGGAAATGAATAGTGGAATAAAGTCGTTATTTTTGTTTTGTTTTTAGCACACAAAAAGTATTCTCGTCGCTTGATAAACTTAAGATTGAGCCACTGTGGTCACTTGGATATTAACGATCTCTTTAATAACTTTTCTGGGCCAGCAAGTTTCGGTCCCTTAGAAGCCTATGGAGGAGTGATCAAGCTATCAGATTTAATCAAAAATATCTTAATTTGTGTTCCGAAGATGAACGAAGGTCTTACGGGTTTGGAACAACATGAGGGTGAGTAATTACTGACAGAATTTTCATTTTTGGGTGAACTATCCCTTTAATGGAACAAATAAAGAAAAATGAATATCTCAAATTTTATTGTGAGGTTTTACAAATTGCAGACAACAACATTTGTCACCTTTTTCACAATTGGCTTTTAGCTTGCTTAGTTGGGGACATTTAATTTAATATTCAACAATATTATTGATCTGCCTGCGTTGACACTATTATATGAGATCTGAACTGAGCTGGACGATGATATCACGGTTTTCTCCAAAGTGGCTATATATATATATATACACATTTAAATGTATTTATTTATTTATACAACAAAATTAATCACCACTATTTTCTTCTGGAAACAAACTTTCTTGCATTATTTTCCTGTTATCTCTGTAAAGCTACTTTGAAACAATCTGTATTGTAAAAAGCGCTGTATAAATAAAGGTGACTTGATATTTATTAAAAAGGTAGAAGGAACCTGAGCTTTTCTACTCCACTGAATTGAGGTGCGCAAGCAGGCTCACTCGTCTCTTCACACTGTGCCCGAACAGCACTCTACTAGCTTATAAAGACTGAGGTCACTACAGTTAAAATCTCTTGCTGAGTTAATACACCTTTAAACTATGAATGTCTATTTCTGAGTGAACACCGCTGGTTCACTCACTATTTAAGCCAGTCCCAAATTGAGCTTCCTTCAGACGGGCCGTTTCGGTGTCTATAGTAGTGATGTCCGGTTCGTGAACGAATCGTTCTTTTGAACCGGTTCTTTTTAGTGAACTGGTCGAACCAGTACACTAAATCGGACTGAATCGTTCGAAACAGTTCGCGTCTTGCGTCAGCACTGATCCACAACAAGTTACTAAAGTTACTCACTTTCGGACATGCCTGAGTCCTGACAGTCCCTTCGACTCAAAATAAACCAATATCCCGGAGTAGGCATATATGTTACTCCAGTAAATCCAACAGTTCACTGAACTGAGACATGTTGTGCTGAGAGAAGTGATGAGCACGAGCAGTTGATACTGAGCATGCGCGCACTACCGAACGTACAGGTACAGCGATACAGGGACGAAATGCATGTCTCTTAAGTATTTTATTGAACATCAATAAGTGTAACAAAATAAAACATGTTAGAAACATGTTTATCACATAGGCTACTGCCTTTTTTACTGTATTATTTTAAAGATTGGAAACACAATGAATGGATTATAAAACTAAACATTTATTATTATAGCCTACTAAAACATTATTTTCTGGAACAGATCATTTAATTTCTAAGTAAGTTTATATACATTTTTGACGTAAACTCTTGCCAAGGTTTTAAAGGGTGCAAAGTAAATGTTTATAATGTGTTAATCAAAACGTAACGTATTAAACATACTGGAGACATGCATCCATCGACTTTTTAGTTTTGTCGACTGAAGGCTATAGCCTAGTAAGGTTTCAGTAGTTCTCAGCTCACACACAGGCATATGCTACGGTTCTCGAGTCAAGAACTGGTTGTTGCAGCAGTTCTCGGATCACCAGTACAGAACCGAGAACTGTTTCTTTCGGACGCGTTCGATACAGAACCGACGAGCTGGAGAGACTGCGCATGCGTGATCGCACCGTCTCTGAACCGAACTTTCTTTTGGCCAACTGATGCTGTGTTTACTGTCTATGTGCTGTGCTGATACATGAGCATGGGTGAACCAAGGACTTGAATGAGGAGCCGAATTCGGCGAAATGTAAGTTTATTTAATTACAAATAAAATAAAAATGATGAAGACCAGTTTATTCACTTCAAGACATGTAAAACATCCGCGTTTGCGCATCGCCTTAGGCCTACTACAGGGTTCATTTTCAAAACGTAAATGTAAGAAACCTATCCAAGATGATTATGACGATGAGTACTATTATTTAACTGAAGTTATGATTACAAATGCCTTTATTTGAATGTATATTTCTCCGCCGGGATGATAGAATTGACGTCATTACGTGATGACGTAAAAGAACTGGTGAACCGGTTTTTTGAACCGGTTCATTGAAACGAACTGTCCGAAAGAACCGGTTCGCGGAAAAGAACCGGACTTCCCATCACTAGTCTATAGCTTTAAATGCTAATGAGGAGGAGAAAGGCGGCGCAAGGTGGAGGGTGGGTGTGGCCTTGACCATCTTGCGGCAACGGTACCACACATGTTTACGTTGGATAAATGCAATGGCACGAAGATACGCAGTCGTTCAAGCATTTCAGTTTGACCCAGAATCCGATCCAGATGGAGAAGCAACGGATGAAAAAGTTGCAACTCAGCGGCTCCAGCAGGACGTTTCCGAATGGTTAGTTTAAAATATTATGTCTGGATACGGTACTTTTATGCGGATGGTTTACAGTTATTATCATGTAGCTAACGCTAACCTACTGTTTGTTTTTCATGTCGCTCTGATTTGCTATTGTTTTAAAGCTGTATTAGCATCTATATTAGTAATATTTCTAGTTTAGAGAAGACTGTAATGTGGATTATTTTTTAATGACAAAGTTCTTGTCCTCATATATTGGTCATGTTACACAAGCAATGATTTACTCCTCAAGAGTTAACTTAACACTACTCAACACCTGCATAATATATATACATACATATGTGTATATATATATATATATATATATATATATATTAGGGGTTTAACGATACACGTATTCGTATTGAACCGTTCGGTACGAGGCTTTCGGTTCTCTTTATTTCAAATGTAGAGACGCCGGCGCGACCACAACATTGACATCAAATACCAAACGTAATGGCAGGAATAGTAGGCTATAATGCCTTTAAGTAACATTACGGTGGTTTTATTTTGACATTATGAATACAATTGCTGCCCTCAAATGTTAATCTGAACTAAAACAAACCTTTGTTTATAACTACTACAATATTTACATTTTACATTTACATTACATTTAATTTTTTCCAAGGAGCTGTTTTGTTTTATATGCTCCTAAGAAGAATCAATTATAGCTCTAGAATTGCTCAAAGTAAAAACAAATAAAAAATCATACTTTATGATGTTAGTTTTAATAAAAAAAAAGAACTAAAAAAAATAAATCAAGGAAATTTATTTGGCATTTCTTTCTTTTTGCTTAATCGAAAACGTACCGAACCGAACTGTGCCACAAGTGTATCGTATCGAACCGTGAATTTTGTGAACCGTTACACACCCCTAATATATATATATATATATATATATATATATATATATATATATATATATATTACACATACATACACACACCATTATATTAGTCAGACCTCTGCCATTATTACATATACCTTTTTGTACAGGTGCCGTTGTGAAAAATGTGCTACCATGCCCACAGAAGCTGAGAATATTTGCTGCTTGGAGATACCTCAGGTAGCATTCTCACCACTAAGTTGGAAACTACTTTATCTCTTCATTTGACAACTAATTGTGCCAAAAATGACACTTACCTTTTCTAATTGTAATTAGGTTACTAGAAGACTACGGGAGGTCGAAGAACAGCTCACATGTATGGTTGACCATCCTGGATTGGAGCCTGTCTGCCTCAATGTCTACTCTTTGCAGAATGCTGGCCAAATATACAAAGCTGACTATGGTCCTCTACGTTTGAGAGGAATACACCAGTAAGTTGTGCTTTGTTACATAAGTTAATAAAATAATAACGTCTTGTCTTGAGTCTTGACTTTTTATTCCACCAACAAACATTGAGCCTAATTTTCACTCTATAGTATAGGCAGTGTCAAGATTTACTTACATCAGAGGGAAAAGTCAAGCTTTTTTTAAAAAAAAGCTATTTCAATGCTTGTATAAAAACAAGCATTGAAGATGCAAACATAACAAACATAATAATACATCTTTGCAAAACTAAATATAAAAAATTTCTGTTCAGTCGCTACAGGTATCTCTCCTATCGTTCATTTGTAGGGTTGGGTATTGGTTGGGTTTTATCCGATACCAGTACCTACTCGGTATTTTTCAAACGGTTCCGGTGCTTAAACGGTTCTTGAAACGGTACTTAAGAAAACTAAACTGCACACACTTTATCAAAAAAAATAATACCTCTGTGTGTGTGTGTGTGTGTGTGTGTGTGTGTGTGTGATTTTCTGAAAAAGATTTTTTGATTTCTGATTAAATGAAAAATTGTGCCCTTTAAAAGGCTACTGATGTAGCACAAAACACTTGAGTTAAGATCAAAATTTTGTCTTCTCATATTATGACTTTTACAAAACAGAGAAATATCTGACACTGAGCAGAAATATTTAACACACACAGTATAGCCTCATATAAATATACTTGATATTGATATACTTCATACTTGATATGCAAGATTTGCAGTTGGCATTAAAATACTAGACTAACCCGAAGAGGAACACTGGCAGCTGAACTTGAACTTTAGTCAAGCGTGTCAGGGGTTTTGGGTTCTAATCCGCATTCGTAGTTTTTTTTTTTTTAATTTATTTTTTTAAACCGATTATGCTCATCAGTGGTTGTATATCAAGCAGGGACACTTTGTGTCCATTATATTTTGAGATTTCACCAGAACGAATAGATATGAGGCGCCGTCTAGGGCTTAAATCAAACTTCATTCACGCACATATGAAACCCTTACATACACGTATACTAGGTAGTCACACATACATGTATACTGCTGAATGCTCAAACTAATACATATGAAACGCACAATGCTCACGCACACACACGCAAACTCTACACACACGAAACGCGCGGAACTCTCCGCGCACATACTCATCTGAGACGCGAGCACACACCCACACACACACACACAAATTCTTCGCGCACATACTCATCTGAGACGCGAGCACGCACACACAAACTCTCCGCGCACATAATCATATAGACGGCGCCTCATAAATAGATCGATCTCCGCAACGTATTGAAGCGCGCGTCCGAGCAGTGCGGTGTGCGCGAGCCAAGAGAAAACACTGTATCCGCGCCACTGATCGCAGCGGCAACGAGCACTTTGATCACTTGATTTAAAAAACACATTTCAGCGCTAGATCGTCTCTTATTTAACAAACGAACTAAATGAATGCTCTGCTGGTTAACTGGAGATGTTTTATTATTGGATCATTCGTGCCGCGAGATGTTTTATAGGGGACGGTAAAAAACGCCAGGCACCGAAATCAGGCACCGAAAGTTTCGTTCTTATTCGGTCTGGTTACTACCGTTTACGTCGGAACCGGTTCCCTATTGGAACCGGGTTTCGGTACCCAACCCTATTCATTTGTGAGCTGGTGCTGGGGCCTCCTGGGACGCAGAATCCGGGTCATTATTCCAGCTTGTGTGGTCCTGCGCATCCGCTCAGTGTTTCCTGATGAGGAAAACTACGTTGGGTTTAAACTGCCCCCCGTTTGAACCTTGACACAAAGCTGGCAATGAGCTCGTCCTTGTCCGGCTTCTCATACTGCGCTGATAGGTCCTCTGGGACAGAGATGGCCAACAGCGCATCGGTGTATGGCGTAGGGTTGACAAAGACTTCCTCAAAAATTAGGTCCATCAGGTTAGAAACATAACCTGTATCATAAAACACAAGCACAAATATTATTTTTCGTTTCAATTGGTTGTGTTTTTATTTTATTTATTTTTTTATTATTTATTTTTATTAAAGAAATACATTTGAGAATTCCAAAATATGTGTTGTTTGAATTTATTTTTAACCCTTACCAAAGGTCGGCTGTGTCTTTTGAGGTTTGGCTATGCACTCTCCCTTCCTACCCTTTGGAAAGGAGATTTTGAAGAGAGGTACACCTTCCTCTGTTTCTGCTTGTGGTCGGTCTGCGTCGTTGCTAACTTAACGTACTGTCCATCTGTTAAAATGGCGAATATATTAGATGTAAGTAGTCTACCTTTTGGTGCAGGTGAAGACACATTTGAGCTGCACGCAGTGCAGTCTGAGCTGGAAGCTGTTGAGAAACAGATCCACGACCTTTTAGTGAGACAGGCCGAGCTGATAGACTGGCGGTTAGCTCTTGAAACATCACGCGCCGATGCACACAAATCAGAGATTAACGTTACTAACCCGCTGACTCCGACCTCGTCTACTCCGTGCGTTTCTCAACATCGGCGAGCGTCGAGGTCGCGATCAGCCATGGTCTCATTCACTCCGGCTCCAACATGCCACCACGAAGCCTGGATATTTCCGCAGCGGAAGACGCGAGTCAGGCCTAGACCAAGAAAACTCTCTCCGACCCTCCCGGTTTTCGAGATATCCACACAAAACCGCTTCTCCCCTCTTCGCGAAACAGAACGCGATGCTGTGATCATCGGCGATTCCATCGTTCGACACGTACACGCTACGTTAAATAAAAGTAAGGTGCATAGTCACTGCTTTCCTGGTGCTCGTGTTTCTGAAATCGCCGCTCGCGTTCCCGAGATTCTGAACGGTGACGAGCGCGTCGGAACTGTGGTCTTGCACGCGGGAGTGAACGACATCAGGCTGCGCCAGACGGAAGTTCTGAAGAAAGACTTCAGGAATCTGATCGATACGGTACGCAGCACATCGCCTGATATAACGATCATTGTGTCAGGACCGCTTCCCACGTACCGTCTAGGTCATGAAAAGTTTAGTAGATTATTCGCGCTAAACGAATGGTTAATGTCATGGTGCAATGAGCAGAAACTACTCTTTGTAAATAATTGGAATCTGTTTTGGGAGCGTCCTAGGCTTTACCGTGCTGATGGCTTACACCCAAGCAGATTCGGATCGGATCTTCTGTCAGATAACATCTCCAAAATGTTAAATACCTTTTGACTAGTAACCAAAAGTCCAAATCATAGTCTCTGCTGCACCAATTTAACTGATATAAATAGTGTAGAACATTGCATAGAAACTGTGTCTATTCCTCGTTTAGTGAGATTAAATAATAAATCTACTGCAGGATCTAGAAAAAATCTAATTGTTATTAAACCAGAAAATGTTGCTATTAGTAATCAAAAACAATTTCTAAAGCTAGGTCTTCTAAACATTAGATCACTCACACCTAAGGCAGTTATTGTAAATGAAATAGTCACAGATAATAGCTTCGATGTACTTTGCCTTACTGAAACCTGGATTAAACCAAATGATTATTTCGGTCTAAATGAGTCTACTCCATCAGGATACTCCTATAAGCACGAGCCCCGTCTGATTGGTCGTGGCGGCGGTGTTGCAACAATCTATAGAGATATTCTCAATGTTACTCAGAAAACGGGCTATAAGTTTATTTCGTTTGAAGTACTTGTACTAAATGTTACGCTCTTAGATGCTAGAAAAACATCCCTATTATCTCTAGCCTTGGCTACCGTATATAGACCGCCTGGGCCTTACGCTGATTTCCTAAAAGAGTTTGCAGATTTTCTCTCAGACCTATTAGTTAATTTCGATAAAGCATTAATTGTTGGAGACTTTAATATCCACGTAGATAATTCAAATGATGCGCTAGGGGCTGCGTTTACAGATTTATTAAACTCCTTTGGGGTCAAGCAAAACGTTACCGGACCAACTCATCGTTTTAATCATACACTCGATTTAATTATATCACATGGAACCGATCCAACCGATATAGATATCATTCCACAAAGTGATGATGTCACTGACCATTACATGGTAACTTGCATATTACGTACTCCTGTAATATGTCATGCTGCGCCGCGTTATCGATTAGGCAGAACAATCCTTCCATCCACCATAGATAATTTTTCAAATAGCTTATCTGATCTGTCTCAGCTGCTCAGTGAACCTAAACAAACAGATGAACTTGAGGAATTAACTAGCACTATGAGCACCATTCTCTCTGGATCATTGGATATTGTTGCACCCATTAGATTAAGAAAGGTTAGAGAGAAAAGTAAAGCACCATGGTACAACAATACTACGCATGTTCTAAAGAGAGAAACCCGTAATTTAGAGCGTAAATGGAAAAAAACTAACTTAGAGGTCTTTAGAATCGCATGGAAAGACAGTATGTCACGTTATAAAAAGGCCCTAAAAGAGGCCAGGGCTGAGCATCTCCGCAAACTAATAGAAAACAACCAAAACAATCCTAGGTTCTTATTTAACACCGTGGCTAGACTAACAAATAAACAGATGTCTCCTGAACCAAATATTCCGTTACAGTTTAGTAGTAATGATTTCATGAAGTTCTTCACTGAGAAAATAGAAAACATCAGAACCACAATTGTAAACGTTCAATCCTCAATTGCGTCTTATAATTCAGCCTCAATTATCACCCCGCAAGAACAATTACAATGCTTTACAACTATAGAACAAAAAGAGTTAAATAAACTTATCACTTCATCTAAAACAACAACATGTTTACTAGATCCTATACCAACTAAACTTTTGAAAGAAGTGTTACCTATAGTGGAGGAGCCTCTCCTCAATATTATTAACTCGTCTTTATCCTTAGGTCATGTTCCAAGAACATTTAAACTGGCAGTTATAAAACCTCTCATTAAGAAACCACAATTAGATCCACATAATCTAGCAAATTATAGACCCATTTCAAATCTACCTTTTATGTCTAAAATACTAGAAAAAGCTGTGTCCGCTCAACTGGGCTCTTTCTTGCAAGAAAATGACATCTATGAAAAGTTTCAGTCTGGATTCAGGCCGCATCATAGCACTGAAACTGCGCTTGTTAAAATTACAAATGATTTACTTTTAGCTTCTGACCAAGGCTGTATCTCAATACTAGTTTTACTTGATCTTAGTGCTGCGTTCGATACTATAGATCATACAATACTCTTAGATCGACTACAAAATTATACTGGTGTTCAAGGACAAGCACTAAGCTGGTTTAGATCGTATTTATCTGACCGCTACCATTTTGTTTATTTAAATGGAGAAAAATCGATCATAACTCCAGTAAACTATGGAGTGCCGCAGGGATCTGTGTTAGGCCCTCTATTATTCTCAATATATATGCTGCCACTTGGAAATATTATAAGGAAACATGGAATTAGTTTCCATTGTTATGCTGATGACACTCAAATCTATATTTCATCACGGCCAGATGAAAACGCTAAATTATCCAAATTGACAGAGTGTGTTAAAGATATAAAAGATTGGATGACGCGCAATTTTCTTTTATTAAATCCAGACAAGACAGAGGTACTAATCATCGGTTCAAAAAACCACCCACAAAACCTCTTACAATACAACTTTAACATCGTAGGATGTCCTGTTACTTCATCCTCTACAGTAAAAGACCTGGGTGTTATATTAGACTGCAACCTGTCTTTTGAAAATCATATTTCATATGTTACAAGAACAGCCTTTTTCCACCTTAGAAACATTGCTAAGCTACGTAATATGCTATCTGTTTCTGATGCAGAAAAGTTAGTTCATGCATTCATGACCTCGAGACTAGATTACTGTAATGCTTTATTAGCTGGTTGTCCTGCATCCTTAATAAACAAGCTACAGTTAGTCCAAAATGCCGCCGCTAGAGTTCTAACTAGATCAAGAAAATATGATCATATAACACCAATTTTATCATCACTACATTGGCTACCTATAAAGTTCCGTATTAATTACAAGGTATTGCTACTGACTTATAAAGCCCTAAACGGCTTAGCTCCAGTCTATTTAACCGATCTTCTATCGCCCTATAATCCATTGCGCTCTTTAAGGTCAGTAAATTCGAGGCTTTTGGTCATACCTAGGATATCCAGATCCACCAAAGGAGGGAGAGCATTTTCACATTTAGCTCCAAAACTCTGGAATAGCCTTCCTGATACTGTTCGTTGCTCAGACTCGCTCTCCCAGTTTAAAACTAGATTAAAGACGCATCTCTTCAGCCAGGCATTCATATAATACTTTTAATCTTACAGTTAAATCCGACCTCTAGTTCATAAACGCCAGAGGAGAACTGGCCCCCGACTGAGCCCGGGTTCTCCCAAGGTTTTTTTTTTCTCCATTAGGTCACCTGATGGAGTTTTTCGGTTCCTTGCCACTGTTGCCTTTGGCTTGCTCAGTTGGGGATATTTGGGAATATTTAATTTAATTAATCAATCAACGATACTATTGATCAGCATTACCAAACGTGGACGTTCCACTAGAAACAAACATTGATGTATTGTTTTAATTTATTACTGTGAAGATGCTTTGATACAACCTATGTTGTGAAAAGCGCTATATAAATAAACTTGACTTGACTTGACTTGACATTTTCATTATAATGCATAGCAGCCAGGTAGAGCCTGGAAATACAAGACAAAACGTGTTGATATTGACAATACTTTTGGGAATCGTAGCCTAAAATATTGTAGTAAACAAACTTTATTTTACCTGCACAGCATTCCAATAAAGGTAAAGACAACATTCTTTGGGGCAAAATGAAGGATGACGGCATGGAAAGCCTCCAACGATGAAGTTTGGTGGTGGGGGCTCAGTTTTGCAACATCCTTCAGCATTCTTTTGTTTGTTAGCAACTTCTCCAACTTGTTGAAAGCTTGAGAATCTGCAGACAATAAGAAAATATATTAGAAAACAATACAGTACAGAATATTACAGCGCTGATCTCAGGTAAATTTCTGAAAGTGACTAAATAACTGTGTAGTTGTCCATTTACTTTTTTGTCATTTAGCCTGTATATTGATGAAATACCTGCTTGGAGCCATTTACTCTTGTCAGTTGTCTTGCGGATTGCATGCTCGCACTTGGGGTAAAGAGGATCCTCATGTGTATGGACATCTCGAACATGGTTCAGGATTGCGTTCCACTTTGCAATTCTCTCTGGCTCGGATGTTGAGCCAGCTGCAGTCCAGTATATGTGATTGTTGATGCTTTTCATCCACTTTTTGAGTATCTCACAGTCTTTCTGCTTACTGATTGCTTCCAGCTTCTTTGAAAGTCCTACAATGAAAGCAAAATACATTCCACTTAGTTAACCCATAAGAACCCGCTGTGACGTGGGTGTCAAACACTGGTGATTATCTGGTAGATTTTGTATGATATAATGGACTATGGACATCAAGCAGATCCATATTGGCATTGACAATATACCTTTTGCCATGTGCCAGACATCATAGTAATGGGTTATTTTTCTCTCCCTGAGGAACTTCTGTACTTACATTTACATTTACATTTATTCATTTAGCTGACGCTTTTATCCAAAGCGACTTACAATTGCTATATATGTCAGAGGTCGCACGCCTCTGGAGCAACTAGGGGTTAAGTGTCTTGCTCAGGGACACATTGGTGTCTCACAGTGGATTCGAACCCGGGTCTCTCACACCAAAGGCATGTGTCTTATCCATTGCGCCACACCACCCCTTGTGGATGACGATCAGTGACAATGCAATCAAGGTTGACGCCACGTGACTCCAGTAATGCTAGACTCCTCGTCAGGCCCTCTTTTTCCATGTGGCAGCTACCACCAACCTCGTTGCTCTGTTAACACAGAAAAACAATATGTTAATTGAAAATGCATTATAGACTTTGATTTTCAAATTGCAATCAATAACCACTTTAAAACATATTTTTTGACAACTCACCTGAACCAACTGAATGTCCACAACGGTGTTAGTATTGAGATCCATCATTGTATAACTCCCATATTTTGCAGAGTACCCTGTTGTTGTTGTTTTTTTTTCAAAAATTGACATTAGTAATCACCATTCAGTATTATGTCTGGCATTTTATTCAGTTCACTCCTTTTAACTTCAAACAATATGTAACCCATGTATAAACTACACTATTTCAGTAAAGTATCAATACCTGGAGAGTCAGCTCTCATGTCACCACCAAGTATAACTTTTTCCTCCTGACTTAGCCGCTGCAGATTCAGATCCTGTGAGACTTTCCAGTGGTGAATAATTGCGGGTTCAATGAAAGCTCTGGCATGGCGGCGAAATGTTTTATACCGAAACAACTGTAGCTTCATTGTATTGAAGACCTGTTAATGTGGGTGGATAAATAATACATGTAATTTGAGCTAAATCGAAGCAATTCAGTTTAAAAAAAAACTACAGTTGCACATCATTTACCTTTTCAATTTGTATGAACGATGCACCACTCAGGTAAACGGCAACAGAAAGGTTCAGATTTCCAGCTGGCATGCTACCAAGGATAGGCTGGCTATTCCATTGTCTTGAAAATGTGCAATGGGGGCACAGCTGCTTCACAGACAGGAATGTCCCCAGCCTTTGGGTCGTCACATTGCATGCCCGCGTGCAGACCGGACATAAATTAAACAAGTCCATGATGCAGTTCTCATACACTATGTACTTTTTGTTGTTGTGGGTGGGAGTGGATGAATCTTCTCTATATCAAACCAAAGAGAAAGGAAAAAACATTTTTACTTAGATTGAGCTTTCGTCTGTACTGAACTGTAAACCATCACCCTGTTTTCAACTGGTTTAATAATTATTATGCACATAAAAAATCATAAAAGAATGCTATAAACAACAGTCTCACTGAGACTAATCCTTTATGTTAGAATGCAAGCCACACATATATTTAAACACTCAGTAACTTACGACTGTAGACTAGAGTATAACGATGCAGCGATGGAGTCTGCAGGATCATAAGTGGAATCATGTCCCCTTGAAGCTTCCACTAAAGAGCTGCCCTCCAATGGATTGTCCTCGAACAGTTCATCAAGGTCTAGACGAGGTCTTTTGTGTGTTTTTTTTTAAAGGTGTCGATGACAGGCACAGAGGGTCTGCATTGGTCGTCCCAACGCCAACATTTTTGCAGGAGACAGTTGCCTGAACACCTGCGTCCCAAATATAATTTAATTAGGAAAGTCTAATGACAACACTTGAAAGCAAAGAAAAAATGGCAGAATACCTAATAAAGTCAAAAGTCAAAAGTAAATGCATTTACAGGTGGTAGGTACATACCTTCACTTTTAAATTTGGGTTGCAGAGTCTTTAAGGATAGCTGTGTGCCTACAGTACATGTTTCCAGGTCATCTGTCTGGCAGGCAACATCCCTTGAGAGAGGCAGCTGAAAGCAAGCACTTGATGTGCTGGCCTGTATAGAGACAAAAAGGTCAAATTAGTACTCAATGTATTACTTTGCATATATGAGCAACTTGTAAGAAGATAGAAGATAAACATGTTTAGTGAATAACAATAATACTTAAAATTAGATCTATGAATTATATTGTGGTATACATCTGAAACAGATCTGAAACAGACTTATTTGTGCATTGTGTACAGCTCTATAAAAAAAAGTTGAAGTTGAAGTTTTTTAACAAAAAAAAATTTAAGTATTGATTCTCTCACGTGCTGATAATAAAACCGGTGTTAATTGCTGTGTTAACGTTAGCTGTTTAAGCTGGAGATTGCATGGGGGAAAAACTGTTTTTTGAGCCTAGGTGTTCTAGTACACAGAGATCTGTAACGTCTGTAATTTATCTTATTACAATTACATCAAGCTCTGCGATCTTGAAATGCGGATATCGCGCGCGATATATAACCAACAGGAAAACGGTTATCCAAAATAACAAAGAAGTGTACAACACTCGCGTTACAGTGTGTGTATTCACCAGTGTTGTAATGTAACGGAGTACAAATACTTCGTTACTGTACTTAAGTAGAAATTTCACGTATCTGTACTTTACTTCGCTATTTAAATTTATTTCAACTTTCACTTTTACTCCACTACATTTCCTAGATAAAATGTATACTTTTACTCCGATATATTTCCACAAAGCATCTTCGTTACTCGTTACTACAAAATAAAATCAGAAGAAATGTGTGCGACTGCAATAAGGGAGGTTTGGCGAATCACTGCTCCTAGATTGCATTACGCACGCTCCGCACGGCGCACGCTCTATTTCAGCGTAATGGTTGTTTGTTGACATGGCAAAGGAGGAGGAAGCACAACTGAAACCGCCATGGAAGCACGAGCACCTACTGGAGGACCTCCCGTTATCGTAGACGACCACCCTGACACAGAGCTGCCAACTCTCACGCATTCACCGTGAGACACACGCAATTGACACTTTTCACACGCTATCACGCCACACATCCATTTTCTCACGCACAGAAAAATCGCGAAGCAAAGAGGACACGGAGACCGACAGACTAGACAGAGCAGGTTAGTTATGATAGAAAAAAATCTCAGCTTTTTATTACGAAATTCAAACAATAAATACCGTTTTGGAGCTTGTAAATGTGACGTGACAGATCCCTAGCGCACGTGAACCGATCATCTATACTAGCTAATAGTAAACACGAATGAACAATGTTAAAAGAAACAGTACAACTTCCCGAGATGTAAATTCATCATACATAATATCGATCAATCAGTGTTTTTCAACCGCGGAAAGGGTCAGTAAAACACCTGGAGAACAATTATGTCACATAACATTTACCTCAGGAAAGCCATTTGATGATCATAATATAGGCTATAGCAGGTTAGTTGGCTAGAAAAAAAGCGCTATAGAGAGTATTTAGCTAAATATGTGTACTATATTACATATTTATTATATTTTTACTTAGCATTAAATAAAGTTGTTATTATGATAAAAAACGCATTATATTTATATCTGATAGGGCTCTCTGTATGTTTACAGCATTAGGTGAGTTTTTTTTTTCTTGAGAAAAATTAATGCCTATCTTGTGTACCTAATATTTATCCAAATTAGTCAATATTGCATATTGTGATCTAAGATTATTTTTTTTTACATCCCAACAACTTCCCCACCCACCCCACAATAAAGCCACAATAAAGTTCACAATCAAAGTTTTAACCGTTTGCTTTAAAAAAAAAAAAATTACTTTTACTTCTACTTCAATTACTTAAGTACATTAAATATCAGAAATGTACTTTTGATACTTAAGTACAGTATATATCAGATACTTTAAGACTTTTACTTAAGTAATATTCTAAAAGGTAACTTTCACCTCTACCAAAGTCTTTTTCTAGTATGATACTTGTACTTTTACTCAAGTATTGCTTTCTAGTACTTTATACAACACTGGTATTCACACACATACTTGATGCTGTCTACCTTTACGTTAGCGCAAGTAGCAGCATAGCTAATGCTACAGCCACATTCTACGTGTAACAATCTAGGTAACCATAAACAGTAAAACAACACACTTATATATCATTAGTTGACTTACTTGTTCGAGGTGTGTAGTAGCTGAGCCAAAGAGAGCTGGTACTGATCCAGACTTTAGGTTCAAACGTTCAGCAAGCCCAGCTCTGTATTGTCCCAAGTTGACGAAACACTCGTCTGTGAAATGTTTGCCACAGACATGCAAAACTCTCGGAATTTGTGTCGGCGCATTTCCAGAGAAAATGAAATGAATCCACTGGTTCTTCTGTGGCTTGGATGAAGGAACTAAAAAAAGGCTTCGGTGTTCATTTATACATCCAATTATTGAACAACCATTGTGCTTCGCTCGCTTAAACGCCATGTTATCTCTCGTAGACAAACTAAATTAGCGCGCGCGCGCGCGTTCCTACTTCCTAGCTTATTTTCTCATGGGCGGGAAATATTCTCTGGGCGCCTGGGCGGGCAAAGCAGAGAAAGGGGAGGTAACATTCCTCCTTATAACGTCACAAGGAGAAGAATCAAGATCAGCGCGATTGAGCTTCCATTTTCTCAAAGGCAGAGAAAGATAGCAAAAGCTCGATTTACACCGATTCAAATTTCTAGAAACTTGGGGACCATATACAGGCTAGGGGAACTCATATTAATGTTAAAAAACCTCACAAAGTGAGAATTTCATGTCATGGGACCTTTAATGAAATTAATGTCAAAGTCAGTTAGAATAATCAAATGTAACAATTTATTATGTCAGGTAAATGTATCATGCCAATTTCATAATCAATTCAAAGATAATCGATACAAAACATCAAATGCTCTGGAATAGAGAGAAGATGCAAACCCAACTTTAAGAAATACATGAGGCGGCGACTTAAACTCTCAAGGTAGTAGCAGCTGCTCCAGACACAAACTTATCCTGCAGGAATTCCAGCACTGAACCGACCGGGCAGCTGACTGGGTCCACGGCATGAGCCGAACACCAAGACTCAAAGACCTTCCACTTAGAAAAATATAGCCGCCTAGTAGAAGGCGCACAAGCATTATCAATGGTCTCACTCTCAGCCTCACGGGCGAATCTGAGGTACAGAAAGACCCGAACCCTTTGCTACATTCCATTATATAGACCAGTGGTGTCCAAACTCAGTCCTGGAGGGCTACTGTCCTGCAGAGTTTAGCTCTAGCCTGCCTCAACACACCTACCTGGAAGTTTCTAGAATGCCTAGTAAGACCTTGATTAACTGGTTCAGGTGTGTTTAATTGGGGTTGGAGCTAAACTCTGCAGGACAGTGGCCCTCCAGGAGCAGGATTGGACATCCCTGATATAGACAGACCTCTTTCACTTGGAAACATGTACTAACAAAAGAAATTTGCATTCAGAGGTTGCACCTTTTGGGGGTGAGTGACCATTTGCCAGGAGACCCCCTTCCTTTGTGTGCCAGTTATCTTTAAACTCTTAAAAACCTTATTACCTTTTGTTTTACTTGTTTGGAAATGAGACATTTGTACCAGTCGCACCGAGACATTTCAAATGATACTAAATATGTTCAATACTCAATGTCAATCATTCACATCAAACTATACATTTTCTTGGGTGAATTCAGATGATCTGAGCATGAGAGAGAGTGAGGGAAGAGGGAAAGAGATGTAGATTAGGATGACTCGGGGGTGAGACTTTCGTCTCTAGTGCACGAGGGCTAGTTCAGATGTTAATTTCCAGAGAGGTCCTTTTGTCCTCTCAGGGTCTGGTCGCTCTTCAACCAGACTGTCCAGCATCTCCTAATTTCTCAATTCTTACACTGTGCTCTGCTGGTTTTGGTTCTAGTTTGGATCAAATCTTCACTGCAGCTTTTCAGTGTGACTAGATATAGATATATATAGATAGATATAGATATCTACAGATATAGATCAGCAAAGTGTTCCAACCACACCAGTCATGATGACTCGCATGCACTCATATCACACTCACACACGCACACACACTTATAGATGTTCTCATCTGCTTCTATCAAAGCATCAAATATAAAAATAAACATCTTTTCTGAATTTATTCATGATGTCTCTTTCACTAGCTTATGTGAATATCTGTTTTAAGTATTGTGTGTGTGTCTATTATGGTCATGTTTGTGCATGAATGTGTACAACTTATGTCCATAAGTGACTGTGTGTTTGTGGGAATGTTTTTAGATGGTATTTAAACACTGTTCACTAAAGTTCTTGTTAATCCTTGATTGTAAAGTCCTGTGGAGGAAATCGTAGGGTCCTCTTCTTCATTGTAAGGTTGTGTGTGCCTATGTTTGTGTATGAGTGTGTACATGTGGCCGTGTGCGGGTGAGTGAGTTTTCAATATCTCTGTAAATAATCAGATGTGTGTGCAATCACCATCTCAACACTCAATCAGTTAAAGTTGTGGCCCATCTCTTAAAGGGGAAGTTCTGATATGCAGTTTGTCTTAAAGAGAAGAAGATGACTTTGTTTCTTCGGTATGCGCCTTAATCAAGTGTTTTCATCAGCCTCTTCTGCATGACTTTATTAGTACAAAGTTGTGCTATATAATACTGCAAGGAAGGTAAAAAGAGAAATTAATTTGAATCTAAATTTGAACTTTTTGCAAGTTGAGTGGTTTTGACTCTGTATGGGATCAGGTGAAAGAGTTTTTAACTTTAGCTCTGGTCATTCTTCCAGCTGTGAACCAAGCCCTTGCACATTTACAAAGACTTTACGCTTTACAAAGATGCCCACACACACACACACACACACACACACACACACACACACACACACACACACTCATGTGTGTATATATATATATACACACACTTATACTTACACACACTTATATATATATATATATATATATATATATATATATATACATAAATATATATATATATTCTTTTTTTGATGTGTGATAGTTATCAGTGCATTGCACTTGTAAAAACACACTTAATGACCCTTTTAAACCAAAAATTGTAAAAAGAAAAGGTCGAGCCTTATTTGTTGGCAGATGCCACTTGGTTTGATATACTGTGTCGAATGCAATGAAAACTACACATTTTAAAGTGTCATTTAAGTGCTGTTTTCAACTCAAATGCAGTGACAAATTATAAATGATGTCTTCATAAATGATGTCTTCAAAATCACACAAGGCAAATCAGTTAGATCCAAGTACTTTAGTAAAAACAAAAACAGTTAAATAAATATAGACATTGAAAAGAGTATATTTTGGCATATGTTCATATGCAGATACAGAGCTGTATCTTGTGAGGGAAGAAGTGAGAAGATGGAGGCGACCTGATAACAGCCTCTTGTGTGACTCTTGGTCAGGCAGCTCTGTTGCATCAGTGGGCTGAGTTTCATCTGCAGGCCATGTTTACTCTAACTTTAAAATTAAGTAATTAATGATCTAAAATGAATTGCTGCTTGACAGAATCCAGTTAAAAAAGCTGGCTAATTTAGCTGCTGTTTGGTGGGATTAGTTCATTAACATCCATATTTAGAGTGGAAGAATGTGACTAATAAACTTAGGCCTACTAACACTATGCATTATGTTTTGAAAAAGAAGTAGATTATCTTAATATCAAAACCTTAAATTTTCTCTGGACTCAATGATAAATACATGTCTGACCGTGTCGGACATAAATAGGTTACATGTCCGACATCTAGTGTATATATCTATGACTTCGCACAACGGTGTAATTTACTTCTGGGTAAAGATAGGATCAGTCAAATGAAATACAATAAACGTACAAATAAATATTACAAATTAAAAAACGATCGGAAATGTCGTCCAATTTTCTAATACTATTATTTGATGACAACAATACATTTGGAAAACAAAATACAGCCATTTCTGCTTTTTTTCTTTTAAACAAAAAACAAAGCTGCACCCTTTTTTAAATTTCATCTTTCATTCCGAAATAGAATAATGAATGAACGAAAAAGTACACGGACCGGTGTGCATTTTCTTCTCTCAATGAACAGATAATTGCTATAGTTACCAAATTATTTTATAGCATATTTCTTTTAGTTTTCTCTTCATTTATTAGTACATTTGTTGCTGCTGCCGATGATGATTTGGACCTTTTTTTTGTTTTTGCAGTGTGTATATGTGATTGGTGTGCAATTGTGTTTGCTTTTATTTGTAGATGATGAAGTCCACAATTCCAAGAAGAAAAAACGCTGTTATTAAATCTTTCAGCAAAACCAGACAAAGGTATGTATAGACAAGCAAATACACACATACAAACATACTCTTTTTTTGATGTGGAATGTAAATGTAATATTCTTTTAATTTCTCATGTCTCATTTTCACTTCCCTCTCACACACATACAAACATGCTCTCAATATTCTTTTCCTGTGCCACTGGCTTCTCCTCCTTTACCCTTTAATTGACTCCAAACAGAAAATCAAAATACCTCTTTTTCCCCTCTGTTCTTGACTGACTGATCTATGTGTGCCTACTTACCTACTTAACCATATTTTGGGGACACATTTGTACCCAGAAGTCAGCTACCCTGTGGGCACCTCTTCAGTGGCGCTACGTCACTCACTCTTATACAGTGAACACGCCATTTGCTCCTCAGATTTTCCACCGATGGTGGGGACACTAATAGGTGCAGGCCTCAAGCATCTAACTCCACGCATAAACGAGCAGACCAGACGGTGTCTATCTAGGAGGACCTCGTCTGACTCCTGACAGCCGCGACTTAAACTCTCAAGGTAGTAGCAGCTGCTCCAGACACAAACTTATCCTGCAGGAATTCCAGCACTGAACCGACCGGGCAGCTGACTGGGTCCATTGCATGAGCCGAACACCAAGACTCAAAGACCTTCCACTTAGAAAAATATAGATCCTAGTAGAAGGCACACAAGCGTTATCAATGGTCTCCTGAACATTAGCGGGAAGACCAGACGCCACTGTCGTTAGCGATTCCCTTTTATCAGCCACACCCACAGCCTCCATATCTCGGGTCGAGGACGCCAAATCCTGCCCTGGAGCTGAGACAACGGATCTCTCCTGATAGGAATCTGCCACGGGGACCCTCCACCAGGGAGCTCAGCTCCGAGAACCACGTCTGGGATGGTCAGAATGGGGCTACCAGAAGGAGGCGGATTCCACACTCCCTTACTCTACAAAGGACTGCAGGGATTATCTTAACTGGAGGGAATGCATACAGTCTCAAATCCGGCCACAGATGAGCGAGGGCATCTATCCCCAGAGGCGTCGAATGAGACAGGGAAAACCACAGTATACGTTCACTGTATAAGAGTGAGTGACGTAGGGTCCCTGAGGAGGCGTCCGTGCCATCAGCCAATTAATTGGCGTGGTTCTATACGGGTTCAGACTAGTGTTGTCAAAAGATCGGGTACTTCGGTACCAAGTCGGTACTAAAAAAATGAACCCCCTGAGGTCGGCAATCACGCCGGCGCGATAGGCTCGCTTTTTTTCTTATCAGTTCAAAAGAGATTCAGAATACTCTGTTGACTTTGATTTTACAAACTAGTTTCATACATCAATCGATCCTGTTAAGTGTATATTATTTTTGTGTATACTCACAATAAAAACAGTGTTGTGCTTTTTGCCAAATAAAGAAAAATAAACACGGGGGCGCTAGAGAGCAGCACATGGAGTAGGACGCGTTTTCACTTAGCTCCGTCACACTTGACGAAATAAATCATCTAAAACTTCGTTATTCCTACTAAATTTGATAGTTGTGCATAATTAACACGCCAATGATGAATAAATCTAAAAAGGCTATCAAAAAGGCTCCGTCCCCGGCTGCCGATACCGTGGAAGGCAACCCAGCAAGTCCGAAGTTGGCTGTTACAAACACGTGCGGTCAAGGTAACGTTAACGTTAGTATGGCCACAGACATCGATGTCTATCAAACTCTGGAGGGTGAAGACGAGCCTTCACCTAGGGCTATTCTTTCGGCCATTAGAAAAATGGACAGTTCCATGACTACGCGATTTAATGACTTGGAGGCTTCCCTGTCAGGAGTGAAGTCAACACTAGCGGCCAACTCGTCCCGTATCGTTGACCTGGAAGAGGCTAGCACTGACTATGAGCGCCGCATCTCTCAGCTGGAGCAGCTTTGCTCCAATTTATCACAGGAGAATACGTCTTTGAAGTCTAAGGTAACGGACTTAGAGGCCAGATCCCGCAGGCAAAATATCAAGATCGCCGGTCTTCCTGAAAACGTCGAGAAGGGTAACCCTACACAGTTTGTATCTGACCTGTTACCTTCGCTGTTGGGCGAAGCTAACTTTCCGCGTGGCGTAAAGGTTGACCGAGCTCACCGCATTGGCCCCGTCGTGAACAACAGGCCGCGAGTTATGATTGCCAGGATTCAGCATGATACTGTTAAGACTGAAATACTGCGGCTTGGCCGTAACCAAAGTCCGCTCTCTTTCGACGGGGGTCGAATCAGTATCTTCCCGGATTTTCCAGCAGAGGTGTCCTCCCAACGGAAGCAGTTTTACGGTGCACGGGAGAAACTAAGAGCTAAAGGAATAAAATATGGTCTGTTGTATCCTGCCCGTCTCATCTTCACTCATGAGAAGACGAAGAAAATATTCTCGTCCCCGCAGGAGGCCGAATCATACATTGACAATCACTCACGGTGATGGATCGCGAAACAGACGTTACGGTGGTACATCATGGTAAGACACTGTCCTAGCTACGTTACCGATGGCCTGCGCAAGCCATGGACTTGTTAATTTTGTCATTAAGGAGGACTAAAAATGACCAGGACAGTAATGTCTGAAGATTGTTTAGATGTTTATGCTTTTGTGTTTGTTTATAGGTAACGTTAACGTTATACAGAATGTGCATTCGTTTATTTATACGCAAAGTTATTTTTTTTCCTTACTATTACGAGTGGAGACGGAGCTGTGTGTTGTTGTTAGGTTAAAAGCAGTTAAGTCGTCGATCGATTTTTGTTTTCTTTTTCCCCTTATCCTTTTTCCCCCTCCTCTTTGTGTCCCGTTCGGCTGTCCCACGTTTAAATGGGGTATTTTGATTCTCGCGGGGGTTCGAGATGCGAGTTTATTGGGTTAAACTTATGCCAGTTTATTTTTGTGTGTATTCGTTTTTTTGTTTGTTTTGCACATCTAACAATGCCTATGCCTGTACTTAATTGTCACTTATTTTACCCTGTGGTTTACCCCAAACTACACTTAAATGAGCTCCCTTAAGAAGCATTTGAATATTCTGAGCTGGAATGTGCGTGGTTTAAATGATATTGTTAAAAGATCTAAAGTCTTCACGCATTTAAATTATTTGCATGCAGACATATTGTTCCTGCAAGAGACTCATATTAAGCATTCCTGTGCTCACAGACTTAGATGTAGGTGGATAGGCCAAATGTACCACTCTACTTTCTCTTCGAAGGCCCGTGGTGTGTCTATATTAATACGCAAGAATATTCCTTTTCAACATTTGTCCACTAAACAGGATATCAATGGTCGTTATCTTATTGTGACTGGCACAATTTTAGAGAAACATGTTACATTTGTGAACTTGTACGCTCCGAATTTCGATGACCCACATTTTTTCCGATCTGTTTTTAATATCATTCCTGATGTCAACTCCACTCATCTTATTATTGGAGGGGACTTCAATTGCATCTTGGATCCTTTTATGGATAGGCACTCCCCCAGCCCTCCCAAACCTTCTAATTCAGCTACTGTTCTTAATAATCTCATTCATTCACTTAATATACTTGATATTTGGAGGCTTCAGCACCCTACTGACAAAGACTATTCTTTTTTTTCTAATGTTCATAATTCATACACAAGGATTGACTATTTTTTAACAGATTTCAAGTTAACCTCCAAGATCTTATCCTCTAAATATCATAATATTCTAATATCTGATCACTCCCCGGTTTCTATTGCAGTAGACTTTGGGATTGATAACTCCCCTTACTCTTGGCGTTTTAATCCCACTCTATTAAATGAGGACCGTTTTAAGGAAACTTTTGCCACCCATATTACTGAATTTCTTACTTTGAATGATAAGGGGGATGTGTCTGATTCAACATTATGGGAAGCTCTTAAAGCTGTCATTAGAGGCCAAATTATAGCTTTTCAAGCAGGATTGAAAAAGCAGAGGGGCAAAAGACTTTCAGAAATTGAGACGGAGCTACCAGTGCTAGAGCATCAGTTCAAACTCACATCGTCCAATTTAACTTTGGCAAGTATTATGAAGCTAAAATATGAATATAATACACTCTTATCTGCCCAAGTTAGTACCCTTTTATCAAAGGTAAAGCAGAGACAATTTGAACTAGGTGACAAACCCAACCGCTTGTTAGCTCGTCAACTTAGAGGCATACAAGCTAGTAGAACCATAAAAACCATCAAGCTTAAATCCGGGGCCTTGACCAACAAACCAACAGAAATAAATAATGTATTCCGGGAATTCTATCAGGAATTATATTCCTCTCAAAGTACTGTAGGCTCAGTTGATATTACAAAATTCCTCCGCTCCCTAGGACTTCCTAAAATCAGTGAAGCTGCGAGGGAAAACTTAAATTCAGACATCACATTGGAAGAAGTCTTTACAGCCATTAGAAGTTTTCCCAATGGGAAAGCGGCTGGTCCAGATGGTTTTTGCATAGAATTTTATAAAGTTTTTTCTAATCAAATTGGCCCCTTGATGTTAAGGATGTTTAAAAATTCTATTGAAAACAAAAAATTACCAGAAACACTTTATTCGGCCAATATTGCACTGATTTTAAAGAAAGATAAAGATAGTACGGATCCTTCCTCTTATAGACCCATTTCCCTCCTTGGTAATGATCTTAAAATATTTACTAAAATCTTAGCAAATCAGTTAAGTAAATGTATCAGTTCAATAATACATGAAGACCAAACAGGCTTTATTCCCGGGAGATTTTCTTTTCATAATGTACGTAGGCTCATGAACATTGTCTATAGGAGTAAAGGAAAACATGATAAAATAGCCATTCTAGCCTTGGATGCTTATAAAGCATTTGACAGTGTGGAATGGTCCTACATATTAAGCACCATCAAAGAATTTGGACTGGGACAAAATTTTTCTTTGTGGGTTGAGATGTTGTACCTTTGCCCCTCCGCCTCTGTTCTCACAAACAATAACAGATCACCCTCTTTTCGCCTTCATCGTGGTACCCGTCAGGGTTGCCCACTGAGCCCTTTACTTTTTGCTATCGCAATGGAACCTTTAGCGATAAGTATAAGAAATCATCCGCATATTTCTCCTGTTATGATGGGGGGTGTAAAACACCAGATCTCATTATATGCGGATGATGTTCTTCTTTTTCTTTCAGATCCAGAGAGATCTCTGCCTTTCTTGTTCGACCTAATCAGGGAGTTTGGTACCCTCTCTGGATACACAATTAACTGGCAGAAAAGTGAGTTTATGCCATTATATGATACAATGGATCCAGTTTTTGTTAATAACCTCCCCTTTAGAACTGTAAGTGAATTAAAATATCTTGGTATCACTGCTCCTAGACATTTCAAAAGTTTATATGAAACAAATCACAAAGTTATGATAGACAAACTGAAGAGTGATGTAGAGACTTGGCGAGTACTCCCTTTAACAATGATTGGTCGTGTCAACGCAATCAAAATGGCTACCTTACCCAGGTTTCTCTATTTGTTTCAAAATGTCCCAATATTTCTAACCCAATCATTCTTTAAGACACTTGATTCAGTGATCATGCCATTTATTTGGGGGTATAAAGCCCATCGTATATCTAAAGCTCATATCTGTAAAGCGAGAGATGTAGGAGGCTTAGGCCTTCCCTGTTTTCAACACTACTATTGGGTAGCCAACTTAAGGGCCTTAATGTATTGGCGTAGTGCATATCCCGGGGTATTGACCACTACCGTTCCTGCATGGCTCGTTATTGAGCGGGATATTCAGGACTCCTCCCTCCCTGCTTTACTCTTTGCAGAAAATAAACCTATTAGAAAACTTAAAAACTGTAACCCTATCATTGTAAATTCTTTAAAGGTGTGGTATCAGCTTAGGAAGGTCTTTAAACTCCCTCAAACTTCTTCTCTTACTCCTATAGCCTATAACCATGCATTTCCTCCCTCGCAGACGGATACAACATTTTATCATGGAAAGAAAAAGGAATTGTATTGATAGGTGATTTATACATTAACAATGTATTTGCTTCTTTTGCTCAGCTCAGACAAAAGTTTGAACTACCCCCCTCTCATTTTTTCAGGTATTTACAAGTACGAAACTATGTTAAAAGTAATATACCTAATTTTGAAACCTATAAACCCCCTGAGCATCTTTATTATTGTATGACCTCTGAACTTGACATGAAGGGTCTGGTTTCTAAATTTGTTGAATGCTTAAATAACTCCAGAGTTCCTCGTACACAATATTTAAAGATATCCTGGGAAAAAGATCTGGGTATAGATATCTCAGAAGATTCCTGGGCCGAGGCCCTCCGAGGTGTTAGATCTTGCTCCATCAGCTCTAATTTTCAACTGATACAATATAAAGTTGTACATAGACTGCATTACTCTCGTACAAAATTACATTCTATATATCCCTCTGTCTCACCTTTGTGTATTAAATGCAAGTCTAATGAAGGTACATTGGCTCATTTATTCTGGTTCTGTCCAAAAATATGTAAATTCTGGTCTGAGGTTTTTTGTTTTTACTCAAAGGTACTTAAAACTGATTTTCCTCATGATCCCCTTGTTGCGATATTAGGTTGGGCCCCTTCTTTAGAGATCTATAACCTTAATCAAATCCAGTTGATACAATATGGGATGACAATAGCGAAGAAGACAATCTTGCTGACGTGGAACAAAGAGTTAGTACCTAAATTTGAGTTGTGGCTTACAGAGTTTAGCAGTGTACTACATATGGAAAAGATCAGATATGAAATTGCTGGTAAACCAAAGAAATTCTTCCAGATTTGGAAGTCCTTTATGGAATTTCTGGAAGGGGATCATGGAATTTAACAGACTGGACATATATTCTAATAGGCGTGGTACTGTAGATTATATAGCATCTTGCAGGGTGCAATCATTCTTTTTTCTTCATAATTGGGTAAACATTTGTATTGGCATTTTCTTTTAAGTATCTTTTAATGTATGTATAGAGGTTTGCAATGTGTGTATGTATACATGTATGTATGGATATTGTATGTTTCTGTGTGTATATGCTCTTTTGACAGGCATTTATCATTATTTTTATTTTTTTTTATTTTTTTTTTATTTATTTTTTTTGCTGGCATGGGGTGGGGGGTTGTTTTGTAAAAAATGTGAAAAGCTTTAAATAAAATATGGAAGAAAAATAAACACGAAGCGAGTTCTGCCTTCTCTCTGTCAGTGAAGTCAATCCTGAAACGCGTCCGAAAATGAACCATAACTCAGCGAATACTCAGTCAAACAGGCATACAGACACACAGGGATGAAGCTTGAATTCTCTTCTTTTAAATGAAGTAATGTTTATAAAAAAAAAAATATTCTCAGTTTATGTAATATGTATGAAAAGAGAGAGATGTCAGTCATTCTCATCTCAGCTCATTATGTTTTAATCTGCCCCGCCCACGGAGAGCGCGCGCTATTCAAACGCAAATGTGAGGCGATCCATGCAAACCTGTGAAACGCCCACATCAGCTGGATAACACACACCGCGAGTTCACTTTCAGACTCATGTACTTTACGACGCTGTGAGGAATAATACTATCTTGATAATAATCCTGGAAAATTTACCTCAGAAGTTCTGGAAGTTTCATTTCGAGGAGCAACAGATCCGGCTGAGGAATAGGTCAGTTCTATATTTGCTTTTTTCTAATCGCAAGTGTCTGTACACGCAAAAAGACTGTTTAAATATGAATCGCGTTTCTGTGTGTGAATGAATGAACGCACAGATGCGTGCTGTTGTGGAGCTACTACAGCTGGCACAAATACTGTTTCAAAATGAATCTTTGTTTGAATGAATAGCTTTTACCAAACTCTATTGCTATACTGAGATGAGTAAAAATCGACTACAAAAATCGGATAGATTATAAAGTTTTTACTGTAAAATACTGCCACATCAAATAAGCTTATAATGTTGCCAATTTCTGCTCATGTGTTAAATATATATATATATATATATATATATATATATATATATATATATATATATTGTTGTGTGAAACATGCAATTGATTCTGTTATGACCTGTAAACAGGCTTATAATCAATATGTAAAGGGAAACACTGTAATGCGATTCCTTATAAGAGAAATCGATGTGTAAAGGGAAAACACTGTAATGCGATTCCTTATAAGAGAAATAAGAGAGATGTGTAAAGGTTTTTATAAGAAACCTTATGAAGGAAAGCAAGATAAAGAGTTTTTATAAGAAACTCGTGACTTTGATTTATAGTAAGACACTGAGACATGTTTAATTGGAAAGTGTTTAATTGTTTTATAATAAGACACTGATACATGTTTAATTGGAAATTGTTTAATTGTTTTATAATAAGACACTGAGACATGTTTAATTGGAAATTGTTTAATTGTTTTATAGTAAAAGACACCGAGACATGTTTAATTTGAAATTGTTTTATTTGTTAATCTGATTGATTAAAGAAAATACACTGTAAACCATTTGGGAGAAAAAGATGTTTATTGAAATAATACAATACTGAACCAACTGAAATATATCCTGTTGTAAGCATGTATCAAAGAAAGAAATAGGTTAGATAGAAAAAATAACATGTATTAGAAAGTATATTCAGTAAAATGAAAAAGTATTACCTGGTTGTTATATTCTAGACCAAGAGGAGAAGACAGCTGAGGGTCCGAGCTCGTATGAGGAAAGCCAGGCAAAGCAAAGCGTCTTTTATGGAGATTGTAAAAAGAATGAAGGAGTTGACAATTGTTCCAGATCTGGGATTGGAGAAATTGTCCATATGTAATTGAATATGTAATGAAGGGGTGTGATGAAATTAATTATAAAAAGTACAGTGAGACATATGAGAAGCAGACGCTGTGAAGGAAGACAGCCTCTCCCTTGTTTGATGGTCCAAGCCTGCCACCCGCTGACGAAGCTTGTGAACTGACAACTTTTGAACTTTATATTGACTTTTGATGTTGTATGTAGAACAACTGTTATAGGAAAAATAAAATACTAATAATTGATATAAAAAGAACCAATTTGCCATAAGTCTCTACTTTATGAAAGAGTTGAGCTGAACTAAACCGCGGAGAAGTCTTTCGACTGAATTGTGAGTATGGACATTTGAATACTTATTTAGAACGAATTTGACTTACTTTACCTTAACCTGAGAATAATTAAAATAAGGTAGAAGGTGTAAATATTTAAGAACCATAGAGAGAATTAAATTGAACACCATAAAACAATATATATGAAGAGTTCAGATGCAAAAGCCTCTAAGTGCATCTGAAAGTTTCTTCTAGAATGATCATTTTTATCAAGCTCGTATATTTATGTTCAGTAATTTCACTTAAATGACAATTAATAGATCATTTTCATTGCCATTTAAGTGAAATTACTGAACTTAAACATACAAGCTTGATAAAAATGATCATTCTAGAAGAAACTTTCAGATGGCACTTAGAGGCTTTTGCATCTGAACTCTTCATATATATATATATATATATATATATATATATATATATATATATATGTTTTGTCAAAAATAATCAACTAAGATGTTAGTGTTTGTTCCAATGTAGGAAATATTCAAACCAATGAATCCTTAACTTTGAAATACGTATGATAACATTTATTTTTACAAAGAAAGATTACACTGGAAATATTGTTAAAATTTTTATTGTGGGGGACACGTGATGGCGGCATAAGAGACAGACGTGTTTGCGGGAGTTCCGCGGGCGCCCAAACATTTTGCAATATTCCGTTAGATATTTCCCTCTTTTTGCAAATGCTGACGCTGTATTATGACTTTGGAACACTTTTGGACTAAACAACACAAAACGATGCTGAACCTGAACTGGAGCCCGGGCTTGCTAAAGCTTTTGAGGAAATGACAAAAAAGATCATGCTCCAAATCAGCGAAAAGCTGGATCCTTTGGCAAAAACAGTCGCGTCGCATACAACCGAGCTTACACGAGCTAATGAGCGCCTGGACGAAGCGGAAGCCAGAATACTACAGCTAGAAACGGCTACCGAGCCTCTCGCTGCTAAAACACAGGCACTAGAGGAGAAAGTCAAGGCCTTCGCTGACCATATTGATGATTTGGAAAACAGGGGACGGTGAAAGAATATATGTATCTTTAATATCCCTGAAGACACAGAAGGCGAAAATGCTCCAGGTTTTTTTTGAAAACTGGCTGCCAACTTTCCTCGGCGTGGATATGAAGGGTGGCCGTGTCAAGCTTGAGCGTGCACACCGCTCCCTCGCACCCAAACCTGGGGATGGCCAGCGGCCGCGCCAGGTCATTGTCAGGTTCCACTCGTTCCCAGATAAGCAGAGAGTGATGGCGGCGGCGCGACGGAAAGCGGCGGAAGGCGACATTACTATGGGCGGCAAGCGGATTTATTTCTACAATGACCTCTCTGCTGCAGTGCTGCGGAAACGAAAAGAGTTCGCGGAGGCTAAAAAGCGTCTCAGAGATATTGGCGCACAATACTCCATGCTCTACCCAGTGAAGCTACAGGTGTCGTTCAACGGGATAAAGAAAACCTTCCTTTCGCCGGCCGATGTTTTTTCTTTTCTGTCCAGTGTTGCAAACCAAGGTTGAGGAACGTTTATTTACTATGACGCAGTGGGTTATATCATGTGTGTGTTCACACATCCATCTTATGAAGACTGTAAGTCAGTCCCTGTTGTGTTTAAGATTTCATTTATATTACCCGCTTGCATGTGTTTTATACTACTAATATTGGTTGAGAAAGCGATCTGCATTAAGATTTGATCACATATTTACTCGCGGGCGCTTGCTTTTGTCCCTACCATGTTTTGTATAAGTTCTGGCAAGTGTTTATGCACCTCTTTAGGGCGCATTCTAAAAAGGTGGCCCCCATAAAATCTGGGGGAAGTCTCCCCTCAAAAGAACTTTTATGTTATAGCTTTCTACTGTACCTTACAATTTTACATTTTTCCTTTTCTTCTACTATTGTCCTTTGCCGTTCTTTTTTTCCCCTCATGTTTAGTGAGGTTTGGTTGGTCGTTATGCTCAGCTCTGATCTGGTTATTTTTTGTATTTTACGATCCATCATTAGGTTGTCGAAATTGCTTTATTGTGCAAGGTTTAATTACATCCCAGCTAACAATTTTTGGTTCCCATAACGTTAGTTTTTGGTACCCAGAACATTCTCAGAATGTTAGTTTATGGTTCCCAGAACGTTATTTTTTATGGTAACCACCCAGCAACGTTCTGGGAACGTTATTTTATTGTTACATAAAAATAAAACCAAAAAAGAACGTTCCCCTAATGTAAGTATTTGGTTCCTAAAAAAATAACCAAAAAATAACATTAGGGGAACGTTCTGTGTTAACTGGGATGTTATATTAATAATCTTGATAATGTCAAATAATAACGTCACATTTTGTTCATGGAATGTGAGGGGTTTGCGAGGCAAGGTTAAACTGAGAAAAGTATTTGCTTTACTAAAAAAGGAGAAAATTGATGTGGCGCTGCTTCAGGAATCGCATCTTAATGATAGTGAGCATCTTAGATTGAAATATGGTTGGGTTAGCCAGGTTTACTTTTCCTCTTTCACCATTAGCAGGAGGGGTGTTGTAATACTTATAAGTAAGAAAATGCCATTTCATTTAACCCTCTGGGGTCTGAGGGTTTTTCTGGGCCCTGGAGGTGTTCTGACATGCTCTGACATTTGTGCTTTTTTCAGTTATTTATAAACATGTTAATGACAAAGGTGTAAATTCACTCTATATAGCACAAACAGGGCTACCATAATATGCGACCAACATGCATGTATATGTTAGAATTTTTAAGAGAATAATGTTTATGCGTGGTTATTGAAAAAAATAAAAATGAAAGTTGCTGAAATGAGACCACAAAACACATACTAAATATGTGTAAACAAGACTTTTGACTAATGGTTGATGTCGCATATTGTTTTTTCTTCAAAATGATGTGAAAATCATCCTGCCTAATCGTTCAAATAAAACAATACATTGATTTAAACTTTGCAAGTCAGTTTTTTTGTCAGAAGAGGTTTATGCGTGGGAGTGGTAATTCCCTATCAATATTAATGAGATTCAGACCAGGGGTGTGACATAGACACCCCCCAATGGCTAATGGGCCATCAAGTGAAGCAGCCTGAACAAAGAAGTAGAGGAGATTCAAAGGTTTTGTTTTTCAATCTGTTTTATTGTAATTCCTCTATGTGGAGGAACTAAATGTTCTAAATTTGCTCTAAGCAAATCAAATGTGAGCAAAATAAAAAAATAATCAGTCTGCTATAAACAAAGCAATGATAAACGATAAACAAAAGTAAAGGCAGGTATCTCACAGTAAATGCTCATGCCCCGTTGATGCGGGCTCTAAGCAAATCAAATGTGAGCAAAATAAAGAATCCTGAAAAAACTATCACAGGTTATAAAAAATATATATTAAGCAGCACAACAGTTTCCAACATTGATTTAAAAAAATAGTCATCATATCAGAATGATTTCTGAAGGCTGGTGGTTAGTGGAAGTTGGTCAGCAGAGCACACACATCTGAACACAGTCACACATCTTTGGTGCGGTATCTGTCCCGGGACATAACTGTAGCTGGAAATGGTACGGAGAAAACACTGCTTTGCCGCCAGTAGTCGCTGATGGAGCTGACCTTAACCATGGCCATGTAGAACAGCAGCCCAATGTATCGGTACATCTCACTGATGCTGACATCTGTCCATTTATATTTGCAGCCCTTTGCAGTTGTTTTGGCAGCCTGAGCATTTGTGTTGTGGCACAGAGTTGACACAGCACTTTCTGAAAAAAATTGTTTGAATAGACTCATGGGCGAATGTGAGTCTACAGAACTCAGTTGTGGTCCAGTTACCCGTGCAGGACAGAATTGCACAGTCTGCGGAACCATGTCAACATCAGTCTCTGTTTTCCATGCCAGAGTGGACTGCCTGTTGCATGCCTGCTGGTTAGCCTTGGCTCTCTTCGGGACAGGTGCTTGGACATGTTCATTGTCACATCTGTAAAAAAATAAATAATAATAAAATGCTGATAACACAATAAAAGAACTTGTATTATCATTATCAATCACTAATGGCCATGGATAAAAAAAGACAACGGTTTTTGTCATTTCACACAAGAATAGGTATAGGCTACTTTTATATTATTATGATGTAAACACAATTAGGCTACATTTCATCTGTAAAATATTAGGTCTATGTACTTACTCAGTATGATTCTCGATCGCACTGAGACCTGACCGACACCTGCGTGCCCCTCTGCGGGGTGCTGGAGAAGGAGAGCTTGAAGCAGACACATTCCTAAAAAAATAAAATAAAAATAAAACTGTTAGCATACATTATTCAAAGTAAACTGATGAGCAATTGATGGTTATGGACCATTGATGGGCCATATAGACCGCACACATTTAGTGAAGCACGCAATAAACGGATCGTTCGCGAACGACACATCACAAACATTTACACAGTCTGTATTCAAAAACATCTGCAGCATGATAAATACTGTCATAGGCCAACCAAAACCAGAACATTTATATAAAAATATAATGTATTTAGACAGTATCACATATTTTACCGGAGGCTGAAATATAGTTGCACTAAACCACATATAACCTATAAGCAGATATTCGCAAACAATCTACATTATGCATAGGCTAATGCAGTATTTTAGCATGAATCAGTGTCATAAGCTAATCAAAACTGAGTGAAATATATTTAATATACAAATATGTTTAAAGAGCAATATCACATTTAAAAAAAAGTTTACACTTGAGCATAAGTTCCACGGATATTAGGGATATTGTAAGGCAATCGTTCCTGTAAGTTGTCAAAAGCTAGCCAAAACTAGGGAAAATATAGTCTAAAAATTCAGATGGAATAGAAGAGAACAGTTACGCTGGTGAGCAACCTACCTTCATTCTCTCTGCCTGAGTCCCGAAGAGAACAGTTACGCTGGTGAGCAACCTACCTTCATTCTCTCTGCCTGAGCCCCGAAGAGAACAGTTACGCTGGTGAGCAACCTAACTTCATTCTCTCTGCCTGAGCCCCGAAGAGAACAGTTACGCTGGTGAGCAACCTACCTTCATTCTCTCTGCCTGAGCCCCAAAGAGAACAGTTACGCTGGTGAGCAACCTACCTTCATTCTCTCTCTGCCTGAGCCCCGAAGAGAACAGTTACGCTGGTGAGCAACCTACCTTCATTCTCTCTGCCTGAGCCCCGAAGAGAACAGTTACGCTGGTGAGCAACCTACCTTCATTCTCTCTCTGCCTGAGCCCGAAGAGAACAGTTACGCTGGTGAGCAACCTACTTTCATTCTCTCTGCCTGAGTCCCGAAGAGAGCAGTTACTCTGGTGAGCAAGCTACCTTCATTCTCTCTGCCTGAGCCCCGAAGAGAACAGTTACGCTGGTGAGCAACCTACCTTCATTCTCTCTGCCTGAGCTCCGAAGAGAACAGTTAAGCTGGTGAGCAACCTACCTTCATTCTCTCTGCCTGAGCCCCGAAGAGAACAGTTACGCTGGTGAGCAACCTACTTTCATTCTCTCTGCCTGAGTCCCGAAGAGAGCAGTTACTCTGGTGAGCAAGCTACCTTCATTCTCTCTGCCTGAGCCCCGAAGAGAACAGTTACACTGGTGAGCAACCTACCTTCATTCTCTCTGCCTGAGCTCCGAAGAGAACAGTTACGCTGGTGAGCAACCTACCTTCATTCTCTCTGCCTGAGCCCCGAAGAGAACAGTTACGCTGGTGAGCAACCTACCTTCATTCTCTCTGCCTGAGCCCCGAAGAGAACAGTTACGCTGGTGAGCAACCTACTTTCATTCTCTCTGCCTGAGCCCCGAAGAGAACAGTTACGCTGGTGAGCAACCTACCTTCATTCTCTCTGCCTGAGTCCCGAAGAGAACAGTTACGCTGGTGAGCAACCTACCTTCATTCTCTCTGCCTGAGCCCCGAAGAGAACAGTTACGCTGGTGAGTAACTTGCCTCCATTCTCTCTGCCTGAGTCCCAAAGAGAACAGTTACGCTGGTGAGCAACCTACCTTCATTCTCTCTCTGCCTGAGCCTCGAAGAATACGGCTGTTCCGGCCGTCCTCCTGGTTGACACGAAGAAACCTGCCCACGGAGAGTCGTTCTAAAATCAGAGTTTTAATCAATAAAGATCTTTTTACTGTACTCCACTGTCTCTGCCTGTCTGTTGTGTACCTGCGGTGTCGGCTCCTCACGGTGGGGTGTAAGTTAGGGGTGCGGCCGGTCATCTGGTGCCCGCCCCGGCCTGCACTGGTGACATCATCTTCATTTATATAGCGCTTTTAACAATGTAGATTGTTTCAAAGCAGCTTTACAGAGATAAACGTATAATTTAAGGTAACAGAGATTGTTTTGGGTTTATAGCGGTCCTTTAATAAAGTTATTTTCCAGCTAAAGTTAGTTTTGATTGATTCGCTTCCGTCGCAACGATCATTTCGGCCAAATATGACTTAGGCAATTATGCTATGAGGCTAACGATTTGTTATTAAATTATTAAATTAAATGTTATTCATGTGATGGCGTTCACATGAGCATGAAGAATTGGTTCTATAGTTATGTGCGTTTGAATATATGTGCGCAGGTTTGGAATTCCCTACAAACCAAGCCTAAACAAAGTACTGGTCTTTCCTTATAAATTTTGATACAGAATTTTATTTTATTTTGTCACTTCGGGGAAGGTACGCAAAATGAATTTTCCAGACATCGCTTTATCTGTAGAGTGGGAAAGGGATCCTCCATAGGGAGAGACTAGTTGGCACTTCAGCACTGCATTGTCATCGGGTCCAGGCGAAGATCTGGATACGGCCTGGATCCGGCAGGCTGCGGGAAAACCTCGGGATAAACAAAGACACTAAAATTAGTGTAGATGCCATTCTTCTTATGATGTAACGAGTACATCAGGATTTATGCATTTTGGACCAGCTGTAGTTTGTTTATTAAGCGTGCAGGGCAACCACCCAGTAGAGCATTACAATAATCTAGCCTTGATGTCATGAACGCATGAACAAATTGTTCCACATTCGTCAATGAGAGCATATGGCGTAATTTATATATATTTTTAAGATGGAAAAATGCAGTTTTACAGATACTAGACACATGACTTTCAAATGAAAGATTGGTATCAAAGAGCACACACAGGTTCCTAACCGACGACGAGGACTTGACAGAGCAGCCATCAAGTGTTAGACAGTATTCTAGATTATTACGTGAGGAAGTTTTTTGTCCAATAATTCGAATCTCTGTTTTTTCAGAATTTATGAAGTAGGAAATTATGAGTTATCCAATTTTTTATATCAGCTATGCATTCCGTTAATTTTGTGAAATGGTAAGTTTCATCTGGGCTTAAAGAAATATAGAGCTGAGTATCGTTGGCATAACAGTGAAAGCTAATTCCACGTTTCCTAATGCTAATGGTAGCATGTACAGAGTGAACAGCAACGGTCCTAGTACTGAGCCTTGTGATACGCCATACTGAACTTGTGATCGATGAGACATCTCTTCATTTACTGCTACAAATTGATAACGGTCAGATAAGTATGATTTAAACCATGCTAGTGCAATTCCACTAATGCCAACATAGTTTTCTAGTCTATTTAAAAGAATGTTGTGGTCAATGGTGTCAAATGCAGCACTAAGATCGAGTAACACTAATAGAGAGATACAACCACGATCGGATGATAGGAGTAAATCATTTGTGACTCGAGAGCTGTCTCGGTACTATGGTACGGTCTAAAAATCTGAAAACTGAAACTGAAAATCCTCGCAGATATCATTTCTTTCAAGAAAGGAATACAGTTGTGAAGATACTGCCTTTTCTAGTATCTTTGACAGAAAAGGTAGATTCGAGATCGGCCTGTAATTGACTAATTCTGTAGGATCAAGTTGTGGTTTTTTAACAAGCGGTTTAATCATAGCCATCTTAAATTTTTTTGGTACGTATCCTAGAGACAAAGACGAATTAATGATTTTAAGAAGAGGATCTATGACCTCTGGAAGCATCTCTTTCAGTAGCTTAGTCTGAATAGGGTCTAACATACATGTTGTCGATTTAGATGATTTAACAAGTTTGCAAAATTCTTTCTCTCCTATAGCAATGAATGAATAAAATTTTTCCTCAGGGACACTACAATGCACTGCCTGATGCGATACTGTAGTACAGGGGTGCCCAATACTGCTCCAGGCGATCGACTGTTCTGCACAGTTCATCTCCAACCCTAATCAAACACACCTAAAGCAACCAATTAAGGTCTTCAGAGCACATCAGGATCACTTGAAAATTAAAGGCAGGTGTGTTTGATTAGGGTTGGAGATGAACTGTGCAGGACAGTCGATCGCCAGGAGCAGGATTGGGCACCCCTGCTGTAGTAGATGATTGCATAGTTATAATTTTGTCCCTGATATTATCAATCTTATAAGTGAAGAAGTTCATAAAGTCATTACTGCTGTGTTGCTTGGAAACTTCTGGGCTTGAAGCTTTATTTTTCGTTAGTTTAGCCACTGTTTCAAATAAATACCTAGGGCTTTGTTTATTTTCTTCTAATAGGGTTGAAAAATAAGCAGATCTAGCAGCTTTTAAGGCCTCTCTGTAAGCAATCGAGCTCTCTTTCCATGAAATGCGAAATACCTCTAGTTGTGTTTTCTTCCAGTTGCGCTCCATTTTTCTGGCTGCTCTCTTAAGGGCCTGAGTGTGCTCGTTGTACCACGGCGTTGGACTATTTTCTTTAATCTTCTTTAAGCGCAACGGAGCAGCTGTGTCTAAAGTGCTGAAATAGAGAGAGTTAAAAGTTTCTGTTGCAATATCAAGTTCTTCTAAGCTATCTGAGATGCTGAGATGATGAAACTGATCAGGAAGATTATTAATAAAGCAATCTTTAGTGGCAGAAGTGATAGGTCTAACATATTTATAACACGGAGTTGGCTTTGCAGCCTTGGCTAAATGTAATTTACACGAGACTAGATAATGATCTGAGATGTCATCGCTCTGCTGCAGAATTTCAATGTCATCAACATCTATTCCATGTGATAATATTAGATCTAGAGTATGATTACGACAATGAGTAGGTCCTGACACATGTTGTCTAACTCCAATTGAGCTCAGAATGTCTTTAAATGCCAAACCCAATGCATCTTTTTCATTATCGATGTGTATATTAAAATCACCAACAATTAGTACTTTATCTCCAGTCAATATTAATTCTGATAGAAAGTCCGCAAATTGTTTGATAAAGTCTTTATGGTGCCCTGGTGGCCTGTATTCAGTAGCCAGCACAAATCACTATATATTTTTACATTAAACACCAACACTTCAAAATAATTATATTTAACCCTCTGGGGTCGACAAACGCGCCCACGCGTTTTGCTGGATTTTCTTCACATTGTAGCACAATAAACTTAAATTACTCCATCATTTATGGTCATACAGAAAAAAGAAATATAAACAAAATAATCTGTGATATTTCTACTTTTGTATGTGTCCACAGGGTGTGCTTTCTGCCTCCCCGTCGCGGTGAACTTTTTTTTCTTGAGCACGTCTATAAACTGAAACCAAACTCAGCGAATACTTGTCACACATTTATGAGCCATATACTTTTATAAACATTTAAGTGTGTACTTTTAAATGATCGGATTCAAACTGAAAACAAATATTCTCTGTTTAAGTAATTTTTATAAAACCAACAAGATGTCCAGCTTCTCAAACGCTTCCTAATTATTTTTAATTTGAACACGCCCACGAGCGCAAAAGAGATTCACATGCAAATCTCCACATGGAACGCGATCGCACTCATTACCTCAAAAACAAAGCACGAAAAAACTTCACAAGTCTCTGCTTTTCGTCGAGTTTGAAAGACGTGCCGTGAGCTTACATTGGATTTACCTCAGAAGAAGAAGAACGCGATTTGAAGACAAGAAAGATGTAAGGTAAGAAATTCTTACATATTAGTTTGTTATTGTTGCATAAATTTCACATTGCAGTTGAACTGTTGCTAGATATATGGTGAATATTATAATATTTAGACCCGTGTTTACTGTTACTGTGTTTGTGGATATCTGCTCAAACGTAGATATGTATATGGTAACCATAATGTTTTATATTTGAGCGCGATCGCGTTTGAATGTTTGATATTTTGGATCGCGATCGCGTTTGAAAAGCAAAACGCACCAAACGGCTTCATGTTTTTAATATTATCTCATTTCATATCATCATAACGAATGGAAACATTTGAAGTAACATGATAATCAATATATTTTTCTCTAGCTTAGTTGTTACTGAAATCTTTTGGAAGATTTATAGGCTGCTATAGGTTATTGTTATTATTATTTTATGCAGCACTGCGCATAGCCTATGCCTACAAGGCACAACAAACCTGGTGTTCATTATATTATATATTTTTGGAAACATTTGTGTGTGTGTGTGTGTGTGTATTCTGTGAATTTTAAAAAGCAATTTTAACCAGAAAAATCTAAAATTTATTCCCAAAATCGTGCAGGCCTTTCTCTTGATATCAGTATGTTCACTTTTTTTTTTCTTTCAGGGCCCAGATGCCACTGAGTCCTGCTGACTTCAACATTCACATGAGTATATGTACATGAACATGGTAAAGTGAAAATCAAACACCTTGGAAATGAAAGGTATGTACAATGTTTTTAGGAATGGCACAAAGGTATCTGTCTTTGGATCATTGTTTTCAATAAGTGTTTTTTTGTCATTTGTTGTGTATCTTTAGATTATGTTGTGTTGTAAATAAATCCAAACAATCAAAAAGCCATTCTTTTCCTCATTCTTTGTGAAAGGTTGCTCAGAATGATAGGGCCTGATAGCTCCTAATAGGGCCGTTAGGGGAGGGTCTTTGTCTTTCTCAGGTGTGAAAAGCTTACATATATTAATGACCTCCCGCATAAAGCTTTCTCACACAAAACACGTCGTACAAATTTTAAATCAATATATTCTCTTCTCTGGATGAGCAGTCAGGGTGATTTTCACATAGTTTTGGAGCAAATATTCTAGGCTACGTCATACAATTTCTAAAAGTCTTGTGAAGAAATAATCAGTATGGGTTTCATGGCCTTATTTCAGTGAGAATTTTTTTTGTATTTTCACAAACCATGCATAAATGTCATTATCTCAAAACTACAAACTTTTACATACATGCTGCTGATATATTATTGTAGCAGAGTTTGTGCTGAATACAGTGTAATTAGACTTTAGCCATGAAAATGTCATAAGTAACAGAAATAACCACAAATGTCAGAGCATGTCAGAACACCTCCAGGGCCCAGAAAACAGCTCAGACCCCAGAGGGTTAAAACTTGATTTCTGAAAATATTACTATAAATTACAGCAACACCTCCCCCTTTGCGTTTCAGACGAGGTTCATGTTTATAACAGTAATCTTGTGGGGTGGACTCATTTAAAGTAATGTAATCATTTGGTTTTAGCCAGGTTTCTGTCAAACACAGCACATCTAGGTTATTATCTGAAATCATATCATTAACAATGAGTGCTTTTGAAGTAAGGGATCGATTATTCAGCAACCCAAGCTTTAGCATTTGCTCATCTGTATTATAGCTGTTTTTTATTTGTTGAACATCAATTAAATTTTTAACCTTAGATGGGTTTGGATGTTTTTCGGATTTCCAAATTCATGGAACAGACACAGTCTCTATATGATGATATCTAGGTGAAAGAGGCTCTATGTGATGGAATTTATCTGACCTGGGTGACGCGAGGCCGCTAGCAGACAGTCGGTTTAGCCAGTCTGTCTGCTTCCTGACCTGGTGCCCAATTTGTAATTTTTTTATCTCTAAGACTATGAGCCAAATTACTAGAGAGAAGAGCAGCACCATCCCAGGAGGGATGAATACCATCTCTTTTCAACAGGTCAGGTCTGCCCCAAAAACTTTTCCAATTGTCTATGAATTCTATATTATTTTGCGGACACCACTTAGACAACCAACCGTTAAGAGAACACAATCTACTAACTATCTCATCACTCCTGCAAACAGGAAGGGGGCCAGAGCGAATTACAGTGTTTGACATCGTACTTGCGAGTTCACACACCTCTTTAATGTTAATTATGCTGATCTCCGACTGGCGGAGTCGAACATCATTAGTGCCGACGTGAATAATAATCTTAGAGAATTTACGATTAGCATTAGCCAGCACTTTTAAATTTGCTTTGATGTCAGGCACTCTGGCTCCCGGCAAACATGTGACTATGGTGGCTGGTGTCTCTATTTTCACGTTCCGTGTAATAGAATCGCCAATAACTAGGGCACAATCAACAGAACTCTCAGTGGGTGTTTCACTGAGCGGGGCAAATCGATTTGTTATGGTAATCGGAACGGAAGTGTGGTTTTTGATCCGCGACTGGAGCGATCCCTCACTGTCACCCATTTGCCTTTCTGCATAGGCACTAATTCAGCCAGAATCGAGTCATGTAAAGAGTTCACTATGCTAGGTGCATCCAAAGCAGTATCTAAAGCTCTAGCACTCTTACTATCCTCAATTAAAGTTTGGATGCGTGTCTCTAATTCTGAAATCTTCTCCGTCAGCCTAACATCTTCTCCGTCAGCATAAATGTCTCCTTGTATTTATCACATATAAATCATATATTGCCAACAGAGAAGGCTATGCTAAACATGTGACATGAAGTGCAGGTGACAATAACAGGACAAGACATTACTCACCTGAGCTTTTTATGAACTCAAAGGCGCGAGCGCGCGAGAGAACAACAACAACAACATATTGAAGGCATAGCTAGCTAGTTCCTTTGCGACTGACGTGAATCAGGTACTCAAGATGGCGGCAGACAAGTTTTAGAAGTGAGTGATGTCAGTGAGGAGACGTTGGTGACATCATCTGATATTAATCTATATACATTTATAACATACTTATGTTAACCACACGAACATTGCAATATATTATCATGAATAATAAACACTAATAATGTGTGTGATCATCTTACCTTCCATAATATTAGAGTCTGCGTGGCTACAGGACCTTCCCAAAGCAGCGCTGCACGAGCATCCAGTAGTCTCCACTGGTCCCTGGTGACTAACTACTCAGTTTAGCAGAAGTCGGATGAGAAAATGCGGAAGAGTGAAGTATTAACAGTGGGAGAGGCGGAATAAGGCTTATACTTTAGCGGAGCAAGAGCAACATGTGGATTCTCTGCATTAAAGTCATGTGAGCAAGTGGATTCTCTCTTTTGGAAGTGGACCTTCTCAGTTCAACTCAGCTGTTATTTGTCAAATAATCACAGACAGAAACACATACAGGAGAACTGAGAGCGCTTTAATTATATTAATGATAGAAGAGAGAGAATACAGGACAGTCTCTGACTCGATATGAAACACTTCTATAAAGACACAACAATATTACAAATAACTCTCTTCTGATTTCCATGCAAGCTCTGGTTAATATTTGTATATAAACTTAGTACTCTTCTAATATATTCTGTGCACTTTAAATCAAATCTTTTTAGGGATAGTTCACCCGAAACTGTCCACTGACTTCTAATGTATGGACAAAGAAATCCCTAATATTGTCTTTTATGTTCCACAGAAGAAAGAAAGTTATCCAGCTTTTGGTCGACATGAGAGCATATGTACATTGTCAATTTACATTTTTGAGTGAACCATCTTTTTAATACATTTACATTGAACCATTTAGCAGATGCTTTAATCCAAAGCGATTTACAAATGAGGAGAACAATAGAAGTTAAACTAACAATATTCAAGTGCTGTGAATAATAGCGTGAATAGTAGTTATTTGGTAAAAGAGTATAATGTACATGCATTAGGAACACAAGCAAGACTATGACATTAAACTACTTGATGTTGTTGATCTGTCAGAGTATCGGGGGAATTAATGAGAATAAACCGTGCTTTATACAACCCTCCTCTCCATCGTATGATAAAGTCCTGCTGATACAGAACGTCAGCAGAAGCATCAACGGCACATCAATACATCTTTAATAAAACTCTGTTTACCGTATGTGTTTAATGGAGCGCAAACAGAGCAATTGAGTTTTGAGTTTTATGAGTCAAGAGTTATCTCTAATAAACCTAAATGTCACAGAAAGGAAGGATGTGTGCAGTGAAAAGAATGACATTGACTTAATTTATTGAGTGCAGATGTTTAAACTGAACTGCAGGCGGTCTGTGAATGAGACGCAGGCTTTTGCATTGAAACACAGCAGGCAAACGCTGCACTACTGTCTCGAGAGTGTTCGTCCAGGCTGTGTGTCGAACTCTGATGTGTGTCAGTTCTACAACAGCAGTGAACAGACTTCATAAACCCTCCAACATCAGGTCTCAAGAACATGTACAATACACAGTCAGCCAGTGGGTTCAAAAACAGGAGATATCTAGACAAATACCAAATTATATAAAACAGTTTATAGCTGTAACTAAACGCTACCGGTGTACTGTCGTAACCAGATGTATATATAAAAGTTAGGATTATGTTTGGGAGAATGAGAAAAGTGTAAGTAAGAAGCACCAGGAACAAACTGCCCAAAATTTTCTTGCGCTTTAGAGAAGTAAGTGATATTGCGCGTGAAAGACCGCGACAAGTGCCAACAAAACACAGAATGATTATCGGGTAGGGGATTAAACAGCCAATCGATCGGGAAAGATGTTTAAACAGCCAATCAGAGTTAACGTCTGCAAAGATCAGAGGAACAAACCAGATGATCACAGAAACGACACAGCGGACTTTTAGTGAATGATGAGATCTGTACCAGATAGGATGAGAAACCAGAAGATATCGTTCAAAAGCAACACATGCCATAAAATACAGACCCGCAATCAAACTATAATCATATGCATTATACACACACCCTGACCTTGTGATTGTGAATGTTAATTTACAAATGATCTGAATGAGATCTGAAAGAATCAAATGAATAACAAACACTGGAGTGGAGCGATTAGATTTGATAAGAGCACACAACGCAAACAGAGTTAAGATCATGATTACAATCTCAATAGATGAAATTATCATGATAATTAATGGGTTTGCAGACACAAGATTCAAGTAAAATTCCCTCATCAGACGGCTCCACTCATCTTTATAATTTACTCCACTTGATCCGTTGCTGCTGGCGTTTTGTTCTGCCATTGTTTCATGAAATCTTGACAGGCAACACTAAATAACAAACCAGTCATTAGTTTAAAAACATGCATTCATTTACTATTTACTACTTTATTAAAAACATTAGGGAAAATATATGACATAACTTGTTTTCTGTGTGATTGTTGAAATATAGTTTCCTCAGTTTGCTTTACATGTTCTTTAGAGGAGATGTGTGTAATGTTAGAAAGCTTGAAATACGTGAAATGTAAGATTAAAGTTTGGAAATCCTCCATTTGAACAATATCACAGAAGCAAGAATGCTGTTGTTCTGAACATTCAGTCCAGCACAGCTGCAAGTGTACAATGGTTTATTAAAGTAGGAATAAATCTTGAAGAACTTACGTTACTGACAGGATTGTGTGTTTCGTCTGCAGGTCAAAGCAGAAGTTTGTGGAGCAACACACAGACTGACAGATGTTTCACAAGTTTCCACTGCCGTGTTTAAAGAGCTCTTCATTCACTGCACACACTGTAAAACACACATCTTAAAGCTTGTGGATCTAATGTAGGAAATGCCTGAGATTACAGACAAACTATTTGATCCAACGTGTGCAACTGTAATTACCTTAAAGACACAATTAACTAACAATGGTGGTTTGAGTGAAAAACCAGTCCAACTTTCACAAACGGTTCGGCTCAACTACGACGACTGAAGTAATCTGACAACGCTTTATATCTGATGCTTTCATTTTTAAAGTTCACTCAGCGTTTATTCATATCCTCAGTAGAATAAGAAACCCATGAATGATCGGTGAGAGAAAGCACAGATACGTTGATCTCTCTAAAATATTGATTCTTCTGCTGCTCTGCAAGCCTGTTTTCTTTAAGAAATGGAAATCTGTGTTGCTGACTGACTGAAATCACACTCAATGTTAATTAAAGGAAACTAGTTTAAGTGCAAATGATCACAGTGAGACCAGAGGCTGAAATACAAAGATAGTTGACTATATAAACTCACGGATGAGATGATCTCATGATCTTACCTGGAATCATAATGAACATCAAACTACAAGACAGAAGATGAAGTTTATGAGCTGATCACATCATCATCAAATGAATATCAAGAGCCTGAAATGGAAACTGGTTCCTACAGGACCTTAAAGAAAACTTCCAAACCTGCTTTAAACAATTCCATCTTAATTTCTTTAATTTCTTCTACACATAATCAAGCACACTAGAGAGTCAACAAGCTGAACAACATGTGCTAACGTTTGAATAAAGGCTGAAACACAATGACACAATAATTCCCACATGAGTCGACATGATCTTACCGGGAATCAGACTGAAGACTGAAGACGCTGCTCATCAGGAGATGAAGGTGTTCATGAGCTGCTCATGTTCTTTTATAGCCTGAATTAACTCCAGAAACACCAAACAAAGATGCATTAAACATCATTTACAGTTAATGCACATGCAACCGCATCAGCACTCAGCAAACCAAACCAAACTCCACAATATAAAACCATTTAAAAAAGACACAAGTGTTATAGAAAGGAGAATGTGAATAGCCAGAAATACAGTGATATAATACTAAGATTGTGTCATACTGTAAGTTTATCAAATTATGATTATACAGTAAAAACATCAGTACAGACAAAATATAATAACTTTTACTACTGAAAACAAAATCACTTTATTTGCAGTTTCATTCCAGACACAGAAACCATGCAGCATACAAAATATAAACACATTAAACAAAATACAATAATAATAAAATAAATAAATAAAAAAGACACTGATGTGTGTGAATCTCCACATCAATCTGTCAGTAATGTTGAGTTAGTTTGATTCTGCACTACGCTTTAATGTTCCACTAATCTGTGTCTGATTCTAATTATTGACACTTGATGTAGTGATAAATGTAAAGTATATTAACTGTATCCACACGAGAAATGGGCATTTCTGTTAAAGATTTACAAATCATTACAAAATGTGCGTTCCACATGTTAAATTATATTGCATTAACCTTCTTGCTGCATTAGGACATGTTTGGTCATTTTCAGTTTAAAGGAGAACTCCGGTCAATTTTAACATTGAGCTCATTTTATTGTACATTTGGAGTGCTGTCAATACAGAGAACAACTACAAAAATCGGTGTTGCCTACACCGAGTTATTCTCTTTTTAAAATTTGCACCCTGTTGACTTCAATAGGGCAAGTACTAAACCTGCTTTTAGGCTCTTAACATCCTTGATGAGTCATTACAAGTGCACAGAAAATGTGAGTGATTCCTTCTGAGTGAACACAAGTGGATCTGACTGCAGTAGATGTGAAAGATATGTATAAAAATGATGTTATTTAAGCCAGCGCAAATACCTGTTTACATCCTGTTTTTCGGTTGAAGTCCAAAGTAGTCGATTGCCGAGTTCACGCGCGTGATATGTGATAGGTATTTGCGCTGGCTTAAATAACATCATTTTTATACATATCTTTCACATCTACTGCAGTCAGATCCACTTGTGTTGACTCTGAAGGAATCACTCACATTTTCTGTGCACTTGTAATGACACATCAAGGATGTTAAGAGCCTAAAAGCAGGTTTAGTACTTGCCCTATTGAAGTCAACAGGGTGCAAATTTTAAAAATAGAATAACTCGGTGTAGGCAACACCGATTTTTGTCGTTGTTCTCTGTATTGACAGCACTCCAAATGTACAAAAAAATGAGCTCAATGTTAAAATTGACCGGAGTTCTCCTTTAATTTCTTTGACCATTTTGGCTGTTTTAATGCAAATGGTATGTAATTTGGCAAAATTTGGACTATTTGGATAAATTTTCAAATTTTGATTACATGTTGCATAATATTGTGTAGATTAAACACTGTGTAGATTAAATAGGAACATATAGCACCATAATGACCAAAAATGGCCCATTGAACCCCATTAAAATGTCGTTTAAAGCCGGGCCGTCATTAATACATGAATCATGACTTGATGAATCAATACATGTTGAAACATCCTTTCATTTTGAAGCAAAAGCATTATATTTGCGTTATATAGTGTATCCACCAGATGACGTCACTATATAGGTATTCCCTATGGGGGGAAATACACATTATTTTTCTGGTTTCCACTAGGGGCACTATTGACTGTGTTATGACGCATTTTAATGGCTCAGTGATCTAAAATGATGTTTCTGAGTATGTGTGGATGTCTGAGAGCAATGTGTGTCTGCGTTGACAAAAGTGTGTGTGTGTGTGTAGGGCCTAAATATAATACATGGTGTTAAGGCGAGTGACAAAAATCATAATATCCATCCATCCATCCATCCATCTTCTTCTGCTAGTAGGGATCTGCTAGTAGTTGCTCCTAAGTAGGGATTCCCAGACTTCCCTCTCCCTAGACACTTCCTCCAGCTCTTTCGGGGGGGACACCGAGGCGTTCCCAGGCCAGCCGGGCGACATAATCCCTCCAGCGTGTCCTAGGTCTTCCCCGGGGTCTCCTCCCTCTCGCACCGGACGGTTTGCCAGAATCTCTTCGAGGCCGACCGGTAGTCCTTCTCCATGGCCTCACCGAACTCCTCCCAGGCCCGATTTTTTGCCTCCACAACCACCCGGGCTGCAGTTCGCTTGGCCTGTCAGTACCCGTCAGCTGCCTCAGGAGTCCCACAAGCCAGCCAGACTCAATAGGACTCCTTCTTCAGCTTTATGGCATCCCTTACTTCCGGTTTCCACCACCGAGTTCGGGGATTGCCATCTCAACAGGCACCGGAGACCTTACGGCCACAGCTCCGAGTGGCCGCGTTGACAATGGAGGTGGAGAACATGGTCCACTCGGACTCAATATCTCCAGCCTCCCTCGGGATCCGGTCGAAGCTCCGCCGGAGGTGGGAGTTGAAGATCTCTCTGACAGGGGATTCGGCCAAACGTTCCCAACAGACCCTCACAGTACGTTTGGGTCTGCCGAGTCTGTCCAGCTTCCTCCCCCGCCATCGGATCCAACTCACCACCAGGTGGTGATCAGTTGACAGCTCCGCCCCTCTCTTCACCCAAGTGTCCAAGACATACAGCCGGAGGTCAGATGAAATGACCACAAAGTCGATCATCGACCTCCGGCCTAGGGTGTCCTGGTGACACGTGCACTGATGGACACCCTTATGCTTGAACATGGTGTTCGTTATGGACAAGCTGTAACTAGCACAGAAGTCCAATAACAGAACACCACTCGGGTTCAGATCAGGGGGGCCGTTCCTCCCAATCACACCCCTCCAGGTGTCACTGTCGCTGCCCAAGTGGGCGTTGAAGTCCCCCAGCAGAACGATGGAGTCCCCAGTCGGAGCACTTTCCAGCACCCCTTCCAGAGACTCCAAGAAGTCCGGGTACTCTGCACTGCCGTTTGGCCCATAGGCGCACACAACAGTGAGAGACCTATCCCCGACCCGAAGGCGCAGGGAAGCGACCCTCTCGTTCACCGGGGTAAACTCCAACACATGGCGGCTGAGCTGGGGGGGCTATAAGCAAACCCACACCAGCCCGCCGCCTCTCACCATGGGCAACTCCAGAGTGGTGAAGAGTCCATCCTCTCTCAAGGAGTGTGGTTCCAGAGCCCAAGCCGTGCATGGAGGTGATCCCGACTATCTCTAATAATAATCATATAAAATCCTGAAGGTCATATTTTACCCTTTCTGTCTATACTCTCTCTCTCTCTCTCTCTCTCTCTCTCTGTGTGTGTGTGTGTGTGTGTCGGTGGCGTAGGATGTGTGTGTAGGCGTGTCGGTATGTGTGTCTATCTCTAGAGCCCAAGCCGTGCGTGGAGGTGACCCCGACTATCTCTAGTCGGAATCTCTGAACCTCACGCACAATCTCAGGCTCCTTCCCCGCCAGCGAGGTGACATTCCATGTCCCTAGAGCTAGTTTCCGAGTCCAGGGATCGGGTTGTCGAGGCCCCCGCCTTCGACTGCCGCCCGATCCACTAAGCACCGCCCCCTTACGGTCCCTCCTGTAGGTGGTGGATCCACGGGAGGGCGGCCCCACGTCGCTCCTTCGGGCTGAGCCCAGCCGGACCCCATGGGAGGAGGCCCGACCACCAGGCGCTCGCATATGAGCCCCAACCCCGGGCCTGGCTCCAGGGTGGGGCCCCGGCTGCGCCATACCGGGCGACGTTACAGTCCTCGAATTTATTGGCATCATAAAGGGTTTTTGAACTGCTCTTAGTCTGACCCGTCACTTAGGACCTGTTTGCCTTGGGAGACCCTACCAGACCCTACCAGACAACATAGCTCCTAGGGTCATTCGGGTACTCAAACCCCTCCACCACGGTAAGGTGGCAGTAATATTATATTATATTATATTATATTATATTATATTATAATATCCTGAAGGTCATATTTTACCCTTTCTGTCTATACTCTCTCTCTCTCTCTCTCTCTCTCTCTCTCTCTGTGTGTGTGTCAGTGGCGTAGGATGTGTGTGTAGGCGTGTCGGTATGTGTGCATTTAGCAAGAGAAAGCGCTTCTCACTGCATTGTTTTATTTCGGTTTGATTTGGCTGAACAATGACCCCATTTTGTTTTGAAGTTTTTGATATGTTTGATATGTTTATAGAATTTAGAAAAATAAAAATTCATGTTCATGGTTATCTTGTACTTTTGCTTTCTTTCTAGAGCAAATTTTGATGTGTAGGGAGACAGGCACAGGTTATAGTCACCTAGTAGAAATCAGGAAAATGTTTGCAATACTGCAGATGTTTGCAGTATGTCAATTATATGAAAAATGGTACCAACTGGTGGAAAACAGTAAAAAGTAAATATTTTACCCCAAGGCTTGGTAATGACAGGGTATTTGAATAGAAATTACGATTTTATGATATTATGGCAGTGGGTTCAAAAATGGATATTTTAATGGGTTTAAATAGGATCAAATTTGTCCTTAAAGTAGCAAATCAAAATAAAGTCATTGACATGGTCTTGAAAAACATTTAACTAAATACAGAGTTTTGGACTTATTATCTTCAGATTTTAAATATAACATGGTCAGACATGTGGCTTTAGCTGTAGTGCATTTCTAGATTGCTCCAGTGCCAACTTCAATTTTATTTTCATGAGGATGTTTCATAAAAATTAATTTCTAATAACTTTACAAAACTTTGAAGCTATTTATAACAATTTTTTTCATTATGACAATAATTAATTCTACATTTACAATACACTGCCAGGTGTCAGCTTTCAAATGAGATCATACTTGTGCTTTTAGTACAAAGGGTTCATGAACTGTATCTGTTTAAGTTTGGGCATGTCATTTCTGGGGATTTTTCAAAAGTGGCGTTGCAGCTTAACAGGTTAATGTGCTATGTGTGATTTTTATTTTATTTTTTAAATCTGACATAGCACAAAAAATACAAATGCACCAAAAATAATGTTGCTGAAAAAAAAAAATCTTTGACATATTCAAGACTGTGATAATCCAAAGCCAAGGTTTTCACTTTGCATTTAGTATATGGAAAATAATTACATTTTTGTGTTTTTTCCTCTCATACAAATTGATGGTATCGTCACCAAAACTGGAATTTAAAGGGTTAAATTCCTGAAATTAAATAAATATTTGGTAGTTATGATGAGGACTGATGCTGGTTAAAAGATTTTACTCAGTAAAAGTGGAAAATAATAATAATATATAATATTTTAGGCAGAGTTTAATATGTGACCATTTTTGGTCCTTAACACGCTAAGTGTGATTTGTTTAAAACATCTGACTGTTGGGAACTTTTTATTCCTTCATCGAAGCAAAAACCAGGAGACTTGAGATGGATCTTATAAGCAGAAGAGATTTATTCTTCCGAGTCTGTAGTTCATCGAGTCTAACTCAAGACAGTTGCCTTGCAAATTTATAGACATTTAGGGGGAGGGATTTACATTGAGGCTGAACAAAGCATGCAAATTAAGTACACAGGTTAAGGAACCCGCCCCAGACTCCAGCGTGTTACCAGTCTCAATCCAATCAGCATAACCATTCAAACGCACATGTGCTAATCCAATCAGCCCAACGATTCAACGTCTGGGCTGTGGCTCTGAGTGAAACTGGGACTCCAAGACCCATTAAAGACAATAAGGAGAAAACAGGAATTGCAACATTGCTGAGCAGAATCATTATCTCAACCTTAAACGCTAAATACAATATTCTTTACCGTGATGTCATGTATGGAAGCATATTTGAAATAGATTTAAAATTTGTAACCCTTCATGACATAACACAAAATCTTTAAATACACCAGAAATAATGTTGCCGCTAATCTTTGACATATTCAAGACTGTGATAAGCCAAAGCTAAAGTTTTCTCTTTGCATTTAGTGTATGGAAAATAATTACATTTTTGTGTTTTTTCCTCTTAAACAAATTGATGGTATCGTCAACAAAACTGGAATTTAAAGGGTTAAAATCCTGAAATTAAATAAATATTTGGTAATTATAATGAGGACTGATGCTGGTTAAAAGATTTAACTTAGTAAAAGTGGAAAATAATAATAATATATAATATTATAGGGCAGTGTTTAATATGTGACCATTGCTGGTCCTAAACGCGCTAAGTGTGATTTTTTTTTTTTAAATCTGACATAACACACACAAAAAAAAAAAAAAAAAAAGCGTAAAAATCAATGTTGCTGCTAATCATGGACATATACCAGGCTGTGATAATTCCCTCCCAAGAAATCCACCTAGCATGTAGTACACAATTGTTTTAAAATTTTTTTTTCATCGATAAAAACAGTGGCATCATGTAAACAAATGTCATTTAAGGGGTTAAAATTCTGAAAATTAAATAAATATTTGGTAGTTATTTTCAGGACTGATGTTGGTTAAAATATTTAACTCAGTGAAAGTGGAAAAAATTTTTTTTTATATATATATATATAATAGTTTTATGGCAGTGTTTAGAGTGGACATTTTTGTCCCTTAAAGCTCCACTATGTGATTTTTTTTGACCACAAGAGGGCGCAGTTTCCAACAATAACAAAGGTGAAGCTTGATGACGCTATGAAGGAGGTGACGATGGGAGATGTCGTTTTTAATGCGTTTTCACCATCTAGCGATGTATCTAAATGGAATTAATGAATCATGATCACGGATGAGGTAATTTATTCGTTTTTGTATTACCTGTATGTCTGATCGTATTATTTTATGTCATCATAATTAATGAACTGCAAGGAACGTGAAATGTTATGCTATATTATCCCGTTACAACTTACAGCTAACGTATTTGTCAAATGATTTGTTGGGTTAATGTTGTGCAGTTTTACGTGTTTATGGTTAATGCCGTGTTGTTTAACGTGTTCAAACCAATATCTAAAAGTAAATTTGAATGAACATTTGCAAGTAATGACTAAATATATTTTTTTAACAACACATATCCGATTGTATTTAATTGTACTGCCATAATCTCGGTCACCACACGTGATAAAAAGCCTTACCGAAGTACAAAGAGCAATATAACTTTATTTATAAGTGCTATTATTGACAGTTGCATGTCTTACCTGTCTATCAATACACTCGCGAGAGAGTCTCTGTCAAGTCCAAGATTGTCGCGCAGCTCTCCATCTCGAAAACGTCTGGCCGATATTTATCCGGGTTTTATTCCTTCGTTTGTCACACAGTCTGCGTGTATCAGAATATGGACGCTTTCGTTTTGTTGGCACTTCAATACTCGCCAAAGAGTAATCGTGATCCATAACAGCTATAACCATACAGTTTATGGCTATAACGCTATAACCACCACTTCCGCATTTGACCATGCGATATTCCGGTGTGGTGGGTCATATTTTTTATTTTATTTATTTTTCTTCTTTGTCAGACGTCTTTATTGTTTATTGTGATAAGAAAAAAAAACTCAATAAAGTTGTTGTAAAAAAAAAAAAAAATCCGGTTAGAGCGGGGATAGAGCGGATAGAAAAAAAGGATAGAGCGGACATTGCGTCACTGAGAGGCGACATTTCTTTTCCGGGACGGACAGTTATTTAAAATCGGAATTTCTCTGAAATAAAAAATCTTTGGAGACTTTTGAGATATTGTAAGTACACAACTGGAGGAAATATATCACACTGTGCAAGTTATTTTCGTAAATTTTATTACAAAATTGTTACATATTGGAGCTTTAATGCACTCAACGTCGTAAAATATATAATAAGGCATAAAGGTTAATATTGGTGAAAAGCTAATTCATGTTCAGATATTGTGAACATTAGACTTTTTCACAGTACGGTACACAACACATACTATTGATATGAAACAAAGTCTCAGATTTCAAATCACGTCTATTTTCTTATGAAATTCATAAACATAAATAGCGTTTTGTCGCTGTGGCGTGAGATCGCTCTGGCTCAGCTCTAGAGAAGCACATGATCTTCTCTTCCGCCTTAATAACACCAGTTACAGCGCGATATAAACATGAATGAGCATCTGAAAGTGTGTTAAATGATAGAGTACAACTTATCGAAATCTGTATCATGTCACATGGAATCGCTCAATCAGTGTTTCAACCGTGGAAAGACGTCAGTAAAACAGCTTGTAAACAATGTCATGTAACGTCACATTTACCTCAGAAAAACCATATCCAGTGACCATAAACTCGTTAGTCAGCAACAAAATTAACTCTAGAGAGGAGCATTTTGCTAAATATATGCACCATATTACATATTCATTTAACATTTTTAATGTTCTTCAATATTTAATGCATGTTTGAATGAATCTGGAAAGTTTTTTATGACAGCCACCATTTAAATGTTTATATTTCATATAACATTATTATTATATAAAAAAAAAGTGTAATTTAAGTGTTTGTATACAAATCAGTTAATTTTTCCCTTGAATATTATAGTAGGCTAATGAAGCCTATAGGCGACAACTGACACCCATAGTTTACAGCATTGGTTAAGAGATTTGTTTTCCTTGAGAAAATTTGCCATGTACTGAACCTGATATCCAAAATAATCAATAATGAATCGAATCGAATTGCAAGCTTGTGAATCAAAATCTAATCGAATTGTGAAATTTGTGTCAATACCCAGCCCTAGTAAATAATGACAGTAATGAACACTTTCATCCACATGTTGATAGTGAACACAAAAGTGATGTGATGCATATATTTCACATATGATGAATTAAAAGATTCTAATAGCTAAAATGATAAACAATACAGTTTTATGGATTCTATAAAGGGGTGATGAACTGAGAAATCAAATTTTCCTTGAGCTTTTGACATATAAGAGGTCATCATACTATAAGAATATCCTGTAAGTTTCAGAACTGAAAACTTCCTTGTTAGTGCAATAAAAGCTTTTATTGACAGCAGACACAGCGAACGACAGGTTTTTCAAAGTGGGGATCTATGACGTCACAGGGTGTCAAACACCGCCTCCGCAAAAGAAGATCAATGCCTACACTGCCCGTTTAGCCCCGCCCACCGATTCGCGCATTACATGAAACTCATTATAATATGCAAAACTGTTATCCAATCATAGCAGTGGGCGTTTACTTCCAAGTCTTCAATGTGGAACGCCCATAAAAAAAAAGAGCGTTTCAGGAGCTAGGCTCAAAACCAGGGTAGACAATAGCCTATTACTTATTCATTTTGATGTTTTTGAATGTAAAAACCAAGCCAACGTCATAAGTTGACCTCAGACAACAATATAATTTTTTTTAAAAGCCAGTTCATGACCCATTTAAAGTGTCAGTCATGAAGGATTTAACTTGAAGCACTTCTGCTGAGTATCGTAATTGATTTGGTTTCTTCCATTAGAAAACACTTCCCTATTGAGTGGATGTTGAGTGATTTTTTCCTCAATTTTCAAAAGCTTGATTCCTGAAAGCTTGTTAGTAAGAGATTCAGTATGATTGCACATTTCCTCATTTCCCATCAGCATTAATTCATTATGAATAATGCCACAAACCACCTCTAATATAACACGAATGTTAACTGTTTCCTACTGAAAGTATCTGCACAATATCTGTGACTATCTGTGAGTTGTATATGCTTATGTGAACTTAAATCCTGACTAGCATGAATTTAGTCGTTGTTTGATTTTGAAACAAATTTCGGTGAACAAAAGCGAGGTGATGGCAGCAGTAGTATTAAAGGTGAACTATGCAGGTTTTTTTACCTTAACTGAACAGTTTCAGAGTCACTGGAATGGTTATATGACTTTTTTCGGGTTGAATGGTGGTCTTCTCACACCCCCCTAGCGCCTTTGAGCAAAAAAAACACCCTTGCAACTTTGGGCCGTCTTTTCAGCGTCAGGAAGTATTGCATGATATCAGGTCTCGCGATGTAATGAATTGCTTTACGGCACTGCCAAATACACTATCTAAACATTTATATGCTAGTCTTCTGTGTATCATACATACCTCAGTGGACATGGCTCCGTGCGTTCGCAGGCTTCTTTGAAAACAAATGCACATGACAGGAGGGAGAAGATGGGAGGGGGGCGAGTCGCCAACAAGTTTTGACGACAGTGTTGTCAAATATCTATTCCGAAGCTGTAGGGGGAGCTCTATAGAGAAACCCGCGAGCAAAAAGCGAGAAAACAGTGAAGAAATTGCCAAAACTGCATAGCGCTGCTTTAAGATTCACCATATGTCAAAAATGATTGATGGCTTTTTAATTAATGATGATTGATGGGTTGAACTTTTAACCTTGCCCCTCCCCCCTGCCCTTGGGTTTACCTTGGGTTGACCTTGACCTGACCTTGCCCTAGCTGTGACCTTGTGTGTAATTGAATAATAGGATTTGTGAGTATAAGGGATCCATTGTTTAATATTTTAACTTTGATATAATGGAAGTTATGAGGGTTATTTTTTGAGCTCTGACATCAGGATGTGTGTCACATGCAAGCATCAGTATGGAGCTCCCTCCCTCCCTCCCTCCCTCCCTCCCTCCCTCCCTTCCAGACTGCAGTGGGATTGCTGGGCACTGTGGAAGTGAGAAAAAGAGGTTTTCTAATAATGCTGTATATAACTAACACAGACACTGTATGGTGCAATGGAAACATTTGTGATTAAAACACTGTCTTATTTTTTGTTGTTAATAGAGTTGTTGGGCATTGATGATTGTGAACCTGACCGGGAGCTACCGCTACCACTCCACTGCCGCTCACCAGTACCGTCCTGCAGCTCAGCAGCTGAAAGCTCCTCATCTGCCTCTTCCAGTCAGCAAACCAGAAGGGATCACGCCCCCACGCATACTGCCTTTCTAAACAAAAAGTGTCTTACAAAATTGAAAACAATGTATTGTTTTATGTGAATGATTAGGCAGGATGATTTTCAGATCATTTTGAAGCAAAAACTTAAATTTTTTGTTTTTTCAATAACAATGCATAAACATTATTCTCTCAAAAACACAAACATGTATATACATGTTGCTCACATATTATGGTAGCCCTGTTTGTGCTGAATAGAGTGCAATGATACTTTCAAGTGTTCAAGTGTTCAAGGAGTCTTTATTATCCCCGAGGGGTAATTCGTAGTGCAGCAGCATGTGACATAAATGACATAAATAACACACAAATTATACAAACATCAACATACAATCAGATAAAAAAACAAAATAAATACATACTATATAGAAGTCCACAACTCACATTGATTTATTTAAACAGCCTATAGCAGCAGGAACAAAAGACTTTTTATGTCTATTGGTCCTGCATTTAGGCAGACTGAATCTGCGGCCCGACGGTAACAAAATAAAACAGCTGTTTAAGGGGTGATTTGGGTCAGCCAGGACTGAATTTGCCTTCTTGAGAGTCCTTGACACATATACAGAATTTAAGTCTGTAAGAGAGTTGTTGGAAATTTTGCCACACACATTGACTATAGATTGCAGCCTATTCTTGTTTTTAAGTGTAAGGGGCCCAAACCAACTCACAAGAGCAAAAGAAAGGATGGATTCAATAAAACAACAATAAAACATCCTCATAAAGGTATTATCAACATTAAAATTACGAAGTTTACGAAAAAAAAACATGCGTTGATGTGATTTCTTACAGACAGCGTCAACTTGTGGCTCAAAGGTGAGTTTGTCGTCGATTATAATACCGAGGTATTTATATTGCTTCACCACTTCTATAGCCTGATCATTAATAACGGTAGAAGAATTCGGGAGGGAGGGGGTGTTCTTTCTAAAATCGATCAGCATTTCTTTAGTTTTTGCCCCATTAATGTTAATAAAAGATGACTTACACCACTCTGTAAAATCATTTAAGATAGCGCCATGCTCAGGGTCCTTGTGTGTCAGCAGCGACACTATAACCGAGTCGTCTGCAAACTTAATAATATGACGCCTAGTGTGCTGACTTTTACAGGCATTTGTATATAAAATAAATAAGATCGCGGATAGGACACAGCCTTGGGGAGAACCAGTGGAGGTAAAGAGGACATCAGATAAAGTATTATTCACTCTCACGCGTTGAGACCTGTTAGTTAAAAAATTCATCAACCAACAGATAAGACAAGGATCGATATTAAAGGCACTCTTTAAAGTCTCTGCTAGAATGTGTGGTTGAATACAATTAAAAGCTGAAGAAAAGTCAATAAAAAGCAGCCGCACAAAGCTCTTTGCACCCTCAAGATGTGTATAAATCAAATTAAGAAGAGTACAAACTGCGTCTTCCACACCCCGGTTCGGTCTGTAGGCAAATTGAAACGGATCTAGTAGATCCTGAACAGAGTTCAAAAGTTGGTCCTTTACGATTTTCTCTAATGTTTTCATAGTGAGGGACGTAAGCGCCACCGGCCTAAAGTCATTAAAGGAAGCTGGAACTTTATTTTTAGGCACCGGGACAATAATTGAGTCTTTCCAAATACGAGGAACGCTATGGAGGTGTAAAGACATTTTAAAAATAAAACAAAAGATGTCAACCAGCTGGTCGGCGCAGTTTTTTAATATACGTCCTCCAATTCCATCTGGGCCAGGACTTTTCCTTTCCTTTATACCTCTGAAGAGTGTCAGAACCTTATTTCTGTCAACCTGGACTTTGCTTTGCCCAGGGGCAACGTTATTAAAAACTGACAGCTCCTCACTAAAATCGTAACTATCAAAGCGATTATAAAAAGTGTTCAGATCATTTGAGAGGGCAAGGTCTGACATGCCATTTAGGGAAATCGGACACTTCTTAGACTGCATCCCCATCATAGCTTTCACACCCTCCCACGCAGGACGTGATTTACCTGTGCTCAGCATATTCTCAACTTTGTCCTTATAATTAAATTTTGCAAGCTTAATTTCCTTTTTAGCTTGTTTTTGAAATACTCTGTATTGGGACATGTTACCTTGATTAAAACTAATATTTCGAAGATTAATTATACTTTTGACAGATTTAGAGACCCATGGTTTATTGTTTGAATATATAAAGATGGGTTTACGAGGGATAACTAAATCCTCACAAAAGGTGATGTATGCGGAGACAGTCTCAGTAAGCTCATCAATGTCCTTACATTCATTTTTGAATAGGTCCCAATCAGTGCAGCCGTAACATTCCTGTAAACACTGGATTGCATCCTCTGACCAAACCGGAACCCACTTCCGTTCCTGCTTATTTCTCTTCAGTACCGGTTTGTAAGACGGAACCAAATAAACAGAGTTATGGTCAGACATGCCGAGTGCAGCTCTGCTGTAAGATTTATAAGCACCTTTGACGGATCCATAACAAAGGTCCAAACTTTTGGTCTGTCGTGTTGCGCAGGTGACATATTGATAAAAGTTACACAGGGACTTTCCAGGTTTACAATTATTAAAATCGCCCATGATGAAATTTGGTGCCTCGGGTGAAATCCCCTGAAGCCGCTGCACGCACTTCACCATAGCCCGAGCTGCTAAGTCTACATTGGCCTTCGGGTGAATGTAAACAAGTGTGACGAATATCTGTGGGAATTCCCTGGGCAGATAAAAGGGGCGTAAGGACACGGACAAAAGTTCTATATCAGAGGTACACAATGTTTCTCTAATGATCACTGTATTGCACCATTTCTTGTTTATATAAAGACATAAGCCTCCACCGAGTGATTTTCCCGTCACTGTGGAGTCTCTGTCAAAACGTACAGGTTCCCCAAACCCGTCCAGCTCAAGATCAGAGAGTGGATCCTGTTCTTTAAGCCACGTCTCTGTCAGGGCGAGGAGACAGGCATTTCTATATTCCGAAAGGAACCTTACTTTAGCCTGGAGTTCGTCCACTTTATTACGAAGAGACTGGACGTTGGCAAGGATGATTGAAGGAAGAGGTATCCGACGATGGCCTTGTCGCTTCAGTCTTTGCCGTACGCCACCGCGTCTCCCCCTTTTCCTCCCTCCTGTCCTGGGTGCCCGACTCTGGTTCTCTGCAGGAAGGGTGTCTACCGACCGGATGATCTCTGATGGAAGAGCCGCCAGGGGGTCCACGATGCCCGCATCGGAGCTGCGCAGGAACAGGAGAAACTCACGGGTGTATTGGAGGGACTCCCGGTGTTCACTGAGTACTCCCAAGAGTTTGCATACCAGCATAAAAAAAATATAACAGCCCGTAAAACTGAGGTGAGTCATTGTTATCACCGTCACACGCAGATAACTTAAAAAGTTGAATAGGAACGAGGTTAAAGACCAGTTTAAACGTTAAAAGACAACACTCTCACTCTGCACGTTGCTGCTGCCTGTCGCCATTACAGCGCCAGTCTGTGTGTGACTGCCATTAATATGTTTATAAGCAACTGAAAAAAGCACAAATGTCAGGGCATGTCAGAACATCTCAAGGACCCCAAAAACACCTTAAACCCCAGAGGGTTAAACAGCAACCAATCAGCTTGTGCTATGTAGACAACGACGTGATTGCAACCAATAAGCTAAAGACCCATCAGCCTGCACCTTTCAGAGTTTCATGCCAGAACTATGTAAATATCCCTTCAGCATATCAACAAAAAATTCATTATAAGTGGTTGATAGATTGTTTACTATCTCAACATGTCTATCAATGTTTGTTTATGCTGAATGAACTAAATAACAGTTTGTTTTTCTTTAAAACGGCATTCGTGCCCAATGGCGTAACGCAATTCCATGGGCCAACAATTTGAGAATGAGACTCCTAGTGTTGACCCTCCTGTTGTCTCTCAACCACCAGCGTTACCTTTCAAAAATGGAAAGTTCTAATGGTCCCGCTCACCACTTGAATGACAGGGTAGACAAAGGCCTTGTCCACACTAATACGTTTCCGTATATTTTTCAGGCGTTTTTTCAAAAGTTTCTCATCCACACTGAAACGTCCGAAAACGCCTGAAAACGCTAGTGTGGACGGAGAGCGTTTATAAACGAAAACGCCGTTTTCAAATGTATCGGGATTAATGTAGACGTAGCCTTAGTGCTTATCATCTTCAATGCTTTGCCTCTGTCGTCTCGTATTGCCCCAAGAAAGGGAAAAATGTCTTGCTAATGAGCACTATGGACAAAGATGCACCAGAGAAGACCGAAAAACACAAATGGTCCCGGACTACAATGAGACAAAGGGAAGGGTTGATCATTTGGACAAGGTCACAGCCACCTTCAGCTGCCGATGGCTGCCCGTTGGCACCTTGTCATTTTCTTCAACATCGTTGATGTGAGCGGACAAAGTAGTGCAGACGAAAGGCTGGAACTGGTGGGCTGTAGGATAATAACAAATATGCTGTTCATATTCTGTCAAACTCATATATTTGCATATGTAATGGGGTGAACCTTTTATATACTTTTTTATATGAGTGTGTGTTGAGGCGAGCGCGTGTTTGAGTGAGCTCGGTGTGAACTGTGCGAGCGCATGTTTGTGTGAGCACGTTTTATGTGAACGAGTCTTTATATGAGTGTGTGTTGTGGCGAGCATGTGAACGTGTGTTTGTGGTGGTGTTTGTGTGTATGGAAGTGTGTGCGTGCGCTGATATGATTGGGTATTGAATTATTTATTTGTTATATTGGTTGATTTAATTGTATTTTCTTTCATTTGATATTTCTTTTTTTTTTTTGTGGCTTGTTAATTGTGTTCTTGAGTACTGTGGGTGGTTATTGCCACCGCTCTAATCTACTGTCAATTACTTTACAACCACCATGGGCTATTAGCTGATGGGATTGGGAGGATTTATTTAATCCATTTACACTTTTGTTTGTTTATTGTGTGGATTGTGATTTTTGGTTATAAATTTGCATGAAGGTGTGAATTGAGGTTTGAATTTAATTTAATTGGATCTTTTTGTTTTCATTTTTTTCTTTCTCTTTCCCAAATGTGAATTATCCCAAGGGATATTGATATTGACTGTTCAAGATCCGATTTTACAGGTGGCCACTTTATGACTTATTCTTTTCCTTTTGTGTGAATGTTATTGTATTTGTAACTTGTGTATTTTTTTCCTAAAATGTTTGTATGATTATACTTTTACTTCTTCTTGGGTGTCAAATAAAGATTGTACACATCTCTGTTTGTTCTTTCCATTTATTTGGAAACCCTGTAGTTGGGAGCATTTACAAAACATATTCTATATCTTAGGTGGCAATAGCCTCCGCTCACACATAAAGCTTAACGGGCCCGATTTTAACAATCTGAAATGCAAGTATCAAGCGCAAAACGCAAGTAACTTTGTGGGCGGATCTCGGGAAAAATCCCGACCCGACGCAAATCTAAAATGGGTTGGTCTGAAGTAGCTTCATTATTCATAGGTGTGGTTTGGGCGTAACGTGAAATAAACCAATCAGAGCGACATCTCACATTCCCTTTAAGAGCAGGCGCGCTTGTTCTAAAGCGGATTCCTATTATAACGGCGGATTTGCCAGGCGCACGCCAGCAGTTCACAGCCGAGGAGACAGACGTTCTCGTCAGGGACGTTGGGGATGGAGAAACCCACTGAAATTAACTTCGGTTAAACAGGCGTATGATAATTTGGGTAAATGTGTAAGCTAGATCTATGCTTTTATAATAAACTATCTATCTATCTATTTATCGTAATAATGTATGATTTGCAAAAATGAAAACTGCTGCTTCTGTGTAGATGAGAGAATCAAAGTGTATGTGCGTTGTGCACACGCTACATTGATTATGGCCAAGCATGCGCCCTTAAAATAGCATATGAATAACATGCGCACCGCGCCACTGACTTTAAACTAGGTTTTTTCTGTCAGAGGCGGAATTGTTTTCTAAACCTGTAAAATAGCATGAGGGAACGTTTGCGCTGGAACACGCCTCCTCTTTGCGCTGAACCGCCCCGGGGAGCGCAAGTGTATTTCTTAGTTAACCGCCGTGCGTCTGTGGAGGGAAAAGTCCGCTGTGCGCGGGTGCAAAATAGGAATGATACATGCGTCGGTGCAAAGTCAATTGCGCTGGGTGCAAGATAGGGCCATTTACTTTAAGTCAGTAACGTGCGGTGAAATCTTGTCATGGGTAGGCTGTGACCTATCAATGTGGCATATATGTTCATATATTCATTCAGTTAATGTAGCAACCCAAGTTCATATCAGGCATCATCACATCGCTGCCTGCATACAGCAAAGTCAGTCATATGTGAGGCTAATGCACAGTCAAATCTAATAATCAAATTAATGGACACATCTATCTTATGACTTATACAACAAACAAATGTTTTATGCGGGACACAGTTAGAGAGGGAGGCGGCGCGGTGTCAGCAAACCGACAAGCAGCCTAGTCACTATTTGTATTAATGCCATGGTTCAACAAATAATGTAAAGGTTAAATAATAATTCACTTAGACTTTATAAGAAGCAATTGCGACTTTATCTCACACAATTCTGACTTTATATCTTGCAATTCTGACTTTATAACATGCAATTGCGACTTTATTTCACGCAATTCTGACTTTATATCTCGCAATTCTGACTTTATAACACACAATTGCGACTTTATTTCACGCAATTCTGTCAGAATTGCGAGATGTAAACTCGCAATTGTGAGATAAAAAGTCGCAATTATCTTTTAAAATGTTTTATTCTGTGGCGGAAACAAGCTTCCTCTTCCTCCCATCCATCCTCCCTGATGCGTAGCTACCGTTACGGTAGGGCCGGACTAGCTATCGGTAGGCGCCGGCGGTGCCGCGGTAGCCTACCTGAGAAAACGTTTTGGAAAAGACGGGCTATGGACCCAACCAACTCTATAGGAGGGGAGGGGAGAACTCCCTCACATGGTACAACCTATGCAGAGGCTGCGCGCTGCGGTGTCAGAATGCGGAACGTCCGAACGTGTGTAGCCTAATGTAACTAACGTGACAAATGTGAAAAAAAAAATATATCCTCGACCGGCCCAAAAGTGAAGCGGCCCACCGGGAATTCTCCCGATTACCCACCTGTTGACAGCCAATGCTAGGCGCCGCTAGATCGGGAAGCGCGGATTGAGTGAGAGCGAGTGGATCACGTGACATGAAGCAAGCTCGGTCTCTGCCTCAATGTTGATAATTCAAGACAGCATGAGAACTGACTGCGCATGCGCAAACCTACGTAAACTACGTTCTATGGACCAAAGAGGCACTGCTAACCTCTGCCTCAATGGCCATGGCCTTGAATTTCCTGCATGAAACAATGGTTTTAGGAGCAAACAATGGCAAAATGAGTATATTACATGTGTATTCCTGAAAATTTTTGTTACAAAAATTAATATTTGGAATAAAATAAATGCAATTAATAAAGTGGTGAATTAATAAAGTTCTTGGAATTAATAAATGTAATGTCAACATTTCCTTTGGTGAGGCACTGCCTACCCTGCCTACCCTGACCGCACGTCCCTGCTTTAAGTGTACTTAGTATACTTGCAGTATATGCCTGTGAAGGGACTAATTACATGCTTATAGTGATATTAAAGTGTACTTTATTTGTGTTACAAGTACATTACAAATTCATTATGAGTGTCTTCGAAACATACAAGCAATATACTATTAAGCTATTGGTACTATATTTTTATATATTAAATTGTGCTAAAATGGAACCACTTCAAGTGCATTTAAGTGTATTTCTTTACAGTTCATTAGATATATACTTTCATATGTCTTAAACTACAGTTATAATATACTTGAAGCTTAATTTTAATGTACTTCAGGAACAGCTGTGATGCGGTTAGAGAGGACTCAAAAGCGAGAGTGACAATTACAGTTCTTTAATAGAATCAAAAGTCTGACCACAGGTAATCCAAACTAAAAGTTCAATAATAAACAGCAAACCGAAGAAACCAGTAGACTGGTAATATAACGTGAACACAAATCTCCTCTGTGGCAGGGATGAACAGAAGGCTGGTGAAGCAGCGGTTCTCGTTAACTCACGGAGAAACAGATGGAGCTGGATACAGGCGGCGAGCACCGAGCAGGTAATTAGCTTCAGCCTTAAGCAGGTAAGGTTCTGTGGATGTACAATGACGAGCACAGAGTAATTCCAGCAGTAGAAGTTATTCCGTAGAACACACGGACAAGAGGACAGGACTGTGAAAACTGTGGTCAATGTGCATCTGAGACATCAAACAATCTGACAACAAGACAGGGAAAGAGAGGGTTAGAAGAAGCCAAGATAATGAGAGGAGATAAGGAACAGGTGGAGAGGAATGAGCGTAATGGAAAGTGAAAACAGCTGTCAGTAATGAAAGTGAGAGCGTGATGGTGAATTGTGTGTGTGTGACCAGCAGAGAGAGACAGAGAAAGAGGCAGGATCATGACAATAGCATTAAACATTTATTAGCATTACACTAATAGTTTATTATAAAGATGTTTTATTCAGTATTTAAAATAAATGGTATATTAAAAGTGCAAAAATAATTAAATATAAATGTTAAGACATACACAGACTTTGACATCAAGAAAACTTTAATATAGTATCTTATTGTGTACATTACAAAATAAATATCTAGAGTACATTAAAAAAAAGTACAGCAGCAGATATAATCTCTTGAACAAAATACATTATAATACATGAAAGATCAGTGAAATGCTATGGCAGAGCTATATTATACACTTTTGTAGAACATTTCTGTTATACCTGTATTACTGAAGAGTACACTATGAATATTACATCACTAAATAAAGAAGCATCACAATGCAATTTTCTGAAAAAAATCAAATAAAAGTTACAGAAAAACAATGTGCAGAAGTGAATAATGCATTAGTTACAAACTCAGGCCTACAAACGGCTGAACCAAAGAAACAGAAGAGTTTGAGTGTCACATCTTCATCTTCAAGTGGACGATCACTTCTCTGAGTTCGACTCATTTTCCACATCTGAGGGCTTGTGGTTCAGACACTGTAGTGTTGAAGACTGCTTTATCACAGGGTCTGTGAAAGGAAGAAGAATTCATATGTATCCATGTTTGAATATATGTATAATAATTTGCATAGAAATACATTATAATTCCGTTGACTTCAGTTTACCTCTCAAAGCTTTGGCTATATCCTCATCAAGCTGGACATGAGTGTCTTTTATCCTCTTGTCTGTCGTCACTATATCTATGAGTTACACTGAACATGAGATTAGAAGAAGCCCAACACAACTTACAGTGAGCAGAGTTCAATCAAAAACTCACAGATATATTTATTATCAGTAATAAAGCAACCTGTGAGTATTAGAGGGCATGTTGTGTATTGATAATTGTGGTTTATTTAAACCTAGGGTATTCCCCATGAACGTGTCTATTGTGCTCATGCTAACATGCTCTCTCTTCACCTCTGTTGCAGAGATTTAAAGGGGTCATATAATGGTACATGCACTTTTACAAGTTGATTGCACTGAAATGTCTGTTGGCAGTGCCTGTACACAACCATCCTATCATGATAAAAATCCATCCAGTGGTTTTGTTTTAATCTCCTTATATGTTTGACCCTCTCTGAAATCAAGCCGTTCGATATTGTGACGTCATAATATCCAACGCCCCTCCCGCTATTGTGAATGACAGCCGTGTTTCAATACAAGACCCGCCCTGAGCGAGCTGTGACAGCTGTCGTCATAGTAGTCCGCCATTGTTGTTATGCTGGAGCAGAATGGCGTCTAAGCGATTGTGGTGTTCAGTTCTTAGATGTAATATGGAACACAGCAGTCATTTTACTGTTCCAAAATCCGACCCGCTGAAGACGCAGTGGCTGAGTTTTGTTTTTGAAGGAAATATTCCCAACGATCAATCTAAATGCCATTATGTTTGCGCTAATCATTTCTCACCAGACTGCTTTTTAAACGAGGGTCATTATAAAGCTGGGTTTGCTAAGAGGCTGCTACTGAAAAACGAATCTGTACCAACTATTCGTGTGCCTGCTGCAATTCCAGAAGAAGTAAGTATAACGTTTTATTAACCTATATATTGATCTTTGCAAATCGCTTGCACTTTATGATGAATGTGGCTAATGTTTACACTCATTACTGCATCGTAGGGTACATTACGGCATGTTTTCTATGTAACAACGTTCTCAAAACAACTCATAATCCTATACTGTATAATAATGAACAACGCGTTATGGTTAATGTGTTATAAAAACTGTGTACAACAAATTATTAGGTATCTTTCAACTACTGCTAGAAACAGTCAACACAGAGATAACGTTACGCAATACGCATCATTGAGAAGCCTAACATTTACAAAAATAGTTTTTCAGCATCAATCTGTCAACGAACTAACCTATACATAAGTAAAGCTAAACACATAGCATTTGTATCTCACTATTCTACCATGCCAGTACATACAAAAATAGATCAAAATGACATTACGTTAACCAACCATTCAGAAACGTCCTGTCCGAGCAGTAATGGTCGAACTTCTTCGGGGCCGTCATCTTGTTCAGAGTCCGAATCAGGTTCAAATTGGTATGGTTGCAAAGACGATCCCCAGAAACTCCCGTTGCCATTATTGTTCCAAAATATAACCTCAACTGTTGTCAAGGCAACGGTCCATGTGCGTTGTTTCAGAACGCCTCACAGAACAGAGGGGCGGGGTGAGCAAAGCTCATTATCATTTAAAGACACATGCACTGAAATGGTGTGCTGAAAACAGAGCTGTTTTTGACCAGGTAAAATGAGTGTTTTCTTACAATACTAATGAGAATTTTTAATTAAAGTATATTACAAACTTTTAATTTAGACCCTAAAGAAACATATTAGCTTGTACAAAAATGGCATTATATGACCCCTTTAAGGAAATTAGAAGTTGTGCAAAATATTGTATGCCAGGACTAGGACTTGCAGCTTTACCAAAAAATAAATAAAACTAAATAAATAAATAAACAGATTTTTACATGAATGACTCAAAGGCAGCACAAATTAGACACCTGAAATGGACATGTTGCTAACATTTTCCTAACTGTCAATCACCTTTCAATAGGCCTCAAAGATCTCTATAACAGAGGTGATATGAGATTAAACCTTAATAATACTTACTACTCTCTTCTTCACTCATCTCTGCACTCAGACTTCAGTTCTTCTTCTATAGCAGATGGTCTGAAAAACAGCAAATATTAATATGAAAAAAGAGAGATTTTATACACACACATACACACATACACACACACACACACACACACACACGCAGACACATATATATATATATATATATACACACATATAAGTCAGGCAAATTATGATGAATGATTTGTTTTCTTTTTAAGAATGACAGTAGGGGAGAGTGGGGTGATTTGTGCCAGGGGCGAAGTAGTTCCACCCTTGTTTCTGGAAAACCATAGAAGAAATTGGTCATGTGACCACATAATTTTGAAAAGCAATCACTTTTACTCGTCCTCCAAAGAAGAGAGACACATGGCATGAGAGTTAAGCACATTTTAGTGCAAAAAACGTCTCAGGTTACGTATGTAACCCTCGTTCCCTGAGTAGGGAACGAGACGCTGCATCGATACTCGATACTCTGGGGAATGCCTTCGGCATGAAGCGTCTGAAGTCAACTATGGAACTATTCCAATCTTGATTGGTGCAACGTCACCCGTGACGTCGCATGTGACGGTGATCCGGAAGCTACAAAAGGGTCACAGGAACCAGGAAATGTTAGCTTCTAATTGGTCAAAGCAAGTCGTTCTCAGGGGCGCGAAAAGTGTGGCCGAGGGATGCAGCGTCTCGTTCCCTACTCAGGGAACGAGGGTTACATACGTAACCCGAGACGTTCCCTTTCGTAAAGGGAACTCCCGCTGCATCGATACTCGATACTCTGGGGAACGAATACCCACGCCGCCACACTGAGAGAAAAAACGCCCTGGTATAAAGCATCTGGTACACTCACGGACGATAGAATGAGTAGAGGGCAGATCCAAACTAGCTTGTCATAAGATTTGGTGCAAGAAGGGGAGGTCTGGAGCCGGAGGCTCGACTGACCTCATGGCTGGGAGCCCCAGACAGTAGAAAATATTAGATGAGAGGTGAAGGCAGAAGCGCACCTTGTACTTCAAATATGAGTGGTTTTAGATAACCAACTGTACTCTTAATAAAGGGAATAGCTCCTAACCCTTGATGCATAACTAGATGGACTGACTCCTCTCAGCCTGAGTCCTAATGTAGGAACCTCAAAGGCTACGACCTTGACCATCCGACACATGCGATGGAGGATGGAATACCTGAAGAATCTTAACATTGCCTACAAGTACCTCAGTACCGGGCAAAAATAACGTTGAGTGGCTCCCACGCTAGCAAGTAAGAGGGGGCAGCACCACCACTCTTCCAGGGAGTAAGACGAGCAGGAAGCAGACTCAATAGATTCTCCTATATATACTTATATATTCTCAAATATATAATCGTATACTTCATCCACAGGACATGATGGGTGCCAGGGATACCCCATCAGCCTGAAGCCAATAGGCTGGATGAAAAGGATCCATTCTCCAATCTACAGGAACATGGAGTTTCAGTGGGAACGTCCCTTCAAGAACACCCTTAAAGGCTTGCGGAGGGCACTGAAGGCCGCCACAGAGGCCCTAAGCATGAACAGGAGATCCCGTTAGAGAGCGGGATGGAACACCAGAACTGAAGCCAGTGGGCAGTAATACACTGGGTTCGATGTCCTCCCTAACTTAATTGTTTAGTTCCTAGTAGAGTGGGGTTCTAGTATGGATGTCCTGACCACCTCGGTGGAAAGGGCAACCTAATTATGGGTGGGACCCCCTCAGGGGCCAGACCCATAGTCTCCATAACTCTGGTCGGGGATGAAATAATATACCATCAGCCTGAGACAGAAGATCTCTCCTAATAGGAATTTTCCATGGAGGACTCTCCAAGGTCCGAAAACCAAATTTGGGCCGGCCAGTACGGAGCTACAAGGAGTAGTCTCACTCCGTACCTCCTGACCCTTTCTAGAACCCCAGGGAGCAGAGCGATCGGGGGAAAAGCATACAGATGTGACCTCAGCCACATCTGTACCGTGGCATCCAAGCCCAAAGGAGCTGGATGTGAGAGAGAGTACCAGAGCGGGCAATGAGAGTTCTCATGAGAAGCGAACAGGTCAACCTCCGCCCGGCCAAACTCTCTCCATATAAGCTCAACCACTTCAGGGTGGAGCCACCATTCCCCGGGCCTCGGCCCCTGCCTCGACAGGATGTCTGCTCCCATATTTTCAACCCCATGAATATAAATAGATCTGACAGAGAGAAATTTGTCCTGGGACCAAAGAAGAATTTGATGCGCCAGTCTACAAAGAGGGCGAGATCTCAAACCTCCTTGGCGGTTGATATAAGAGACCACCGACATATTGTCTGTCCTAACAAGAACATGATGGCCTCTGAGGTCTACAAGGAAGTGCCTCAGGGCAAAAAATACAGCCAACATCTCCAAGCGATTAATATACAATGTGAGATGATGGTCTTTCCAAGTACCTCGGGTGTAACGGCCCTCCATAACCGCACCCCAGCCCGTGAGGGACGCATCCGTGGTCAGAGTTTTTCTCTCACATGGTGCTCCCAAAACCGGGCCCTGAGACAGGAACCATGGTTTCTTCCATACGACAAGAGAACGAAGGCATCTGCGCGTAACTCTGATCGTACGAAAAGGGTTTCCCAGAGGAGAAAATCCCTTGTTCCTGAGCCACCACTGCAAGGCCCTCATATGGAGCAGACCAAAGGGTACTACCGTGGAAGCTGCAGCCATAAGACCCAAAACTCTTTGAAAGTGTTTGACAGTGATAGCCTGGCCTAACCTAATACTCTTCATTGTGTTTAAGATAGTATTTATACAAGCAGGAGACAATTGTGCCCGCATTGTGACTAAGTCCCACTCTACTCCCAGGGACGTAGTCCTCTGAAGAGGAGTTAAGGAACCTTTCTTGACATTGAGTCTCAACCCCACGCACCTCAGATGGCGCAAAACAACATCTCGATGTTGAATTGCTAGTTCTTTTTGACTGAGCCAAAATGAGCCAGTCATCTATAAGATACGGACCCCCTGAAGTCTCAATGGAGCAAGGGCCGTGTCCATACATTTAGTGAAGGTGCGAGGGGATAAGGCTAGGCCGACTGGAAGAGTCCAGAACTGATGCGCTTTTCCCCCCAAAAGCGGATCTCGGAAACTTCCTGTGATGGGGTTAGAAGGGAAAGAGGAGTTAAGGAGCTTGTGGATCTATCAAGACAGACCAGTCCTCGGAGCTGGTCTGACTGACAGTCGGTAACTTGAATCTGAACCCCCTCGGAGGTTGATCCAGTACCCTGAGATCCAAAATAAGGCCTAACTCCCCCCCCCTCATAGGAACTATGAAGTGCCAGCTGTAGAACCCGGGCTCCCGTAACCAAGGAAGAGCCCACTTTGAGGTTTCCTGTGTTAAGAGGGACTAGACTTCCTGTTCCAAAAACCGACCCTGCTCGGGGCTGGCCGACATGTGAACCACCCTTAGTAGATAATATTTGTATATTAGCTCCACCATAAGCAGGACCCCCTAGGCTATATTTTGAAGACCCCTCGGGGTGTCTAAATATGCCATTATGGGGACCAGTCCCTCGAGACTGGCCTCGGCTATAAATTTCCAAATGGCTTTGGTGACCTGAAGCAGCTAACTGGCAGGAACTAACCGAAATATGCTCTCTACAGACCTCCTGAGAGGCGGCGAACTCGACAGTGCCGCAACGTCTTCGGGCAGATACTGCGATTTGTGTTCGCTGGAAGCCGATGTGTCCCGAAGCGCCATCGGCGGCGGGAAGCAAACATCGATTTCCTAAGGGCTGCATAAGGGGGCGAGACTCCTGTACTCGCTCTCCTGGGGGAACGCCCATAAGGGTCTGCGTGTTACGACAAGACCTCTTAGTTGAAGCCTTCTTAGCCCGAGAGACAGTCCTCAGACCTGTCTTCGGTATGGAGAGCTTCGTGAGAGAATGTTTCTTCTGGCCCCAAGCCTTATACGGGGGGGCACGAGAGGAAACCTTCTCAAAATATGAGGAGCTGGCGGCTGTCCCATGAGGCTGCCCCCTGGCAGCAACCCCATGAGACCTGGACTGACAACTGGGGATAGCTGATTGTCGCTCTGCCTCCTGAAGCCTCTCGACAACGGTTCTTGCCGCGTCGCCAAAGAGGCCAGAAGGTGAAAGGGGAGCATCGAGAAGGAAAGCCCTGTCTTTCTTCCCGATCCACAAGCGAATAAGCCATAAATGTCTCTCTGAGACGACTAGTGCTGCCATAGAACGGCCAATAGCACGGGCCGTCTCTTTAATAATACGGAGAGATAAGTCAGATACTCTACGATATTCAGTAATATAGAGTGAGACCTCCCAGTTATCATCCACCTGCTTGAGGAGGTCAGCCAGGTATGCCTGTAATAACCCCATCGTGTGTGGGCATGCACCAGCTCGACCACCGCCATATATGCTTTCCCTAACAAATTCGATGTACGAGATTTGGAGGGAAGTGTCTGAGCTATCAGGGGTGACGCAATGTCGGGGAGAAAATATTTCGCAAAATATTCCTCAACCCGAGCCATCACCTAATAACCATTTTCATTAGATTCCCTAATGGATGAGTAAATATATACATGGGGGAAAATAATTGAGATGAAAATGGATTTTTCCACGATCTTGATACCTCAGTATGGAGATCAGTGAAAAAGGGAAGGCTCTGACACGAAGATTGTAACTGGGTCTGCAGGAAGCGCTCATTCATTTTATTTTTCTTAGTCGCTTCCTGCTTATTATATGGCCATTTAACATTTAATTTAACCACTGCCCTGATTACAACCTCCAGCAACTCCTCACTAACGGGAATATGGGGTGGCGAATCCCCCTATCCACGTGATTCAGTGTTAATAGATAATATCTAACTTCTCGGAGCCAGATAAATCAAACGCTGTGTCTTTAACACGGTCGGAAGAAGCCGCAGCGCGGGCTTCCGAACCGTGCGCGAGACCATTGGAGCTGGTTAATAAACACTGAGAAAGGGTCGCAACCGTCTCAGTATCATATGCCAGCCCCACGTGTGAATCACATGCATACAAGCGCCGCGCTGCCTCAACAGACGCGGGACCTGATGCACTGGAAACGCGAGCCTGATCTAATTGATCGAACAAGCTCAAACGGGAGCGGAGCTTTTTCATTGAAAACAGTTTGCACAGACAGCGCCCTCGAGCACCGCCCGTGCATGCTCCACTCCCAGACAAACTACACAAAGCGTGTGTGTGTCATCCTCGCTTAAATAACGTGGGCAAGGGGACGCACACTGCCTGAATAGCTTATCTTTTTTCGCCATAAATAATACTCTTTTCACGGGACAAACAACACCAAATAGAACAGACAAGATGACATAGAGCGCTTGCTGAAGACCAGAAGCTAACATTTCCTGGTTCCTGTGACCCTTTTGTAGCTTCCGGATCACCGTCACATGCGACGTCACGGGTGACGTTGCACCAATCAAGATTGGAATAGTTCCATAGTTGACTTCAGACGCTTCATGCCGAAGGCATTCCCCAGAGTATCGAGTATCGATGCAGCGGGAGTTCCCTTTACGAAAGGGAACTGTTTTTTCCCTTTCAAAGTAAAATTTCTATGATTAAGGTTTTTTGATTGTAGTGTCTGAACAATTATAGACAAGTTTGAAAACATTTCACACGTTTTAGTGCTTTAGTCGACACAATGAGTCTATACAGTTAGCATGATGTTAGCTCTTAACTGCTGGATCATGCTAGTTTTTCACACTTGTGGGTCCGGGGTGATTTGTGCCAAAGGGCCTGGGTTAAGTTGTGCCAGATCCAGACCACCTAGACCTACATTCTCACAGGGGATAATCTTGAGAAGTGAGGAGATGGGCATGCCTCATCATTGTTTGACTTAGGCCTGCCTGCTATTTGTTTAATTTAGCTAACACTGATTTCAGTTTTGAGTTTGCACTATGTTATTAAAGAGAAGTTTTATTCCGTTTTTAAGTGGCCTATGTCACAATAGGATGTTTAGAAATTAGCCTAGTCACTTTATTCTTATATGTTACATAATTGACAGACAGCGCTATGTCAACAGGCATCTATTGCCAAAGCCTTTTTGCCTGAAATGATTCACAAATATCATATATTGTGTTGCTATGGTGCTCTAAATGGTTGCTAGGGCGTAGCTTGATAGCTTCACAATGATCCTGAGAGACTTATTGGTCGTCTGAGTAAAATGAGCCCACCCCCTTGTCTCTATGACACTGTGATCCAGAGTTATGTTCAATACAAAATCCCTATGCAATTGACCATAGGAAAAACGCATGCTATGGTATTCCAGGGTGACAATATCTAAATAAACCTTAAATGAGTAATTTTGTATTGAATTTATCTTGCTTTCATATAGCAGTATGGTTCATAACATTAAAATGTTCTGTTTTACTTCAGAAATCACTGGCACAATTTACCCCCAATGTATTCCCCCAAAGGCACAACTTCCCCCGCATCAGGGGTAAGTTGTGCCATGAGACCACTTTTTTTCCAAGAGCTATATTTCTGAAACAATTTATTTCAGATCCAAAGTTATTGTTCTCAGGGATGCACCACATCCTGAAATATATGTACATCCTTAAGTTGAAGGCATTACTGCCATGGCCTCACTTTAAAGTCACTTTGAGTAAAAACTGGCACAACTCACCCCACTCTCCCCTACGCTGAGTACAATGTACTTGGTGGGTAATCTAATCAAAACCCTTCAGACTCAGCAGTTTCAGATGTAGGCTCTCTTATAAACATCCCTTTTAACAATCTTTGTACTAATTTGTTATTAGAAATATATATTAGAAAGTAATCAAAAAGGCAATAAGGTTGTCAAGCTTGAACAAATATAAACACCAATCAAACTTTTCAAAGATCATTTACATCATCCAAGTGTCGAGGTGTCCATGAGCAAGACACCTAACCCCAGCTGCTCCCGACGAGCTGGATGGCGGCTTGCATGGCTGACACCGCCGTCGGTGTATGAATGGGTGAATGTGAGGCTAAGACGCTTTGGTGGTCTGTGAAAGCGCTATATAAATGCAGTCCATTTACCATTTACCATCATAACAATGAAGCCAAATTGTTCAGGAAATCAGAAGTAAATACACAGTTAATAATAATAATGTAATGTTGTATATGTTATAATGACTAATTCTGTTTTTTGCAGATGCATTGCACAATGTTTTATAGTTGTTTTAAGACAATGTCTCCACATAGATTTTAAACAGATTTATCAAAGACGTTGACTATATACACACTGCTGAAGTCGCTAGAAATCAGTGTCAGCATCATGTTACAGTGTTTAATGTCAGTATTCACGTGTTAGTCATATTAGCAAATGCATAGCAGACCTGTCCACCTAGGAAAAACTAAACCGTGGGCGATTTATTTATGCAAACAGCAACTAAAACTTACCAGTAACTTCTGAGGGCAGATCTTCATCTCGACTTCGACTTGAAAAGCTTGGCTCTGATTGGTCAAACTGAATGTAGCTGAACTGAAAAAGACGTACTGTTACACTTTGTGTCAAAAATACAACTGGTGTTACGGATCAACTGGGGATCATGTTACCTGGGGACGCACGCGTGCACGCAGATAGTTTAACCTGGATTTCCAGCAGATGTTAAAGGTATAGCGGAGGATTTTCACGAATTTTAGAAAAGAACCGCCCTCTCCACTTTTTGAAAAAATGCACATGCGCAACACTCTACCTGCTCCCGAGAGGGAACGCCTATTAAACGTGTGCACTAGCTAATCATTAACTTTTACTAGCAGTGATTTTAAATGGATTTCTCCAAATAGCATGCCAAACTTTACCTGTCAAGTAGAAACTTCGCGACTGAGGCATCAGTGGGAAGCCCAACCTGTGTTTTGAGCGCACGCCATCGTGTGAATCGTGTGCACGAGCACGTACGACGGCCTTACGCAAACATATCACCAGAATGATTCATACTTTCCAAAACCTTACAAAAGCCTTAAAAGCTTACAGTGACTTCAGTCAATATTAGGTTGTTATCATGTTTTTCACTTTAGATACTGATCCAAATTATTAGTAGTTCATTTAGAAGGATGTAGTAACACTTGATTCATTACTAATGGGCTACCATTACCTTATATTAAACATTGTGCATTATACATATTAATTATGAACCTGTATATTCTGCCTTTACTAGTGTGTGTGAACTAGCTTTACAGATAGCTAACAATATCCAATAAAGAACCAGGAAGCGTCTTGCTCTGTTGGTGTGTTTTACTGGAAGTACTGTAAAACTGTAACATACAGAAACAAAGAAAATGCATATTACAATCTCAATAGGGTGAATATACAATGCAAATATAAAATAAGTAGCTTAGAATAAACTAAAAACCTCAAAAAAAAACGATCGCATTAGCGAGCGACTAGCACGATGCCAATATACATGGAAAATGCCATAGGGAAGCTAACAATACTAGCGCCACATATTTCCTTACAAATTACGAATTGAAAACATGTTAAAATTACTAAATTTGGTATCTAAAGGAAGCTAAGATCACTATCAAACAAATACTTACAGACAGATCTTTTTTAGGGACCAAAATAATAATTTACAGACTTTAACACTCTGGAGTTCGACTTGCTGTGGAACTGTTTGGAGAATCACTGAACTACGGAAGCTCTGCGTGGACAAAACGCAAGAAACTCAAAACACAAATAACTCTTCCCACAAGGGGGCAGTACACTCCCCGCCTGGTATACTGCTATAACACTCTTAACCTTTAACCCTCTGGGGTCTGAGCTGTTTTCTGGGCCCTGGAGGTGTTCTGACATGCTCTGACATTTGTGGTTATTTCTGTTACTTGTGACATTTTCATGGCTAAAGTCTAATTACACTGTATTCAGCACAAACTGTGCTACAATAATATATCAGCAGCATGTATGTAAAAGTTTGTAGTTTTGAGATAATGACATTTATGCGTGGTTTGTGAAAATACAAAAATAAATTCTCACTGAAATAAGGTCATGAAACCCATACTGATTATTTCTTCACAAGACTTTTGAAAATTGTATGACGTAGCCTAGAATATTTGCTCTAAAACTATGTGAGAATCACCCTGACTGCTCATTCAGAGAAGACAATATATTGATTTAAAAATTTTACGACGTGTTTTGTGTGATAAAGCAATATGCGAAGGGGCGGATCATCTCATTAATATGAAAGCTTTCCACACCTGAGAAAGACAAAGAACCTCCCTAATGGCCCTATTAGGAGCTTATCAGGGCCCATCATTCTGACCACCCTTGCACAAAGAATGAGGAGATTTAAAAAAGAATGGCTTTTAAAATTGTTTGGATTTATTTACAACACAACATAATCCAAAGATACACAACAAAAAAGTACCATGTTCATGTACAGAGACATGTACTGTGAACGTTGAAGTCAGCAGGACTCAGTGGCATCTGGGCCCTGAAAAAAAAAAAAAAGTGAACATACTGATATCAAGAGAAAGGCCTGCACGATTTTGTGAATACATTTTAGATTTTTCTTGTTAAAATTGCTTTTTAAAATTCACAGAATACACACACACACTCACACAAATGTTTCCAACAATATATTATATAATGAACACCAGATTTGTTGTGCCTTGTAGGTATAGGCTATGCGCAGTGCTGCATAAAATAATAACAATATAGCAGCCTATATATATTTTCAAAAAGATTTCAGTAACAACTAAGCTAGAGAAAAATATATTGATTATCATGTTACTTCAAATGTTTCCATCCGTTATGATGATATGAAATGAGATAATAATAAAAACATGAAGCCGTTTGGTGCGTTTTGCTTTCATCCAAAATATGATGTGTACATTCAAACGCGATCGCGCAGGAAAATATGATACATTCAAACGCGATCGCTATCAAAAATATGATACATTCAAACGAGATCGCGCTCAAATATAAAACATTATGGTTACCATATACATATCTACGTTTGAGCAGATATCCACAAACACAGTAACAGTAAACACGGGTCTAAATATTATAATATTCCCCATATATCTAGCAACAGTTCAACTGCAACGTGACATTTATGCAACAATAACAAACTAATATGTAAGAATTTCTTACCTTACACCTTTCTTGTCTTCAAATCGCGTTCTTTTTCTTCTGAGGTAGCCTAAATCCAATGTAAGCTCAGGCACGTCTTTCAAACTCGACGAAAAGTGAAGTGAAGTGTTTTGTTGTTGAGGTAATGAGCGAGACGCGGTCCATGTGGAGATTTGCATGTGAATATCTTTTGCGCGAGTGGGCGTGGCCAAATTAACTGTAATGAGGAAGCGTTTGAGAAGCTGGACATCTTGTTGGTTTTATACAAATTACTTAAACAGAGAATATTTGTTTTCGTTTTGAATCCGATCATTTAAAAGTACACACTTAAATGTTTATAAAGGTATATGGCTCATAAATGTGTGACAAGTATTCGCTGAGTTTTGTTTCAGTTTATAGACGTGCTCAAGAAAAAAAAGTTCACCGCGACGGAGAGGCAGAACGCACACCCTGTTTATTTTCTTTATTTTACAAAAGCACAATGTTTTGGTTTGATTGTAAGTGGACACATACAAAAGGAGAAATATCACAGATTCTTTTTTTATATTTCTTTTTTCTGTATGACTATAAATGACTGAGTAATTTAAGTTTATAGTGCTACAATGTGGAGAAAATCCAGCAAAACGCGCCCGCGCGTTTGTCGACCTCAGAGGGTTAACTAATAACACAATTTCTGAAATAGGTCTTGTGTACACCTTAGCAGTACCTTCTTTAATTATTCGTACATCTACTTTACGTACTCTCTTATCTCGACCAGGATAAGTGTCCACAATAAGACCAGTAGGCCATTCGTTTCTTTTGACCTGAGTGTTCTTTAGGAGGACGACGTCACCAATGGCTAAGTTTGGTTGATCTGCTTGCCATTTTCTTCTTGGTTGAAGCGTTGCAAGATACTCTTCTCGCCATCGTTTCCAGAATGAGTTGGCAAGACTTTGCACCTGTTTCCATTGCTTACGGTACAAGTCCTTAGGATCAAAGTCTCCAGGTGGAACAGAGACGGGACAGATTTTCTGAGTGAGAAGGGCACTTGGTGTCAGCAAGTCGGGTTGTTGAGGATCGGATGACACAGGTACTAATGGACGACCATTCATTATGGCCGTTACCTCTGCCATGAGCGTCACAAGAACCTCATGAGTCAGATTTGGAGAGTGAACTTTCAGCAGCATAGCGTCCAAAATACGTCGGGCCACTCCGATCATTCTTTCCCACACCCCTCCCATGTGAGAGGAGTGAGGTGGGTTGAACTTCCAAGTGCATGCTTCATTTTTAAGGTAGGATTGAAGCTCTGGATCTTCTGAACTTATCTGAAGCTCTTTGCACGCTCCAACGAAGTTCGTTCCACAATCTGATCGAAAGAGCTTTGTGGGGCCTCTTATGGCTAGGAACCTTCTGAGAGCATTTATGAAACTTGAAGTTGAGAGGGACTCAACTACCTCGATGTGAACTGCTCGTGTGACTAAACAGGTAAACATTACTGCCCAGCGTTTGTTCTCTAACACTCCACCTCTTGACCGGCGAATGCAGATGTTCCACGGTCCAAACACGTCCACTCCGACATGTGTGAAAGGAGGAGTTTGGATGAGACGATCAGCTGGAATGTCTGCCATCTTTTGTTGTTGTACATTTCCTCTTAACCTGCGGCAGGTTGTGCATTTGTTGAGAAGATTTGTCACCAACCTTTTTCCTCCAAGGATCCACAGTCCAGCAGACCTGATGGCTCCTTCTGTGATGTGTCTACCTTGGTGCACAACCTGCTCATGGTAGAACTGGACCAGCAAAGCAGCAATGTGATGCTTCTTTGGAATCACAATGGGCTGGCTTTGTTCTTGAGTTATTTCTGCAGAAGTCACACGTCCTCCTACTCGCACCAGTCCTTCTTTGTCCAAAAACACATTGAGATTCTTCAGTGGACTGTGTTTTAGTATGTCCTCTCCTTTGTTCAAAGTTTTTATTTCCTTTTCAAATATCTCACCTTGAACAGTTTGTACAATAACTAACTTTGCTTGTGTTAAAGCGTCCATCTTTGATTCATTTGACTCAGGAGCTTTTGAGATAGATCTGACCTTTTCAATGAGTTTGGCAATAGCTTGTGTAAGACGTTTCCAACTGGAGAAGCGTTCAAACCTGTGTGAGCCGAGCGATTTTGTCACAGTCGTAGTTGCAAATGTTGAGACTTGTGGGCGGACTTCAGTGTCTGTTGCAGGTTCAACAAGTTGAAAGCTGTTTGGTTGCACAGGACACTCTCCATCACTTTTCCTCAAGAAGTCAGGACCTGTAAACCAATTGGTAGAACTCAGTAGTGAAGCTGGCACATGCCGTGTTCCATGATCGGCAGGATTGCTTTCCGTGCTCACAAAGTGCCACTGACTGGGTTCAGATGACTTTCTGATGCGAGCAACACGGTTGGCCACGTAGACATAGAACCTTTGGCTGGTGTTGTTGATGTAGCCTAAGACTACTCGGCTGTCAGTGTAGTATTTTACTTTGTGAATTTCGATGTCAAGTTCATTTAGTAGCATGTCTGCCAGCTCCACCGCCAGAACTGAAGCGCATAGCTCCAAGCGAGGTACTGTGTGGACTTGTCTAGGAGCTAATTTGGACTTGCCCATGCAGAAGCCTACGTGGACGTGACCTTCGGTGTCTATGGCTCGAAGGTACGCAACTGCTGATATGGCTGATGTAGAAGCGTCTGCAAAGACACACAGCTCTCTTTGACAGGTAGAATGCAGTGACGTGTTCACATACTGTCTGGGGATTTGTAGTTTCTCAAGGTCAACAAGCGAGTTTTTCCAAGATTTCCACTGTGCCTCTTTTTCTGCTGGCAGTGGAGTGTCCCATTCACAGTTCTCTGAGCACAATTCTCTGATGAGAGCCTTGCCTTGCATGATGATGGGGGCTGCAAACCCAAGGGGATCATACAAGCTGTTAACAGCAGAAAGAATGCCCCTTCTTGTGAATGGCTTGTCTTCTCTTGACACGAGGAAGGTGAAACAGTCATTTTGCAAATCCCAGTTCAGTCCTAAACTTCTCTGTAAGGGCAGGGGTTCTGCACCAAGGTCAAGGTTTTTCAGTTCCTTTGCACGTTCTTCAGATGGAAACGCTTCCATTACATCTGGACTATTGGAGGCTATTTTGTGCAAGCGAATGTTAGAGTCGGCAAGCATTTCTTTGGTGCTTTTCAGAGTTTGGATGGCGCTGGCGTCTGAAGGAAAGGAAGCCAGTCCGTCGTCCACGTAAAAGTTTTTAAGAACAAACTGTTTGGCCTCGTCACTGTACTCCTCTTGTGTAGCCAGAGCCGCCCTCCGGAGGCCATATATTGCTATGGCGGGAGACGGGCTGTTTCCAAACACGTGTACAGTCATCCTGTACTCTCTGATGACCTTTGTGGGATCGTTACCTTCATACCACAGGAAACGCACAAAGTCGCGGTGGTCCTCACGAATGACAAAACAATAGAACATTTGCTCTATGTCCGCAGTGATTGCCACAGGTTCTTTGCGGAAACGCAAGAGGACCCCAATAAGAGTGTTGTTCATGTCTGGGCCGCTCAACAAAACATTGTTCAGAGACGTGTCTTCATGAGTGGCACTGGAGTCAAACACCACACGTATCTGGTTAGGTTTGCGAGGATGGTAGACACCAAAGAATGGTAGGTACCAACACTCTTGGTCTTTGTCGAGTGGCGGGACGGGTTCTGCATGTCCTGACTCAAACATTTTCTGCATAAAATTCAAGAAATGTTCTTTCATTTGAGGCTTTTTGTCAAGCACGCGACGCAGCGAATTGAGACGTTTGACCGCTTGGTCTCGGTTGTTGGGTAGTCTGTGCCTGTTTGGTTTGAAAGGTAGTGGCGCTACCCAGCTGTTGGACTCGTCCATAAACATTTGTTCATCCATGATCTCCAGGAAGAGTTCATCATCCACTGACATAGCGGGTTTGTCATCATGTGGCGTTCTCATGAACAATTTGTTGGTGAGACAGTCGTTTTCATCTATGTCAACCAAGCTGGTCATGCTCAAAGAGTTAAATGGGGAGACAGTGCTCAGGACCTTTTCTTTGACATGGAATGAGTTGGGGCAAGAGTCCAAAAGAGATGTGCGTCCATTGCTCAACACTGTTGTGCGGTAAACATTGATTTTGCTTGGCACGTGAGCACCCCCAAGGCAGACCTCTCCTATTATGACCCAGCCAAGGTCGAGGCGCTGGGCGTACGGAGCATCGTGGGGGCCGTTGTAGTGTTCTCTGACCTTGTGCACTCTTGGTATGTCCCGACCGAGGAGGATCAGTATTGAAGCATTAGGGTCCAAATCTGGAATCTTGGCTGCCAAATGCTTGAGGTGAGTGTGGTGTATTGCGACCTCCGGCGTCGGGATCTCAGATCGATCATCTGGGAGCATGTTGCACTCGATTAATGTGGGAAGCTGGACGCTAGTGTTGCCGTCGAGAGACTCTACTATGAAACCGTCAGCTTGGCGTGCCCTTGTCTCACTTACACCTGAGCAGGTTTTCAAAGTGTAAACTTTGGTGCCTGTGTTAACGTTAAAGATCTCAAAGAATTCCGTCTTAGCTAAAGACCTATTGCTTTGCTCGTCTAACACAGCATAGGCTTTCACTGCCTTTTCTTTGTGTCCAACAGGATAAATGTTTACTAGACAGATTTTGGAGCATGAGCGTGAGCTGGTACCTTTGCCACAGATCTCTGTACATTTGGACACTATGGCTTGGATAGAACTTTCTCGTTGCTCCCCGCCATGCCCGTCTGGGGCTGCAGAGCCTGGAGCTTCTGTTTTCCAGGGTGCTGGTCCAGGGTGCAGCGCAGTGGTGTGGTGGTCGCTTTTACACTCATTGCAATGTACACTTGTGTCGCAGTCTTTTGCCATGTGGTCGACGGAGGAACAGCACTTGTAACAAATGTTCTTTTCCTTCAGAATGGCTTTTCTCTCATCCAAGGTCTTTGCTCTGAAACCACGACACTTGCGGAGGGAGTGTGGTTTGTTGTGGAGCGGGCACAGTTTATCTGGATCAACCATCTTTTGGTCAGAGGAGTCACGATAGCCGTTTGGAGCAGATATTTCAGTTTTTCGAACAGATACTGCAGTTTTGAAGTTGGGCTTGTTCAGTCTTTCAGGCCTATAAACACTTGGGCAACCAGTAGAGAGCAAGGGGGCAAAGCTTGGGTCATTGAGAGTTTTAGCTTTGTCGCACACAAACTTCACGAAAACAGGGAATGGCGGGTATGAAGCATGGTGATGCTCTATGTAGTAGGATGCTGAAGTAATCCATTTCTCTTGGAGGTGGAATGGGAGTTTTTGAACAATAGGAGTGATGCCCCGGGACGTATCTAGGTAACTCAGGCCAGGTAGGAGACCATCTACACGGGCAGCATCGAGCTCTGAGATGAGATCACCTAGCTCCCTCAACTTATGGTTTTCTCTGTTTGCGATTTTGGGAAAATCTTCCAACCTTTTCAGGAGAGCATTCTCTATCGCTTCTGGGGACCCATAGCTATCCTCCAGTCTTTGCCACACCATTTTGACACCAGCTGTGGCATCATAGGTGTGTACAGCCCTTAATCGTTTTGCTTGCTCTGATGATTTGGGGCCTAACCACTTGCAGAGGAGATACAACTCCTCTCTTGGGGATAAATAGAGTCCTTCTATAGCGTTAAAAAAAGATGCCTTCCAAGCCCAGTAATTTTCAGGCTTATTATCAAACGTCAGGAGCCCTGAGCTAACCAACTCTCTGCGCACCAAATATTTGGCTAAGTCTGATGTGGCTAGGGGATTGGACTCGTTTGCACTGACAGCAGGGTGTGGAGACGATAGCCTGGGCTGGAAAGGGTGAGACTGATGGCTAGAGCGTGGCTGAAATCTGTGGTCAGTAGTAACTGGGGTTGGATACTGCGAGTGAGATGGGAAAAAGGCATTTTTGAACGAGCTTTGGGCATAAGAATGATCTGCTCCACTGGTGATGCCATACTGTGAGGAATGCTCCATCGGTAGCTCTTGAAACCCATATTCACTAATCTCACTGTTTTGAATGCTGTGCTCTTTGATTTTATTTGGCACAAAATCACCACTGTACTTTACTCGCTGAGCTGCTGGAAGCACTAGTGTGGTAGCTTGTGCGGAGTCACAGCGGGTACTAGCCGGCGGAGGTGGAACTGGTATGGGCTGGGCGACGTTGTCGCTGTTTTTTGGAACCCAGGTATCTCCACCTTCATCCTCAGCTGCTGCCTCCAGGACCTCTGCTTCGGCGTTGGCGGCTGCAGCTGCACTCTGTAGACGCAGTTTAAGGAGGTCAGCGCTGAGCTCTGCTTTCTTTTTTGTAGCTTCAGCTTCGATGTGGGCTTGTTGTTTTATCACCTCTGCTTCTCTTTCAGCGTATGATGCCTGTGCTTGAGCGGCAGCTGCTTTAGCACGTGCTTTTGCTGCCAAAACGCTTGCGTTGGACCTTTGACTGGCCCGTGACCGCTGACTGGCGCGTGAGATGTTAGAACAGTTCGATCTCGTTTCCCACAGGTCACCAACGTTGCTGACTGTACTTTGGTGGTCCGGGACAGCAGTGTTGTCTTCTGTATCGACTTTTGGCTGACCTTCCATCTGTCTTTTTACTATTCTGCCTTTACTAGTGTGTGTGAACTAGCTTTACAGATAGCTAACAATATCCAATAAAGAACCAGGAAGCGTCTTGCTCTGTTGGTGTGTTTTACTGGAAGTACTGTAAAACTGTAACATACAGAAACAAAGAAAATGCATATTACAATCTCAATAGGGTGAATATACAATGCAAATATAAAATAAGTAGCTTAGAATAAACTAAAAACCTCAAAAAAAAACGATCGCATTAGCGAGCGACTAGCACGATGCCAATATACATGGAAAATGCCATAGGGAAGCTAACAATACTAGCGCCACATATTTCCTTACAAATTACGAATTGAAAACATGTTAAAATTACTAAATATGGTATCTAAAGGAAGCTAAGATCACTATCAAACAAATACTTACAGACAGATCTTTTTTAGGGACCAAAATAATAATTTACAGACTTTAACACTCTGGAGTTCGACTTGCTGTGGAACTGTTTGGAGAATCACTGAACTACGGAAGCTCTGCGTGGACAAAACGCAAGAAACTCAAAACACAAATAACTCTTCCCACAAGGGGGCAGTACACTGTATATAGTAGTTCTTATAGTCTTCAGTGAGGTATGAAAAATAGTAGTTATTGATTAGCTAATAGTGAACTACCACATCCGACTGAGCGCTATTACTTACTAATTCGTTAATCAGAGTTTCTTGTTAGTTAATAGTAGTTACTAGAGTGTTACTAATGCATTACTAATTTTGTCCTGTGTAGTTATTCATTAATGAAGGAACAGTATTCTAAAGTGTTACCGGTTATTGTTATGATGCCAATTTGTGGTTTAATTTAAATTGAGCAGCAATATGCTGTGGTTAAAGGGATGTCACGCATTTATTTATTATTTATTTTAATGTTACTGAGGAATGAGTTAAAGCATAAAGCATACAGTAGGCTACACTCCATAAATGTTCCTAAAGAGTGTTGAAAATTGAGAAGCCATAGCTTATGGATCCAGTGAATTACCCACAGCATTTCTTCAGAGGAATGTCCAACAAACACATTCATTAGCTAACAGGTATGAAAGCAACAATAACAAAAGGAAGAAGAAAAAAAGGTAAATGTGCATGTATGCAGGACAGCTGTATTTGCCAACAGTGGAAGATCTGACCACACAGTCCCACCTTCCACATTCTGAACATTCAATCTAAGGAAGGAAGATCAAACTATAGACTACGTTACATGTTAATGAAGAACGGTTACTTGTTTTGCAATGTATATGTATACATTTTTCTTACCCATTGGCCAGTTTGGCCTTCATACCCATTGTAATATCCTTTGAGACATCACAAATGTGGAGACATGGAGATAATTTACTTAATCTTTATTAACAGGTGCAGAGTGGACAACGCATCTTAACACACCGCCTCAGCAGATGACAGACTGACACCCGAACAACACTCATCAGGAGAAAAGGTAACATAAATAAACCCATGCCGCCCTCTACTGGACAACCTTGTCTAATGCATCCCATTTACTACATCCCCTTTCCCCAGATAACACTAGCTTCAAATAGTTATCTACATTACTCTTTACAATATATGACGTTTTACAACTATTGTACATTTTACCAAGTTTTAATATATTTAAGGGAACAACACAAAACCATAACATTTGTGCATTTACAATATAAACTAGGGACTTCGGGTGGACTACCTCCGTCCCATTGAGTTCCAGGACGCATTCTTGCCCTGTGGCTGGGGAACTCACTTTTAACTACTCATAGTCCTGTAAATAACTTGGAGTCTTCTTCTGTCTCGTCGACCTCCTTAACTCTAAATTGTCTTTCAGCACAGGAGTTTCTGATCCTAACACCTCCTTGGTCGTTTCCTCTGTCTGCTCCACATTAGTGTCTTTGGAAAGTGTGACACCCGCGATTGATGATAACTAGTCCCCCTCTTTCAGAGACGTTTCCTCCAACTCCAGAGTTTCCTCTGAATGCACAACATGCCTGTTCCTCACTTGATCTATGTGCCGGCGCACTACCTGGCCATTTCCAAGTGTAACAGTACAAGACACCGGTCCCGTCTGTTTCTGAACTGTCCCAGGAATCCAGATAGGCCCTGAACCAAAGTTCTTAGTGTACACTTGATCACCTTCAGTCACCTGTCTCTTTTTAGCATGTCGATCATGGTAAAATTTTTGCTTTTCCTGCACTTGACTTTTAAAGTCAGGGTGGATGAGATCCAAGGTAGACCTTAGTTTTCTTCCACACAACAGTTCCGCAGGAAATTTCCCAGTAGTCGACTGTGGTGTGATCCCGTAACTGAACAGTGCTCTAGCCAGCTTTGTCTCAATGGAATCTCCTGTGCTCTTCTTCATTAGACTTTTGTACGTTTGCACTGCCCTTTCAGCCAGTCCATTAGAAGCTGCATGATACGGTGAAACAACTGCCATTATCCGACACCACCATTTCAGGTATCCCATGTTGGCTAAAACTTTGTCTCAGGCATTGAATGGTTACAGTAGAGGTAGACTTATTTAACGGGTACAACTCTAGCCATTTAGAGTAGGCATCCACTAGGATCAAAAACATTCTCCCTAACCACGGACCAGCATAATCAATGTGGATTCTTCTCCATGGCAGATTCGGCACCTCCCACGGATGTAAAGGTGCACAGGGTGGAGAATTTCTATTCTCTTGACATGTGGCACAAGTTTTTACCATGCCTTCTATTTCCGCATCCATCTGTGGCCACCACATGTAACTTCGTGCCAAACCTTTCATTCGGGTTACTCCAGGGTGATTGATGTGTAATTGTTTCAATAGAGCAGCGCGGCCCGGCGGGGGAATCACCACTGAGTTCCTCTCATTTCTTAGCCTCCCTGTACAGTTCCTCTCGTTTCTTAGCCTCCCTGTACAGTTCCTCTAGTTTCTTAGCCTCCCTGTACAGTTCCTCTTCCTGTACAGTTCCTCTAGTTTCTTAGCCTCCCTGTACAGTTCCTCTCGTTTCTTAGCCTCCCTGTACAGTTCCTCTAGTTTCTTAGCCTCCCTGTACAGTTCCTCTCGTTTCTTAGCCTCCCTGTACAGTTCCTCTCGTTTCTTAGCCTCCCTGTACAGTTCCTCTAGTTTCTTAGCCTCCCTGTACAGTTCCTCTCGTTTCTTAGCCTCCCTGTACAGTTCCTCTCGTTTCTTAGCCTCCCTGTACAGTTCCTCTCGTTTCTTAGCCTCCCTGTACAGTTCCTCTAGTTTCTTAGCCTCCCTGTACAGTTCCTCTCGTTTCTTAGCCTCCCTGTACAGTTCCTCTAGTTTCTTAGTATATGCTCCAAAAACGGACTCGTCCATTCTCTTTGGCCATCCTCTGAGCACATACTCGAGCTAAAACTGCATCTTTGTCTGTCCATTTTCTCACTTGTTCTGCTTTGACAAGGGGCACATAATTTTCTTCAAGTAATTTTCTTCTCTTTCTTCCTCCGCTTGAGTCTCTACTCCTTTCTCTGTTAAAGGCAGTCTGCTAAGTCCATCAGCATTTTGATGTTCCTTGCCAGCTTTGTAAGCAGTAGTGTATTCGTATCCACCCAATGTCACAGCCCATCTCTGTATACGTGGTGATGCCATTTGTGGCACTTCTCTCAGTTCATTAAAGTCCCTGTAAAGTCCAAATTAGGTATGTGTTCTGAGTTTGTCACACCACAGAAAAATGTTATTAGCCACCCAGCCAAATTTGAATCATAAAAAAAAAGCAGCCAAGTAAATAAAATAAGCTATCAAAATCTTGAAAAAATGAGCAGTGGTCTCTGCTCTCAAACGCTGGGGGCGTGTCCGCTGGCTGCGCTGAAACCACGCCCACTCGCGGGAAAGTTGACTCGCGGGCGCACACTGCCGATGATGGCATCAGTTGTCGACGCGACGGGAGGATGAAGGCCGAGGCGGGAGATAGTCGGTTCGGCCCCATTCACCAGTAACAGCGGATTATCAGTGAATTCCAGTTGTCTCCGACGAAAGTTTATAAAACCATCCCGTGTAAAATGATCACTACAGAGGCGGGTGTTGGTGGTGATCCTCAGCTCTCCATCAAGGTGGCTCTTCACAAAATTAACCCACCTCTTGTTGATATGATCGTTGTTCGGAAATTTAAATAAGGACACCGATCTGTTTTGTAAGTGATCAGATCCAGGTAATATGCATTTCCGTGACGAAGGCATAGCTAGCTAGCAAACTGTAGGCTGTAGTAAATAATACTGACTGTAACTCGCGATTGAGCGGCGAACTGATCGGGGAAGAGGCAGCCTCAGGGGCTCCAATGCGTCATCAAGTAGGGGCGTGTCCAGGAGCTCAGGGGCTCCAATGCGTCATCATGTAGGGGCGTGTCCAGGAGCTCAGGGGCTCCAGTGCGTCATCAAGTAAGGGCATGTCCAGGAGCTCAGGGGCTCCAGTGCGTCATCAAGTAAGGGCGTGTCCAGGAGCTCAGGGGCTCCAGTGCGTCATCAAGTAGGGGCGTGTCCAGGAGCTCAGGGGCTCCAGTGCGTCATCAAGTAGGGGCGTGTCCAGGAGCTCAGGGGCTCCAGTGCGTCATCAAGTAAGGGCGTGTCCAGGAGCTCAGGGGCTCCAGTGCGTCATCAAGTAGGGGCGTGTCCAGGAGCTCAGGGGCTCCAGTGCGTCATCAAGTAGGGGCGTGTCCAGGAGCTCAGGGGCTCCAGTGCGTCATCAAGTAGGGGCGTGTCTAGGAGCTCAGGGGCTCCAGTGCGTCATCGATCCCCCATTTTAGCCCCGCCCAAAAAATCCTGAACACAGCAATGGTGAAAAACTGTTTAACGGTCTAACTCCACAATTCAGTACTTCACACAGTCTTTGTAATACGTTTTAGCAATACATTTCTAACATTTATAATGCGTTTAGATTTTTTTTTTAGAATTGCCTTTACAGGGACTTTAGATAATGAAATCAACGGTTTGTGATCCATTACAATGGTGAACTGCCTCCCATACAAGTATGTGTGGAACTTCTTCACACCAAAAATGACAGCTAGACCTTCCTTCTCTAACTGAGAGTAATTCTTCTCAGCTGCATTCAGTGTTCGTGACACAAACCCGATCGGCCGCTCTGTACCGTCCTCCATCCTGTGCGACAACACGGCTCCAACCCCGTATGGGGAAGCGTCACAAGCCAGAATGATCGGTTTCTTTGTGTCATAATGCACTAGTATGGCTGACGACTGCAGAAGATCTTTTGACTTCTCGAAGGCTTCTTTTTGTTCAGAGCCCCATGTCCATTTTGTCATCATTCACTCCACACACAAGTCTGTCACGCAACATTTGCGAAACCGTTGCCTCGTATTCACAATGTTGTGCTAATTTTTTCAATTCAGCCACATAGTCAGCAACAGTCTCTCCATTCTTCCGTGTGCGTGAATTAAACTTAAATCTTTGCACGATTTCACTCGGCTTTGGATTGTAATGGGCTTTGAGCACGTTTATCAACTCCCCATATTTTTTCTCTCCAGGAGTCATGGGACACAGCAAACTTCTCAACAAACTATAAGTGGCTGCACCTGCCCCTCTTAATAGCACTGCTTTCTTTTTGTCAGCATCGGTAATCTCGTTTGCTTGAAAGAAAAATTCCAGCATCTCACTGTATTCCTCCCATAATTGTGTCTCACCGTCAAAAGGGCTCACCGTTCCTACCAGCGCTGCCATCGTTTTTATCCACAGTCTGCTCTTCTCCGCACGTGGACTGTACGCCGTGTACAATTTCAGCCTGGTTCCTTAGTGCCTTTTTATCCTCGTCGCCATTTATGTAATATCCTTTGAGACATCACAAATGTGGAGACATGGAGATAATTTACTTAATCTTTATTAACAGGTGCAGAGCGGACAACGCATCTTAACACACCGCCTCAGCAGATGACAGACTGACACCCGAACAACACTCATCAGGAGAAAAGGTAACATAAATAAACCCATGCCGCCCTCTACTGGACAACCTTGTCTAATGCATCCCATTTACTACACCTATGCTCTCCATCTAATGTAATCATGTTATATTAGTAAATAAATGTCACAGTTGTATTATCTTTTTAAGACCAATTTAACACACCATCACCCTTCATTGTGAAATTTTCACATCTCCTCTTTATATAATCACGCTCCTTTCTTGAGCAGCGATCGTGATATTGGTTATCCTGCAAAGTTTTTGATTTGTCTAACTTTAATTGCGTCCATTTTCTGTGGCAGTATATGGCCTAACAACAATGACACTTCATTTATAGACCTTTTAATCTGTTCCTAACGGTTAGCAGACGACAGCAATGAAAGCACATGATGTGATGAATAACAAGTAAAGAGAATATGTTAATGAGATTCATGGTACCAGTCAAATGAAGAGAACTGGCATCATTTAAATTTATATTACATAAAAAGAGGCCCACACCCATTACATTTTATTTATAAAACTGACCATTGTGTCATATTTCGTTTGTTAAAGAGGTCAGCAAAAAAGTAAACAATAAAGCATTTCCTATTGTTTTAGAGAGGGGCATGCTATTCGTGTGAGTAATAATTCATTATCACTATATCATATGTTTTGCTCATTTCAGTAATACAATTTGTGGTTGCCTGTCAGTGTTTTTCACAGGACTTTAATCACTAAAGACAAAGTGTTCTCTACATGTCCAATACAAGACATTAGATACACAGCATTCAAGTTCATGCTCCTACTGAGCATAATGTACATTTACACATTTGGCAGACGCTTTTATCCAAAGCAACTTACATTGCATTTCAAGAAACACATTTACATTCTTATCAGTTCTTGCTTTCCCTGGGAATCGAACCCATGAACTTGGCGTTGCAAGCGCCACCGCTCTTCTGTTAGAGCTACAGGAAAACATTCAATATTACTATATAAAATTCACTTAATTTAAATAATTATATGATTCTAAGAAGATGCAGTATTACATACAGAATTGTTCTGAAAGAAGAAGAGTCAAAACATTTTTTTATTTTTTATTTTATAAATCTGTTTAAAATGTTACAAGTTCATGAGATAATTAACTTCATGACCCTATAAGCATAGCTGCTTTATGTCCAGGGAAAAGGATACGGAGGCATCAGAGCTGGCTGTACAGAAAAGAGATCTTAAGATAATCAGCAGAGTAAAATAAGCTGATAAGTGTTTTTATAGAAAAATAATAGATCCATTATAAAATTAGGCTATATGCAGATCAATAAATGCAACTTGTTGAAAAACTGTAAATGACTTTGCAATTTGTTTCTTTCAGGTAGCCTAGCTACTTTACTCTACATCTGTTATTATTTGTGATTAGAACTCATGACAACACACTACAGAAAATATGATTTTGTTGAGAAGAATGTTGAGAAGAAGATTCTTACACGTCTTCTGAAGTGCGCTGACAAGTCTGTTCATCCAGTGAAACCGAATGCCCCATGTTAACGTTGGCGTGGTTTCTGAGCTTGACTCTAAAGTATGTTAAACTTCTTTGAAATTGCGTCAAATACGCAGGAATATACACTTCAAAAACAAATCGCATTATTATGCATACCAGTGTGTATACAACTGGTGAAACATACGTTTTTAATCACTGATCCGTGAAAAATGGCTGTGACGAATCTGTAGCCGTCTAACATCTGCTGGAAATCCAGATAAAACTATCTGTGTGCACTCGCTCACCCCCAGTTTATCCGTAATACTGGCACAGACAAGTAACGTTAATGTAATACAAATCTTACCTAGAATCACAATATAATGAGGTTCCAAATGTCACACGCCAAGCCATGCAAATGTGAAGAAGCTGGGTAAAAAACTGAGATATTTTAATGAAACCTGAGAGATTTACATCCCTCCGATAAACGATTCATCAGGGGCCTGTTTCAGAAAGGTGGTTAAGTGTAAACTCTGAGTATGTTAATCCTGAAATGAGGGAAACTCTGGGTTTTCTGTTTCAGAATGGGAGATATGTCAAACCTGAGAAAGCAGAGTAAGTCAAGCCCGTTTCTGAAAGAGAGGTAACTTATACTCAGGTTCACTTCCTGTGAACCTAACCTGGTCGGGAGCAGGTTTTCTTCGGTAAACCCAGAGTTTATTTCGGTCTCCTCCCCTTTTAAAAAGAGGAAGCGGTGTTTAAACACCTCATTCATTCTTTCAGTACATTTTTATTAATACAATTATAATAAATAAAATATTTATATTTTTACTGATGTTTTTTTCTTCTTTTTTTTAATAAGATGAAGTCTATATAACTCCTTAACTGGCAACTGAAAATAAAGTAGTAGATTAGAGTATAATGTAGTTCTAAACAAATTCTACAGAATTAAACTGTGGCATTTTCTAGAAATCACTGAACTGTGTTCAACTGTGCACCAGAAGTTGATGGATAAGAATAAGATAAGAATACCTGTTTATACTTAGATTTAAGCTTAGATACTATAGGCTACTCCACAAAAACATCTGAACGTGTAGATTGTTTGATGTGTAGACACATAATATTAACATTACCTCTGTAGGCCTCTCTGTGGCAGCAGAAACTCTTTATCCCCATTGTCCTGTGAAGATGAGCATTTGGCACGACTGCCTGGGGTTCTGTCGGGACAAGAGGCTCCAAAACACAGATATTACCATCAGAATCTGTTGGGACCAACAAAAAACCCAACCCAAAGTAAAATAAATGGAAATATCAAAAATAGCCTATATAAAAATAACACAAATGTAAACCTCTTACATTTTATGAAGGCCCTTGGATCTTCGGGAGTGACTGGCTCTGCTGCACTGCTGGACACTGGATGCTGTTTAGTTATTTAATATGTCAAATGTGTGTAAAGTCAGGTACCCTACACCCATGATATGCTCAAGCCTTACTTGACTGAATTATGTTTTTATATTTCATTTTCAGCTGCTGCCATGTTCTTTAAAATTAGGTTGAACAATATACTGTTCCCTTTCGAAAGGGAACTCTACACTACGTCAGAATGACGCTATGGGGAACGCCTCAGGCGTGACAGGTGTCTGAAGTAAATATCAACTCACGTCAATTATGTTGACCGGCGACAGCCCGTGAATCATCAGCTTGATTGATTAACGCGCGACCTGGATGTATAAAAGGGGAGCCTTGCACACATGACAACATCTTTTCGTCTTCAGGGACTGGTTTTGTCTGGTAAGATTATCGCTTACAGAGTATTATGATGAAACGCGCAGAGAAGAAGCAGAGCTTCCGTAAGTGTGCAGACCCGTGCCCAAGGTTCTTGACGCCGGGTGACACACACGATCTGTGCGTTGTTTGTTTGGGTGAAGAGCATGCACGAGAGGCTCTCGAGAGAGCTTCTTGTGCGAACTGTGAGAGTTTTTCTTTGAAGACTCTCCGCTCTCGTCTGACCCTTTTTTCGAGGGAAGAGGGTTCAGCTTCTGAGCCGCGTGGTGCGGGTCCCGCTCGGGGTGAGGCTCAGCGGCGACTCTCATCATGGGGGTCTCAGAAGGAGCTGGCCGAGCGTCTTGAGAGGGAGGTTCACCTCTCAGACAGCTCGTCCACTGACGAGAATGAGCTGCAGGTAGATGATGACGTGTTATTACTATCACCAAATGCGTCTGCAGCTGCTGCTCTTCCGGACGGGCAGGAAATGATTGATGTGGTCAGTCTGGCAGATACTGAGCCATCTCAACCATCCTGCCCTGTGTATGCGGAGTTGGTGGATGTTATGGGGCGCGCCACCGACAGTTTGCAGCTGCCGTGGAGGCGCGTCAGGGAAGAAACCGCTCGTGGTCGTCTCGACGATCGGTTTCTTTCCAGCCATAGGCCACCAGCTCAGGTGAGCCTTCCATTCCTTCCAGATCTCCATGCTGAGATCAAGAAGGCATGGAAGAACCCGTACTCTGCTCGTATCCATCCACATCAGCGGGGTAGTTTCGCTGCTGTGGATGGAGCGGCAGAGCATGGGTATGTGTCGATGCCGCCCGTTGACGAGACGTTGGCTAACTATCTCGTCTCTGGGCAGGCATCGACACTAAGAGCTCCTACCCTGCCATCCAAGCCGCTTAAAACAACTTCGCGCTTGAATGGCAGAGCATACACTGCAGCGGGTCAGGCCGGTGCTGCTCTGCACACACTCGCTGTGTTACAGGCGTACCAGGCCGACCTGCTGCGGGATCTCGACCAGGGGGCAGGACTGTCCCCTGAGGCGGTTATTGAGCTGCGCCGTACCACGGATCTGGCTCTCCGGGCTACTAAACAATCTGCTGCCGCCATTGGCCGGTCAATGGCGGCTATGGTGGCCAAGGAGAGACATCTGTGGCTTAACCTGGCCGACATCGGGGAGAAAGAGAAGACCTTTCTTCTCGATTCGCCGGTTTCGCCTGCTGAACTTTTTGGCCCCTCCGTTCAGACGGTGGTCGAAAGGTTCAGGGAGGCGAGGGCGCGCTCAGCTGCATTTAAGAGCTGCATACCGCTGAGATCCGAGTCCGCGCCCAAACAGGCGGGCAGGCCTGGCCAGTCTGGGTCTGAGGGCCATAGACAGGCCCAGAGGGCCAGCGTCTCTTCTCGTGCGCCTCCTCCTGTCTGGAGTAGGTCACAGAGGAGACGCAGTTCCCGCAGGAAGAAGGACCTGAGGGAGGTCATCCAGCAAAAGCGCACTCAGTGGCGCTAGGGATGATCTCCCCGGATGCCTTCTTCTGATGTTCCCCAGGCGTCTCTTACATCAGGCCTGGGGCTGGGTCTATGATGAATATCATGTCTGATGGCCCCCCTTCAGCCTAGTTAGTAGGAGCGCCTCTTTCAGGCATGTAAGTGGTTAACCCAGGTACTCTTTTGGAAAAGAGGGAGTTCCTGACGTGTCTTTACACGCCGCAGGTGTACTGTCTGGTCTTCTTTGTATAATGTTTTTTGTGCGCAAATAACATATTTCTGTTTCTCTTACAGACCCAGTATCCTGTATAGAGTTTGGGGGCATGTTTTTGGTAAAAAAGGTAAAAAAGTCTAGGTTTTTTGGAGGTGCTGTATGGCAGGTAGTAGGCCTTTGCAGGCCTCCTTGACCAGACAGTCCTCTTCTAAAAAAAAAAAAAAAAAAAAGGGGATTGTATTTGAGAAAATCCTGTTTTTTAGCTCCATATATTGTGGTTGAACTCCCATATATTGTGGTTAGCAGGTCAGAGGCCTCACTAGGCCTTCCTGAATATGAGCTCCCACACACTGTGGTTTAATATGTGTTCCCACATTCTGTGGTGATCAAGTTATAGGCCGCACTAGGCCTTCTTGAATATGAGCTCCCACATACTGTGGTTGAATATTAGCTCCCACATACTGTGGTTTGCAGGTCAGAGGCCTCACCAGGCCTTCCTGTATTTTGACTTCCACATACTGTGGTTGTACATGAGCTCCCACATACTGTAGTCGCCAGGTTATAGGCCTCACCAGGCCTTCTTGGTTAGGAGTTTTCACATGTCAGGTTTCGGGCCTCGCCGGCCTTCCTGAATGTGAGCTCCTACATACTGTGAGCTTCCACTTACTGTGGTTATCAAGTTATAGGCCTTACCAGGCCTTCTTGAATATGAGCTCCCACATACTGTGGTTATCAAGTTATAGGCCTCACCAGGCCTTCTTGAATATGAGCTCCCACATACTGTGGTTATCAAGTTATAGGCCTCACCAGGCCTTCTTGAATATGAGCTCCCACATTCTGTGGTTATCAGGTCAGAGGCCTCACCAGGCCTTCCTGTATATGAGCTCCCACATTCTGTGGTTATCAGGTCAGAGGCCTCACCAGGCCTTCCTGAATGAGAGCTTCCACATATTTTGGTTGAATATGAGCTCCCACTTACTGTGGTTATCAAGTTATAGGCCTCACCAGGCCTTCTTGAATATGAGCTCCCACATACTGTGGTTATCAGGTCATAGGCCTCACTAGGCCTTCCTGAGTATAGCTCTCACATATTGTGGTTGAATTTGAGCTCCCACATTCTGTGGTTATCAAGTTATAGGCCTCACCAGGCCTTCTTGAATATGAGCTCCCACATACTGTGGTTATCAGGTCATAGGCCTCACTAGGCCTTCCTGAGTATGAGCTCCCACATACTGTGGTTGAATATGAGCTCCCACATACTGTAGTCGCCAGGTTATAGGCCTCACCAGGCCTTCCTGGTTACGAGCCTCCACATGTTAGGTTACAGGCCTCACTGGCCTTCCTGAATGTGAGCTCCCACATACTGTGGTGAATATGAGCTCCCATGTTATATGGTTATCAGGTCAGAGGCTTCACTAGGCCTTCCTGAGTATGAGCTCCCACATGCTGTGGTTGTATATGAGCTCCCACATACTATAGTCGCCAGGTTATAGGCCTTACCAGGCCTTCTTGGTTAAGAGCCTCCACATGTCAGGTTACAGGCCTCACCGGCCTTCCTGAATGTGAGCTCCTATATACTGTGGTCATCAGGTTACAGGCCTCATCTGGCCTTCCTGGTTATGAGCTCCCACATTCTGTGGTTATCAGGTCAGAGGCCTCACCAGGCCTTCCTGAGTATGAGCTCCCACATACTGTGGTTGTATATGAGCTCCCACATACTGTAGTCGCCAGGTTATAGGCCTCACCAGGCCTTCTTGGTTAGGAGCCTTCACATGTCCGGTTACAGGCCTCGCCGGCCTTCCTGAATGTGAGCTCCTACATACTGTGAGCTTCCACTTACGGTGGTTATCAAGTTATAGGCCTCACCAGGCCTTCTTGAATTTGAGCTCCCACGTGCTGTGGTCGTTAGGTCACAGGCCTCACCGGCCTTCCTGAGTTTTAACCTTCCACAATTAGTGGTCACCAGGCTTTAGGCCTCTGCGGCCTTCCTGGTTATGAGTTCTTTCATGTCAGGTGGCAGGCCTCTCCAGGCCTTACTGAATGAGAACTCCCACGTATTGTGTCTATCAGGTTGCAGGCTTCTTCTGGCTTTCCTGATTATAGGTTCCCACGTACGGTGGTTCCCTGGTTACAGGCCTCACCAGGCCTTCCTGGGTTTGAGCTTTTACATGTCAGGTTACAGGCCTCATCCGGCCTTCCCGAATGTGGGCTCACACATACTGTGTTTTAGAGTGATGAAGTACGTGCAAACCTTTACTTCATTCCTTTTTGGTACATACGTTCCGTACCTTTTTTAAACCATGCTTATGGTAAGTCACACGACTTATGTCTTGTGTACTTTCTAAATCCATTTTCTATGGTAAGGGTCATGCGCGTATCGCTTCCGTCCCTTCCTATGTGGCTCAGACCCTGGTCTTTCACTTCGGGTCCCATTCTAGGTTACGTCCTGTCGTCACTTTATTACGACAGACTTTTTGCTCTAGCTTACTTCCACATTCTGATGAGCTCCCACACACTGTGGTCACCGTGTTACAGGCCTCACCGGCCTTCCCGAGTATGAGCTCCCACATGCTGTGGTCGCCAGGTTAGAGGCCTCATCAGGCCTTCTTGGGTTCAGAATGGCTAAGTACATGCACTTTCTTTCATGTACTTTCTATTTCCATTTTTTATGGTAAGGGTTGTGCTCTGTACGCTTTATTCCCTTTCTGAAAGTGAGCTCCCACATCCTGTGGTCGCCAGGTTAGAGGCCTCACCGGCCTTCCTGATAGGAGCTCCCACATGCTGTGGTCACCAGGTTAGAGGCCTCACCGGCCTTCCTAATATGAGCTCCCACATGTTGTGGTTGCCAGGTCAGAGGCCTCACCGGCCTTCCTGAAGGTAAGCTCCCACATATTGTGGTTGAATACAAGCTCCCCCATGTTGTGGTCGCCAGGTTAGAGGTCCTACCAGGCCTTCCTGGAGGTAGCTCCCTTTAGGCCCTCACAGGCCTCCTCAGTGTTTTGAAACACAAACACTGGGTAGATCCATGGATCGAGTAGAGAGACTCCCCTCGCTGGCAAGGGTTGTAAAGCACTATGCTGAGTCATACTCTCCAGGGTTTCCCGTCTCTGAGATCCGGGCTGAGTGGTTCACTGCCTGTTTTGCAGTCCCTCGGGTTGGATGCCTTCTTAAGGCAAGTGTCCAGAGGCTCTGTCTTCAGACAGACAGGAAGTGGCCAGACTCTAGTGTCTTATGTAGTGACACCAGGTCAGGCCTGCCTGGTGGTATTTCAGGTGGCACGCTCCCCTGAATAGTGACTGGCTGGGAGTCCCTTGGGGCCCCTAGCCACACTCCCTAGAAGGGACCCCTTCTTTTGGAAGCTGTGGTCCTAAGCCTTTGAGCTGGCCCAGATATACCCCCCATTAACTATGTTCTGGCGGTTTCTTGGTTCATTAGCTTGGGTGATGACCGGTAGGGAGTGCTGTCACTGACAGCCCGATGTGACCTAAGGGTGAGTGGTTCCAGTGTTTTCTGAATTACTGGTTCGGACAGTTGTCACTGCCTTTGGGCATGCACTCCCCTCAGCATGGTGGCGTTGGTATATCGTTCCCCATAGCGTCATTCTGACGTAGTGTAGAGTTCCCTTTCGAAAGGGAACGTCTCAGGTTACGACTGTAACCTATGTTCCCTGAGAACAGGGAACGAGACACTACGTCTTCCTGCCATGCCTCGGGGCCTGCCTGCAACAGTCCCTTCAGACGATAGGATGTTGTCATGTGTGCAAGGCTCCCCTTTTATACATCCAGGTCGCGCGTTAATCAATCAAGCTGATGATTCACGGGCTGTCGCCGGTCAACATAATTGACGTGAGTTGATATTTACTTCAGACACCTGTCACGCCTGAGGCGTTCCCCATAGCGTCATTCTGACGTAGTGTCTCGTTCCCTGTTCTCAGGGAACATAGGTTACAGTCGTAACCTGAGACGTTCTTCCAGTTTCAGTTTTTGGGTAAGTTACTCTAAAATAGTTATTAATTACTAACTACAAATGACATCTTCAACAGTGTAATTAGATTATTGTAATAATGACCATCTTTAGAAAGTATTGGTCTACGTATTACTTATTACTAAATCCCATATCAACCTCAACCACTTGAACAATACAAGGAGAGACAAGAAACTGCACTTTTAATGCTTTCAAATAAACAAGTGCATGAATTATTCTTTAATTGACCAAAGTGTGTAGAGGGAGAAGGTTACATTAAAAATATACCTTTTAAAAATGTATGTTAAATATACAGAATTGTTCTATTGTCTAATGCAATTATATCAGATTTTAATTTAAATTACAGAAGAATTAAGAGTAATCCCTTTAATTAAATTACAGTATTTAGATTACTTGGTAATTAATTACACCCATCACTGTATAACAGTAATTAAAATGTAAACTTACGCATTGACTCGAGCAACTATTTTCTCCCTAGCTAACTCTCTGTCCTTCGCTGCTGGAGCCGATATTTAATAATAATAATAATAATAATAATATGTGTTGGTACTCTCCATATGCTTGCAGAAGCTCATCCAGTTCTGCTGGTGAGAAATATGAAGACCTCTTTTTGTCTGGCGCTGTTGCCATAGTGACTCATAATATCTGCGCTCCATTGATAATGGCTTTTTATAGTTGTGGTGCACGCGCTTAACTCAGAGTCAGTCAACTCAGAGTTGATTGAACTATCTCATTTCAGCTGTTCTGTAACCGAAAACTCCCATCAGTTTCCCATCTCAGGGTAAGTCAACTCAGAGTTCAAGTTTTAACTCAGAGTTGGTTTAACCTCCTTTCTGAAACAGGCCCCTGTTCCTCCTCGTCTTCGTGTGCTTGCTACCACGTTACGTGACACATAATCAGATTTTATAATAAATATATCTAAATCTGTTTTATATCTTATATTTTGGTTTGTTATAATTGGTATAATCCCAACATGGATTAACAGCATGCTTATGTTTAAAATGTTTTACTTTAGGAATGTTGAGCAAATATATTTTTAACAGTAGTAGATCTACCAATCTAGTTGCTGAAGCCACTGTTTAATAATAATTAATATTAATCATTACATAATCATATAATTAATTAATCATTAATACATCAATAGTCTTATTTCAAATCGAAGTTATGGGATAACTTTAATGGAATTAATTTAGCTATCAAACAATCTGTTTGTCCAGCAAATGCGGCCGTAAGATCAACTTATCAACTTCTCAGTAAAGTTATCATTTCTTATAATTTCCGGAAAATAGTTTCTGGCCATGAAACTATTATCCTGTCCTTATAAAATTTAGGTTACTGAAAAGTAACAAATCAGCTTTGTAGCTTAAGATCGAACATTTCATTGACTCGTAATATGGGCATTTAAGACAGATGCAATCAGGGATATATGAAATTTTAATAATTGTACTAATACATCGAACTAAGGAATACAAAATACTACAATTTACACAAGTAAATATGTATGTCTATACAGAACACGTAAACAAATACAAGACTAAGCGAATAACGAAAATGAGAGAGAGATAGAGGATAAAAAGGTGAGAGAGATGAGATCGGAAAATGAGAGAGATGAGAGAAAGTGAAACTAAACTCTCAGGATGGCAATTTCACAGACAAGGTAACCTTTGAGAGACAACAAAGAAATCACATTAAAAGTTCAATTCAATAATCAATACTTGCATATGGTTATCTTTGTATGAGGAAGGAAGGCACGTGTTTTTCTCCGTCGAAGCTGGGCGTGTTCTTTTCCTGTCTTTCGGGGCGAGCAGACTCGCGCGAAGTTTCAAAGGTTCACCGAACGTGAAGTTGCCAAAGAAGTAATTCAGACTAAGTTCATTTTCGCTCGTGGGTGGAAATGAACACAGGAGAATAGGAAAAACAAAAGACTAAAAGAAAAGAAAGAAGATGAGAAGCAGCCCGAAGCCGGTCCGGACTTGGGTTTCCAAAGTTTTCCGAAGGGAAGAGAGTTTCCGAAAAAGAGAGAGAGAAACAGGCAAGTTGAGGGAATCCCGAGATTTTTCGAGCGGGAAGATTCCTTTGTTTGTTTGGACAAGCCTCCTGGCTCGAGTTACAGTGGTGTTTGACTTAAGCCTTTCGGCTCCAGAAATATGAAATGTGTAAAACAATGTACATTACTGCATTCTGCTATCAAAATTCGACTCCGTTAGATTGAGAGAATTACAGAGATATCAAACACATCACATGAAGGTTATAGAAATGCAAAGTTACAGGAGATATGCAGAATTACACACATTTAAAGTTTTGATTAACACACGATAACATTGCAGATACACAAATTTGATATGGGAGAATCAAATCCTTGTTTATACATTTCTTAAGTGGTTATACATAAATGTAGGATTAACACTTTATTCCTACTCCTCTCCTAGAATCTCAGTTGGCTTGACATTCCGTTAGGGCAATAAAAACAAAGTGGGGGGAAGGCAATTGCCAGACAGTGTTGGTGACATTCTTAAACTAAAACACTTTTGATTCAAGATTACACATTAGAAAACTATACCTCTATTATAAAGCAAAACTAATCACACAAGCATATAGGAATGTACATACATTAAAGAGGATATTTCTATCCTAAGTTATACACAAAGGATGTTTGTGTGTGTGTGTGTGTGTGTGTGTGTGTGTGTGTGTGAGGTGACTTCTCAGTCTCCCAGGGGTCGTAAAGTGTTATCCTATAGAAGGGGGTCGGGTTACAGGAATGTGATCCTGTTGGGGATTCATTCTTTAGGAATACACTTAAGATTTGAAGTTACATACCAGAAAATCATAACCATCGCATAACAGGGCTAACCAGTTATGCAACGCACAAACCTATCAAATACATCTTTGTAATTACTTACATGATGAGTGTAAAGAAGCGTTTGTGTGTGTGTGGAGTCACATAGAAAGTTTCGTTATCTCTTTGGTGCAGAGAGGAATGTTGGTTTCAGGTTCTGGGGTGTCTCTGAAATGCAATGAGTGTCGGGAGAGCTGTAAAAGTTCAGAATAAATGTGCTTAGAAAACACAGAGAGTCCGAATTTGTTAATTCAGAACGAACGAACGAACGAACGAATGATTCATAGCCCATATATGCTACATATGAAAATGCAGTCCTGGGAAGAAGTGTGTTATTGAGGGCATGCATGTAATTCAGAAGTGTGTGCCAGAAGGATGAAGACAATCATGTTAATGCGCAATACATTCATATTGTGAACTTAAGAGCACAAAAACCAACCGCTAAGAAAAGCAGCAGAAGGAGAAACAACCTTGCAAACGTGTGCAGCAGATGGATCAAAATATGTATGGATTGGAATATTACATGAAAGTCTTTTTTTCTGTTCTTCATTAAGCCTGCGTGTTCAGTGATCTCTGACTCACAATCATGGCCGCTCAGCAGCCTCCACCCTCCACACTGCGGCTGACAGCAGCAACATTTCAGGCCTGATTCTCACAGAGTGTGTTTGAGGAAGAACGAGAGAGAGGAACTTCAGTTACACCTTCACAACTCTAAAGAAAAAGATGCTTCCTTCGAAGAGACACCTCTTTTTTGTCTTTTCTGCTTGTCATTCAGTTTGCTGCAGTAGCCAAAATAGCAGAACAAGGCATTAGAAAAAGAGAGAAAGGAGTATTTTAAGGTACATTTTTATTCAGATGCTCGGTATCAAGGTATTTGACTTATGCTGTTGTAAACTCGCACTCGATCGGCCCAAAGCCGGCATCCGACCAGCGCGGAAGGTCTTTACGTGTTACTGACCTTTTCTCGAGGCAAAGTATTTTTTGATTAAATGCAATACATTTGAATATGTATTCTCTCGTTATTTCATCTGACTCCATAAATGAAAATGTTTTAATGATATCTGTGTATCATTAAATGTGAGCAAATGTTTGACTATTCCTTTTAACTCTTTAATGAAAATAATGTCAAAGTCAGTTACAATAATCAAATGTAACAATTTATTATGTCAGGTAAATGTATCATGCCAATTTCATAATCAATTCAAAGATAATCGATACAAAACATCAAAAGCTCTGGAATAGCTACATTACCCAACCCAACATTATACATGAAGCTGAGAGGTCTCACTGTCAGCCTCACGGGCGAATCTGAGGTACAGAAAGACCCGAACCCTACATTACATTATATAGACAGACCTCTTTCACATGGAAACATGTGCTAACAAAAGATATTTACATTCAGAGGTTACACCTTTTGGGGGTGAGTGACCATTTGCCAGGAGACCACCTTCCTTTGTGTGCCAGTTATCTTTAAACTCTTAAAAACCTTATTACCTTTTGTTTTACTTGTTTGGAAATGAGACATTTGTACCAGTCGCAATGAGACATTTCAAATGATACTAAATATGTTCAATACTCAATGTCAATCATTCACATCACACTATACATTTTCTTGGGTGAATTCAGATGATCTGAGCATGAGAGAGAGTGAGGGAAGAGGGAAAGAGATGTAGATTAGGATGACTCGGGGGTGAGACTTTCGTCTCTAGTGCACGAGGGCTAGTTCAGATGTTAATTTCCAGAGATGTCCTTTTGTCCTCTCAGGGTCTGGTCGCTCTTCAACCAGACTGTCCAGCATCTCCTAATTACTCAATTCTTACACTGTGCTCTGCTGGTTTTGGTCCTAGTTTGGATCAAATCTTCACTGCAGCTTTTCAGTGTGACTAGATATAGATATATATAGATAGATATAGATATCTACAGATATAGATCAGCAAAGTGTTCCAACCACACCAGTCATGATGACTCACATGCACTCACATATCACATGATATCACACTCACACACGCACACACACTTATAGATGTTCTCATCTGCTTCTATCAAAGCATCAAATATAAAAATAAACATCTTTTCTGAATTTATTCATGATGTCTCTTTCACTAGCTTATGTGAATATCTGTTTTAAGTATTGTGTGTGTCTAGGATGGTCATGTTTGTGCATGAATGTGTTCAACTTATGTCCGTAATTGACTGTGTGTTTGTGGGAATGTTTTTAGATGGTATTTAAACACTGTTCACTAAAGTTCGTGTTAATCCTTGATTGTAAAGTCCTGTGGAGGAAATCGTAGGTTGCTCTTCTTCATTGTAAGGTTGTGTGTGTATATGTTTGTGTATGAGTGTGTAGATGTGGCCGTGTGCGGGGTGGGTGAGTTTTCAATATCTCTGTAAATAATCAGATGTGTGTGCAATCACCATCTCAACACTCAATCAGTTAAAGTTGTGGCCCATCTCTTAAAGGGGAAGTTCTGATATGCAGTTTGTCTTAAAGAGAAGATGACTTTGTTTCTTCGGTATGCGCCTTAAGCAAGTGTTTTCATCAGCCTCTTCTGCATGACTTTATTAGTACAAAGTTGTGCTATATAATACTGCAAGGAAGGTAAAAAGAGAAATGAATTTGAATCTAAATTTGAACTTTTTGCAAGTTGAGTGCTTTTGACTCTGTATGGGATCAGGTGAAAGAGTTTTTAACTTTAGCTCTGGTCATTCTTCCAGCTGTGTACCAAGCCCTTGCACATTTACAAAGACTCATGCACTGAAAACAAATCCTGATCATTTCAAATGATTTTTTATTTTCTTAATATATATATATATATATATGTATATATATATATATATATAATTTTTTTGATGTGTGATAATTATCAGTGCATTGCACTTGTAAAAACACAAACTCGATTCGCTAGATAAGACCCTATTCCTCAGCTGGGATCGAGGAGAGCCATTTGAAGCACTTCAGAGACCTTTGAAACTACATTGATTTGAACTTCAACATTTTGGTTGCAATTCAAGTCCATTGTATGTAGAAAAATCCTAAAATATTTTACTCAAAAAAACTTAATTTCTTTTCCACTGAAGAAAGAAAGACATGAACATCTTGGATGGCATTGGGGTGAGTAAATTATCAGGAAATTTTCATTTTGGGGTGAACTAATCCTTTAACAATAGCCAAGTACACACAAGGTGCTGAACATTTACTTTTAGCATGTATCTTCAAATGTCTTCTCTTTTCGATCAGTACAGTCAGTAATGAAAAAACAAACAAACAAAAAAACAAGAAGAGAAGACACTGACTGTGCTTTCCCTTTACTTTTCTTTGTTTTCCAGTAAATTAGCAGTCAGTGGTGCACTTGTAAATCTCACACACATCTCCGAGATAATACTTGAGAGGAATGTAAGTACGGTTCTTAAAACTGAGTGCATAATATGATGTATAATCTACAATTTCATCTGAAACCACTATCTCAGTGGCTTGAGCAAGGTTTGGGACCTCAATTTCATAAGAAGCAAACTCACGACTGAAACCCACTGTATTATAAACTTGACATTCAAAGCAATACAAGGAAGAATTTACAATGTACATGTCCTTTATAAGCCCAAATACAGGAACGCCTTCATTTACATTGATTACGATCACTGATTTCTGGCGCAAGTACTTGTTGCCACTTAGCTCAAGCCATTTTGCAGACACCACATGATGCACGTTTTCTACACCCAAAAAAGCTCTCATTTTATCCTGCACATACTTCATATTTTCCACTTCAAATACAGGACCCAATAGAATGTCTTTAGAAAAAATTGGGTGATTCTCACGACTGATATTTTGACAACTCTCAAACATCTGATTGTGTTTAAGCAATCGAGAAAAACTGTAATGTCACTGCCTTAATACTACATTATTTTAATTGCTATACTTTTCTGTGACTGTTAAGCCCGTGAGTCCGCTCCTGCCCATGAACCTGATTCAAGATGGCGCCAGTGAGTGTGGCTTGCCGTCTTATCCTGCAGTCAATATGTGTGTTTGTGCTGTTTACATCACTCATTGTTCAATATGTTGACTCTATACTGGTGTATGAGCGCCAAAGTTTACTGGATCTTCGAGTTCGACCTACTGTTAAATTTGATCATGGTGGACAAAATACATTGCCACCGTTCCTGTCTGAGATCCCAGCCTCTCTCTGCCGTTTTACGGCTTTACATCACCAGCATAAGCGATATCGTCGCCGAGGTAAACGCAGCGGATGGCTGGTGAGAATGAAGGCTTCCCTGGCGCACTCTTCCATGATCCCCTGGGCCAAGTACCGGGCGGTGCCTCGTCCTTTTATTTCTCGCCGATCGCTGGACCCTGTCGACGCCTGGTTGGTACCTGTTGTTGTGAACTTAGAATCGAAAGACCAGGAGACTTGGTTGTTTCTTCAGCAGGATTCTTTATTGAGAACACGAGCTGTCGGTAGCTGCAGTCACCAAGTCTGACGTGAATGTTCTCTCACAGTTTATATACATTTAGGGGCAGGAACCGAAAAAGACAGGTTTAGGAACCGGTTCTAGACTGAGAGCATTGCCCACCCTAATCCACTCAGCATATCTATTCAAACACTGAGACCCGAGTACAGGACTGGCTGGACTTTCTTGCTAAAACACAAACTCCAAGAGTTTCAGTAAAACAGGACTGACCAGAGTCTTCTGCTAGAAAACTCTGATAATCATAATTTATACCTAACCTTAACATGCTAAATTCAATGAAAACCTAAATTAAACATTTTAATAAATTTGCATTCCCACACTGTCGTCGGACCGGATGAGGAGTTCCAGGCCCGTACTGCTTGCTCTCCTCACCTTTGCTGGCGTGGGGTGAACCTGCGAGACCTACGACCTGTGTGCCGGGTCTCTCGGAAAGACAACATTATAGACCTGCCGGCCCCTGCCAGGATTGGCTTAGTAAATGCTAGATCACTAGTAAACAAAACTTTTATCCTAAAGGACTTTTTCACCTCCCGAGGACTGGATTTCCTCTGTGTGACGGAGACTTGGTTGAGTGTTGGTGAGTCCAGTGTTTTTTCTGAGTTTTTACCGCATGGTTGCAGCTATTTAAATGCCCCAGCTATGGATGCCCCTATGGTAAAAGACTTCTTATGCCTTATTGACTCTTTTAATCTCACGCAGTTTGTGGCTGGCCCCACACATGAACGTGGACATACACTTGATCTTATTCTATCTTTTGGGTTGCCTGTTTATAATCTAGAGATCGGCGATGCAGTGTTCTCTGACCATATGCCTATACTATTTGAGATTGCCCTGGACTGTAATACAAACAAACCCTGCACTGTTGCTCGGCCCTGCCGCATTATAAACTCTACTACTGCTGTTAAATTTTCATCTGTGCTTAATCAGAATTTTGGTATACCACAGCATAATGATTCAGAGGAGCTTAGCTCATGGTTATACTCCACCTGTCAATCTGCTATAGATAGTGTGGCTCCATTAAATCTCAGGCAACCAAAAACAAAAACTGAACCATGGCTAAATGACACGGTGCGTGCTGTCAGACGCAAGTGCCGTCAAGTCGAGCGCAAATGGAAAAAGGATAAGCTGCAAGTGTCATTTCAAATGCTAAGGGACTGTTGGCGTAACTATCAGACAATTGTGAAAGAAGCTAAAAGAATGTATCTCTGAGATCATTCTCTTGAACAGTAATAAGCCTCGTGTTTTGTTTAAAACTATTGATTCAGTTATTAATATTCCACAAACTGTCTGTGTTGATGCCTGCCCGGCTGTCTGTGAAAATTTCTTACGCTTTTTTAATGATAAAGTCACTTCCATTAGAGCTCTAATTTCACCTTCTGCCTGTGACCCCTCAGTCTCTGTTAGCTGCTCTTCTGTATTTGATAAGTTTGAGCCTGTGACTTTGTGTATGTTACAGGAGATTGTTGGAAATTTGAAGCCCTCAGGTTCACCACAAGATGCTATTCCTCCTCGACTCTTTAAGGAGGTTTTTTCTACTATAGGACCGTCTGTTCTTGCACTTGCCAATAGCAGTCTGTCCTCTGGTGTGGTCCCTAAAATTTTTAAACACGCTGTAGTGCAACCTCTACTCAAAAAACCTGGTCTTGATCCGACAGATCTTGCAAATTTTATTCCTATTTCAAAACTACCTTTTCTTCCTAAAATTCTTGAAAAGATAGTCTGCAATCAAATAATGGCTTTTTTGAAAGACAGCAATATCCTTGAGGTATTCCAGTCCGGCTTCAAATCTTTACACAGCACCGAATCCGCTCTTTTAAAAGTTTTTAATGATATTTATTTAGCTACAGATTCTGGAAATTATGTTGTTCTTGTGCTTCTTGACCTGACGGCTGCATTTGATACTGTGGACCATGAAATTTTGATTTCTCGCTTGGAGCATTGGGTGGGCATAAAAGGCATAGCGCTTGAATGGTTTAGGTCATACCTGGAAGGTCGGACTCTCTGCGTCAGCTGTGGGAACTCTGAGTCCTCTTCTGCACCTCTCACTTGTGGGGTCCCCCAGGGCTCAATTCTGGGTCCTCTTCTCTTTTCACTATATTTGCTACCGCTGGGCTCAGCAATTAGGAAGCATGGCATATCTTTTCACTGTTACGCTGATGATAATCAGATGTACATGCCAATTAAAAAGAATGACACTGTCAGTTCGCTAATAGAGTGTCTCGATGAGGTTAAAGCCTGGATGGCTATTCATTTTTTAAGTTTTAATGCTAATAAAACGGAAGTGATGATTTTTGGTGGTACTAATGGGACTTGTTCCGTTGAGTTGGGTAATTTGGCCCAATATAATAAACCAGTTATCACTAACCTAGGGGTTAAAATCGATGCTGATCTTAACTTCAACAGCCAGATTAGAGCAGTAGTGAAAACAGGCTTCTTCCAGCTGAGGAAATTGGCCAAAGTAAAGCCTTTTTTAGAAAGACGACAATTTGAGACAGTAATCCATGCCTTTATTACTAGCCGGCTGGATTACTGTAATGCACTATTTGTGGGGGTTAGTGGGTCTTCTTTAGCTCGTCTTCAAATGGTGCAAAGCGCAGCAGCACGTCTCTTAACAGGAGTACGTAAATATGAACACATTACACCCGTCTTAGCGTCACTTCACTGGCTGCCTGTACAGTACAGGATACATTTTAAAATTCTTTTATTTGTTTTTAAATCATTAAATGGTATTGCCCCGTCTTATATCTCTGAGTTATTACATCTCCACACACCCACTCGTTCTCTTAGGTCAGCTGATAAACTGCTCCTACATGTGCCCAAAACAAAACGCAAACTCAGAGGGGATCGCGCTTTTGCGGTGGCTGCTCCAAAATTGTGGAATGACCTGCCTCAGCCGGTAAAACAGGCCACTTCAATCACTCATTTTAAATCTCTTTTAAAAACTCATCTATTTTCTTTGGCCTTTAACACCAGGAGTTGACATTTTGCTTTTATGGTTTTGCAGTTTATGGTTTGTTTTATACGTTTTGTTTTAATTTATTTCACTTTGTATTTTATGCTGCATGAGTTGTGTTGTTTTTGTATATTTGTTTATTCTTGTGTACAGCACTTTGGTCTACTTCGGTCGTTGTAAAGTGCTTTATAAATAAAGTTTGATTAATTGATTGATTGAAGAAAATTAATCAGTTGTATGTCACTATTTATGTTTCTCTCTCTCTCTCTCTCTCTTTCTCTCTCTCTCTCTCTCTCTCTCTCTCTCTCTCTCTCTCTCGTTTCCGGTGCGAGTGGACAGGTGTGTGAGGCTGAGTGGCTTGAGTGTGAGAAGTGAATGTGAGTACTTTTTCTCTCTTTTTTTTCTCTCTGCTTTGTAGGATTAGTTTAGTAATTGGAGTTTTTCGTGTTGTTATTATTGAGTTGGGCCGTGTGTGCTGCTGTTGCTATAGGCAGCATGGCGGCCCCGCGATCGCAAATTTTAAGCTCTCTCACACGGCGTCACGGAGTAAAAGTGGCGTCCGCGGTGACTGTAGAGGAATGTTGTTTGGCTGCAGGTGAAATGGTGGGACATGAGCATGTATTGTCGGCCTCTAGAATGAACAGTGCCGTAGTAATCTTTCTTAGTTCAGTTGAAAAAGCCAACGAGCTAGTTGAAACCGGCATTGTTGTGGGTGAGAATTTTATTCCGGTACTCCCGCTTTCTATGCCGTCAAAGAAAGTGTTATTATCGAACGTTCCTCCGTTTGTCAGTGATGAAACTCTAGTTAATATTATGTCACGGTACGGTAAAGTTGTATCACCGATTAAGATGATTCCAGTTGGATGCAAGTCTCCGTTGTTGAAACATGTGGTGTCTTTTAGACGCTATCTGTTCATGATCTTAAAAGATGATGAAGAGATTGATTTGTCACTTCGCCTCAAAGTAGAGGATTGTGATTATATTATTTATGTCACAACAGAGAAAATGAAGTGTTTTAGGTGTGGAGAAACAACACATTTAATTCGTTCTTGTCCTAACAAAGTCAATGATGATAGTGAGAAAAATGTGAATGAGACTGTTAAAGCGGGATCATCGGGCATTGCTGCGAGTGAAACCGTGAATACCGATAAGAGGATCGAAGACGCTGTATCTGAGAGAGTGAGTTTAGAATCTCAGGGAGTTGGCTCTGTTACTATGGCTGGTAAAAATGATCTTGTTAACACTGAAACATATGATCCTAGTGTACAGACAGAAATGCAAGAAGGTGATGATGAGTCTAATATGCCACAGTCTCATCAACATCTGGATAAAAACGAGACAGAAACAGAGCAAATTCATTTTAAAGTCCCGAATAAAAGGAAAAATACTGATTCTCCTCAAATTGCAAAGGCCATAAAGATTGACATTGGAAGTACACATATTGATGAAGACATAGAAAGTGACAGTGAATCCTCTGATTCCAGCATTTGTTTGTCTCAAAGTGACTTTACTAGCAGCGGCTATGAAGTTGAGGATATTAAACTCTTTTTAAGAGCAACAAAAAATAGAAGAGGTGTGTGTGTAGCTGATTTTTTCCCAGACACAAGAAAATTTGCTGACAAGGTCAGGTTTTCTATGTCTGAGAGTTTGTTTACAAACAAAGAGGTTTACCGGTTGAAAAAAATTGTGAGAAAGCTTTCATTAGGGGATAACAATGTTGACAGTGGAAAGACCTAACTTTAAAACCATGAAAAAGTATGTGTGTTCACCTCTGATTTTTTGTTTATTTTTTCTCTTTTTTTCTTTAATTATTTGTGAGGTAAACATAGCAACAATCAATGTTAATGGATTGAGAGATATAAAAAAAGAGCTGGTTTGTTTGAAGAAATTAAACTAAAGAAAATAGATATTGCTATGTTACAAGAGACGCATAGTGATATTAGAAATGCCCCTGAATGGGCAGTAGAGTGGAGTGGGCTCTCAATCTTGAGTCATAATACCTCACTCAGTGGAGGAGTTGCTATCCTTTTTACAAAAAAAAATGTCTCCCCATACATATCAGATTGACGAAGTCATTAAAGGAAGACTCTTGAAAGTAAGGGTTACTTTTGAAAAGTGTACTTTTGTTCTGATTTGTGTATACGTCCCTACCTCTGCTGTTGAAAGAATGTTTTTTCTAGACATACTTAGTTCTATTTTACAAAACTGTCACGGAGAAGAATATCTTTTTTTAGGTGGTGATTTCAATTGTACGGTATCGAACTTGGATAGAAATCACATCGAACCGCACGCACCTTCTCGTAAACGCCTTATTCAACTTGTTAAAACCTATGAGTTATGTGATGTGTGGAGGCATTTAGAAGGAACCCAAAGACAGTATACTTGGACACATGTTCGTGACAATACGATTTCTTTAGCTAGGCTAGATAGGTTTTATATTTTTAATCATCATTGCAACATCATTAAAAAAAGTTTAATCACTCCTTTAGGTTTCTCTGACCATTGTATGGTACAGTGTCATGTGTTTGTTAATTCAATTAAACCAAAGAGTGCCTATTGGCAATTAAACGCTAATTTATTAAATGATAAATATTTTAAAAAAATGTTTACAATTTTTTGGGATGATTTTAAGACAAAGAAGGAAACGTTTAACTCTGTAAGGCAATGGTGGGACTATGGAAAAGTCCAAATAAAGCAATTCTGTACACAATATACTCTTAATATCACTGCTGAGACCTTTTTAAATATAAGTATCTTGGAGGCTGATATCCTAAAACTACAAGAATTGGCTGAATCAACTAGAACCCAAAACTATTTTGATATTCTAGCAAAAAAGAAGACACAGCTGAATGATTTACTGCAGGTTAAAACACAAGGAGCTTTGGTCAGATCGCGATTCCAAAAATTAAATCATATGGATGCTCCCTCCAGTTTCTTTTTCAGTTTGGAAAGGAAAAATGGACAGAGCAGAGTTATCCATGCTCTACGTTCAGAGTCTGGTAAGCTTTTGTCTAATCCTAAAGAAATTAGAAAGAGAGCAATCAGTTTTTATGAAAAACTGTACACGAATGAACTCGGAGCAGAATATGAGAGGGAGGATGCCTTTTTTGATGATCTACCTCAATTATCAGAAGAAGACAATGCAAAGATCTCAGGTGCTCTTGGAAGAGCTGAGTTGTTTAAAGCACTTCAAGGAATGGAGTCAGGAAAAGCTCCAGGAGTTGATGGTCTACCAATTGAGTGGTATAAGACCTTCTGGGCTGTCCTGGAAGAGGATGTGTTAGAGGTGTTAAATGAAAGCCTGGCTGAGGGCCGGCTTCCTCAAAGCTGCCGGAGAGCAGTATTAACCCTCTTGCCCAAGAAAGGCGACCTCACTGATATAAGATGCTGGCGTCCCATATCTCTGCTTTGTAGTGAGTATAAATTGCTCTCTAAAATTCTGGCAAATCGATTAGCAGAAGTAATGGATATTGTCATCCATTCTGATCAAACTTATTGTGTCCCTGGCAGAACGATAATTGATAATATTTCGTTGGTTCGTGATATGTTAGAGGTCTCCAAGATGCTTAATTTGGATTGTGGCTTAATCTCTTTAGACCAAGAAAAAGCTTTTGATCGTGTGGAACATTGTTACCTTTGGAAAGTTTTAAAATCATTTGGCTTTTGCCCAAAGTTTATCGATCTCATAAAGGTTCTTTATTGTGATATTGAGAGTCTTATTAAAATCAATGGTGGTTTATGTGCTCCTGTTAAAGTGAATAGAGGTGTTCGACAGGGATGCTCATTATCTGGAATGCTTTATTCCTTAGCAATTGAGCCCCTTTTACAGCAATTTAGAGCTCAGTTAAAAGGTGTATGTTTGCCAAATTGCAAAGATAATTTTATTTTATCAGCCTATGCTGATGATGTCCTCATAATGATTAATGATCAAGATGATATTGAAAAATTATTGAAGATATTATCCGATTTTAAGAAGTTATCATCTGCAAATGTAAACTGGGAAAAAGTGAAACTCTTTTATTAGGTAAATGGTTGAGAGGAAAGCCAAAGTTACCAGAAGGTCTTTTTTGGGGAAGAACAGGTCTTAAATATTTAGGTGTTTTTTTGGGAGACGATTCTACCTTACAGATGAATTGGGAAAATGTTGTAGAAAAAATTAAAGGTCGCTTAGAAAGATGGAAATTTCTGACTCCAGCAATGTCGTATAGGGGTCGTATCCTAATAATTAATAACTTGGTTGCGTCCTCTTTATGGCATAAATTTGCATGTATTGATCCCCCCTCTCTTTTATTGAAGAAAGTTCAAGCCATCTTAGTTGATTTTTTTTGGGACAATATACATTGGATTCCTCAAAGTTTGCTCTTTCTATCTAAAGAAGAAGGGGGTCAAGGTTTGGTACATCTGCAGAGCAGAGTGGCAACTTTTCGGCTTCAGCGTATTCAGAAACTGTTGGTTAGTTCTTCTGATGTGAAGTGGTGTGCTGTTGCCCATGTCATTCTACGCAAGTTCAAAGGTCTAGGATTGGACAAAAATCTTTTCCTCGTGAATTCTTCGGACATAGACGTTTCTGGACTACCAATTTTCTATAGGAACATTTTTAAAGTCTGGAATCTTTTTCACTTCAAGCGAACAGAGGATCTACAATCACTTCATTGGTTATTGGAGGAGCCCTTAATATATGGTACACGGATGGATTTGTCTAGAAATGGTTTATTTCCAGGACTTAACAAAGCCCTTATTGATAACAGAATCCTAACCTTGGGCCTTTTATTGAAGGAAACAGACTGTGACCTAAAGAACAATGGTACAATTGCTCAAAAGTTGGGCTTCAAGTCTGTTCGCATCATCACAAAGCTTTTATCAAAATGGAAATCTACACTTGAACCAACTGAATTAACTCTGTTGTCTAGGTTCCGAGATGGGCTTATCGAACCCAATCCAGTGGATCCTGTGGATGAGTTTTTTTGGAGTCTTGCAGTACTGTGTATATTGATTTTTTATCCTGTGTTGGAAAAAAATTATATAAATATTGTGTGTTTAGTTTTAACAAAAAGATGTTGGATGGGAAAGTTGACACCCCGTGGCGTACTGTTTTCAATTTGAGTGCAGATATAAAACCTCAGTGGAGGTCACTCTATAAACCACCATTGATAATGAAAACTGGAGATTTGCAATGGAAAATCCTCCGGAGCCATTGCGGTTAATTCCTTTGTATCTGTTATAAACCCTGAAAGTAGTGACAAATGTCCTTTTTGTAATGAAAGAGAAACTGTCTTCCATGCTTTTGCAAAGTGTTACAGGTTAAAACCTCTATTTTTGTCATTAAGCAATATTTTTGAAAGATGTGGTGAAACCTTTTCTGTGGAATTGTTTATTTTTGGTTTTAAATATGCTAGAGAGAAAAGATTTCATTGTCAGTTGTTGAATTTTATCATAGGCAAGGCTAAACTAGCAATTTATCTGAGTAGAAAGAAAAAAATTGAAGATAATGTAGAACAAAATGTAGTTGAGCTTCTTTTTAATATGGTACAGGCAAGAATCTTGATTGATTTTAACTATTATAAATTTGTTGATGATCTCGATACCTTTGTTAATATTTGGTGTTGCAATAGTGCCCTGTGTTGTCTGTTTGAAAATGAAGTAGTATTTTTCTTTTTGTGAACTTTGTTATGATCTGATTGATAAATGTTTATGATTGTAATTTAATTCTTGAAAAGTGTATTAAAGTTTTTGTAAAATTCAAAAAAAAAAAAAAAATTCTCTCTCTCTCTCTCTCTCTTTCTCTCTCTCTCTCTCTCTCTCTCTCTTTCTCTCTCTCTCTCTCTCTCTCTCTCTCTCTCTCTCTCTCTCTCTCTCTCTCACATTGATTTTTCAACAGATCCAAATAGAGACTAACATGAACAGGGTCGGATCCGTTTTTCTTTTTTACTTTGCCTCATAGCTTGTATTTTTGATACTTTTTTAATAAAGCAACTCAAATAGATGTACATATACAATTATGCAAAGAAACAACCAGGCCTATAACAAATTCTGGAAAAGAGCAAAAAGATTCCAAGAAAGCACTGAGTCTGTCCAAAAAGATACAGAATGTATAGCATCAGATGTACAGTCTCCTAAGAGATTATTTACTCTCCAATTGCCAGAGCAACAATGTGTGTCAATGGCAGATTGTGAATCAGGTGATTCAGAATTAACTGATTCTGATGACATATCTGAGACCAGCAGTGATGAAAACGAACCTTCTACCTCTCACAGTCCTTGTCTTAGTGACAGTCTTGCTCAGTGGACCAGTGAATTCCAAATTAAGCATAATGCAGTTGATTCGCTGTTAAAGATTTTGAGGAAAAATGGGCATCCAGAGCTTCCCAAAACAACAAGAACTTTGCTTGAGACTTGTGAAAGTGTAAATTTGCAGCTCAAATCTGGCATGAAATACATCCACCTTGATTGCAAAGAACAACTCTTGAAGCACTTGAAAATGTATCCCCACAGTGTTTTAAGCAAGCTTAAGGAATTAGACCTTTCTTTGAACGTTGATGGTTTGCCTCTCTTTAAAAGTAGCAGTCTGTCACTGTGGCCTGTTCTGTGTCAAATTAATTTGTCTCCTTACTCAGTTTTCCCATTTGCTTTGTGCTGTGGGACCTCAAAGCCTTGTAATCTTGAATTTCTGGATGACGTTGTCAGGGATCTCTGTAATTTGATGGAAAATGGGTTGGAATTTGGAAACGAAAAAATCAAAGTGACTTTACGCTGTGTGACCTGTGACGCTCCCGCCGAGGCTTTGGTGAAAAGAATCAAACAGTTTTCAGGGTATTATGGCTGTGATAAGTGTACACAAAAAGGTTTGTGGGGTGGCCATCGAGTAATCTATCCTGCTGTCAGTAACCTAAATCTCAGAACAGATAGGTCATTTAGAGAGAAGACGCAGGAGGAACACCACCACCTTTCAGACGTATCTCCATTTTGCCAACTTCCTATTGATATGATTAAGCAGTTCCCTGTTGATTACATGCATCAATGTTGTAAATTAGTTATCTTGTGGTTGCGTGGTCCAAAGGGGATTAGATTGTCTTCTGGTCAGATAAAGGAAGTCAGTGAAAGATTTGTGGCACTTCGACCATCCATCCCTACTGTGTTTGCTAGAAAGCCACGTGGCCTCGAGGAAATTGATCGGTGGAAGGCAACAGAACTGCGCCAGTTTGCTCTCTATACTGGGAAAATTGTGCTAAATGGTGTCATACCTGGCAGATTGTATGACCACTTCATGCTTTTTAGTGTGGCACTATCTATTCTTGTCAGTCCTGTCCTTGCCAAGAAATATAACATGTATGCTGAAGAACTGCTGATATTTTTTGTAAAACAAGGTGAACTACTGTATGGCAGTGAATTTTTGGTGTATAACGTGCACTCACTTGTACACCTTGCATCTGATGCTAAGTGCTATGGCAGTCTTGATGAGTGCAGTGCCTTCAGATTTGAGAGCTACTTGCACCAGCTTAAAAGGTTGGTTCGTTCTGGCAGAAATCCTCTTTCACAAATTGTCAAACGGCTTGGTGAGATGGACAGACAGGTAAAAGAACCACCAAAACTGACTACCACTCTCAGAACTCAGAGACCAGACGACATTTTTGCTCTTAGTGATGTGGAATGCTGTGAGGTAGTTTCATTACAGTTGGCAGAGGGACAGCATGAGAGCGTGCTTTGTCGCGTCTATGACCACCTGGAGCCACTGTTTATGGAGCCTTGTGATTCCAGGCTTGTTGGAGTTTATAAAGGCCACATTAACCACACAAAAATGAAGAAGCTGTCTTTAGAGTTGCTAGTCAGAAAGGCATTTGTGGTAGAGGATAACGGCAAAGTAATTTTTCTTACGGTTTTACATTCAGCTGGACACTGTAATCAACTCTATATAAGAAAATATAAATAAATAAGAACTTTATTTATTTACATTGTTAACAGTGCAATGTCTGCAGTGTTCTCTCGCTTTCTAACGTCAATGTAGGTTTTGGCGGCTTTGTCCCAGTGTTGAATCTCCTGAACAGGTTCTGGGCCAGCGAAGGATGACACAAGTGTCACCGCCCTGTTGTCGTACCATTTGACAGCACAGATGTTGTTTCCCCTCCACTCTGTGGTTAATGCTTCCTCTGCCCTTCTTCTTCAAGCTCTTTACATGTAAAGATTACAGTTGGGTAGATGCACTTGCCTGGCTGTTCCCACATAATGGATTCCTTGCTCAAGGAGCTTCACTACCAGTGGAACGGAGGTGAAGTAGTTGTCTGCCTAGATCTTGTTGTGTTGACCCTTTGGAAATGTGGAGGCAAGCTTCATTACAACACCTGTAAAACTGGCATTTAATACGTTTGCCTGGTCACAAATTTTGTAAATATGTTTGTAAATATGTAGATTAAATATGTGAAGGAAAACCTTCTGTGAAAAGGAATTTTGGATTTTTGTTTTAATTTAGTTTGACATCAGTTCTTCACTAGCTTTTGGACTAAATGAAGAAAAATGTACAATGTGACATGCCTATCCTGCCTTATGTTTTGTCTTGCATGTTTTATACTTTCACAAGTCTACCTTACCTTTATTGTATTATAAAAATTTTTGGTCTGTATCCTCTTCATAATCTGAATATAAGACGTCTATCAAAATTATGGTAAGTGTTCACTTGCCAGCTTACTTTCATGTTATTTGTTTTTAAGTTATTAAGTTTTTATGTGTGTGCCTTTTAGGTCACAGAGGACTGCTTTTCAATTATAAAATTTGAACAGGACAACACTGTGGAAACAGTGCCTTCAATATGGCTGGAAAAAACACAAGAGGTAGTAACTGATTGTTGACTTTTGATAATGTCTTATGCTGGGTTCTCAAAGTTTATGTTCAAAGCATTTTAGGAATGGTGTCTCCAAATCAGTACAAGTCTAAAATGAGGGGCATCATGCAATCTATTGGAAGATTCCTCTCTGCATAAAACATAGACTTGGCAACACCAAAACAGTTATAGAATCTTGTAGTACACAAATCTACACTTGCTTAATTTTTTACATTGTAAGTTGTATTTTTTTTTCTTCATACATGAAAGCTCATGTGTAACAATGAGATTTGTACAATAATTTTTAAAGCAAACCTTTTTGTATTTGATGGTAAATTGTAATTTTGCATTTGAGTCTTTAATGTTAGGCATCTTTTTCTTTTATGGCAGGCTGTTTTCTGCTATTGGCCACGCACAAATGTGTCAGTAAAAGTAAAGAAAGGAACAATCCCAGACAAGGAAACCTGGTCACGATACAGGGTGTCTGTTCTTGGATATGCAGGTATGTATTTTAGCATATGATGTTATGTAGGATAAATCTGAATGAGAAAAAAGTGTAAGCACATACTTATTAGCAGATGCTTTGAACTGAATTCATGATTATACACAGTATTCACAGAGAGGTGTAGTGCCTTGCTGAGAGACACTATGATGCCGTCTGTGGGGATCAAACCATCAAAACTGTTTGAGGGCAGAACATGGGTCACTTGATTTCTTTTTTCATAACATAATACTGTACATATTTTCATAACAGAGAGTTATGCTTTCTTGACAAGAAAAGAGTGTTGTCATTGCAAAAAGCCTGCTGTTGTTTCTTTTAATATATATATATATATATAAAAAAATAAAAAATATATATATTATATATATATTTATATATATATATATATATATATATATATATATATATATATATATATATATATATATATTATTATTATTATTATATATATATATATATATATATATATATATATATATATATATATATGTATATATATTATTACTATTTATTTATTTTCTTAGAAGATGATGATGAAGATGGTGAACTGATTAAAAAGAAAAAAACTGAGGAATTTTCAAGGACACAATTGATTCCAAGCAGACCTTCCTGTGAGTAATGTTTTTACAATGGTTATTTTTTTGCTATTGATATTAAATAATTAAGAGAACAGCACATGTTCTTGTGCACAAAGATTAAATTATATGCATGTAAACTGGTTAAATGGGCTGGCATTGTAATTAGTAGTCATATTTTAATCAGTTTTTATGTGACTTATCAAGTGACTGGCTACCCTTAATTTTTTTTCTAGTTATTCCATCTGCAGAATATTTTTCAGAGCCCAAGACAATGGAGTCAAGTAAGACAGGTCAGTCTTTTAATTATAAATGAGGAAATAATACCTTGAAGCTAAAGAAAGTACATTCTTGTACATTACTGTCGCTCAGTTGGTAGAGCATGGCATGGCATGACCAATGCCAAAGTTCTTGAGTAGGATTTAGCAAACACAAGAGTTCCCAATACGTGTTATTGGTGAGTGCAGTTGCTTTAGATAAAAGCGTTTACCAAATGTACAAATGTCAGTGGGCTGATTCTTGATAGTTAGCCTAACTTGAATGTTGCTGATTGATTTGTATTATCCCTTGGCTCTACCTGGAAACCAGATATTTAAAAGAAAATTGAGAAATAATAATAATCTGTCTTCACTACAGAATGGTAATAGTAATTTAACATATAATAAAGCCTACACAATCAGCAGTACTGGTATATATTTTCATTAATATTTTTGCTTTGCTTAAAGTAGACTTATCATTGAGCAGTCCTGCCTTAAACATCAGCAACAGTTTGAAGGAAGTGATAGAGAGTCATGGCCAAGGTAAGCATAAAAAACTGCTCTCAGGGTAGTGTTCCAATGGGTCATGTTTTACTTGCATGTATTTGCATATGTATATTCTAAATGATGCCTTGGGTTTAACATGAAATCTAATTCAAAGCACTACTGACAACCAGCCATTGGTCACAACCCAACAAGACCGTGATGGTAATTATTTTATTAGGCCTGCATAATTAAAATGTGCTGGTGTAATTTATAATTTACTTATTTATTATTATTATTATAATCATAATAATTATTATTATTTTAAAGCCGTGTTTTGCCTGAGCAGTCCATCTGAAGACCACAGCACAGAGAGGACATCGGTGGCAAGTCAAGGTAAGTGTGCACCAAATGGAAAAAAACTTTTGGTTCTAACAGTATGGCATTTATTACATAAACAGAGTAATTTTATGTTGTCTATGTGATTAATGAAGTGTTTGATAGAGTCATCAAAGTTTGAGCGCACTGTACTTCTTCGTCTGAATCAAATCGATGAGAGACTCCAAAACATTGAAAGCCTTCTAAGGACTAACATGTGTTCTCAAACACCAGAAGGACAAGAGTTTCTTGAAAAACCCTGTAACACACCAAAGGAACTGGAAGATTTGTGCACCATGTTAAAGGATCCAGACTACAAAAAGAGAGCGGTTAGTATTTCATGATTGTTAAGAGTTTGCACTTGGAACACAGTGTCATATGCATTGTTGTAACTTCAGCTGTGTGTGTGGTTGGTGAGGTGGAGTGGTGTAGTGGGCTAAGCACAGGACAACAAACCAAACACCAAAGCAACCCTAGGTTTTCCATATTATTTTATATAATTATGCACAAAGTTTTTATCTTTCTTGGTTCAGATATTGCTGTGCAGCATAATATAGCATTACATTTATTTTCAGATCAATTGTCTGAGCCTCATGGGAGGTAACACACCTGGAGAGTCCGTCAGAAGAGTTTTGAGAAAACTGGGAACAAATTCTCTATGGGCCCAATACAGTTTAAAAGGCTGCAGAGGAAAGAAGAATTTCCAGGAACTGGAAATATGTAACGTGATCATCCGTGAGTTGTTTTTCAGTTGTTTCAAATTCCAAACATTTTATAGTAAGTCACTGAAGACAAACTCTATTTTCAGAGCAAGCTCGGCCAAATACTGTATATGAGGTATTGAGGAAATCAGCAGTGTATTGTACATACTGTATGCTTAAAGTCTTAATTAAGCTTAATGCTTAATTTATTGTAATTAACAGTAACATGTTTGGGCTTTGTGTATTTTCACTGTATTTTAAGATGCCTGTCGTCGAACACATACTAAGGTGTTGGAGAAAGTAATTGAGGACTTAATTTCAGAAACACTGAAGTTTGCACCACACAGAGATAAGGTAAGGCTTTTGTAGTTGTAAAAATTAATAAAATAATGCAAATTGAACAGAATATACTGTATACTAATACTATATTTTGTTTTTATAGATGCTACAATCTAAGGTGCCACTTCAGCACAGCTTTCTGCAACAGAAGACACACAGAACACACTTAATTAGGTGTTTTATTTATTTATTTATTTATTTATTTATTTTTACACAAAATGTATTTTGTTATGTTTTGAAATGTTTCAGTTTGTGGACATTATTTTCATTTAGATTTATGTTACAATACACTTATCCTTGGCAAAATGTAGACAAAAGAAAATAGGAATGAAAAGTATAAAATATATTAAAATATTCCAAAAGTTTGTGTGTCTTGCAGTTTTTGGTGTTGACAATATAATTAGTAATGTTTTACCTAATGTTATGTTTTTGATACTTATGTTTATGAAGAAGTACCCAGGGCAATGTTTGGAGAATATTTGCATATTGATAAATTGGAAAATTGTAACGTTTAAAAAAACATTCAGAAATAATGTTTTCAAAATGAGTGAATGGAATGTTCCTATAACGTTCACATACACCAAGAAAAACCTGGATGTTTTAACATTAAATGAACATTCATTAATGATGTTTTCATAACGTTTTCAAAATGCTACAATGGAATGTTCCTGTAACATTCGCAAACATACATTACAAAACTGGACGTTTTCAACGTTTAAAAAACATTCAGAAATAACATTTTAATAACATTTTCAAAATGAGTGAATGGAATGTTCCTTTAACGTTCACATTAACCAAGAAAAAACGTTCTTAATACATTAAAAAAACGACGTTTCCAATGTTTAAAAAACATTCAGAAATAACGTTTTAATAACATTTTCAAAATGAGTGAAGGCAATGTTCCTTTAACGTTCACATTAACCAAGAAAAAACGTTCTTAATACATTAAAAAAACTGGACGTTTCCAACATTTTAAAAACATTCAGAAATAACGTTTTAATAACATTTTCAAAATGAGTGAATGGAATGTTCCTTTAAGCTACACTGTGTGATTTTTACCCCCATCTAGCGGTGAAATTGTATATGACTACCCAGTGAATATAACTTTCTGTTCCTCTCAATTCCGAGGGCGTTTTAACTCCTACGGTGGCCGTATTATTCCAAGATTAACATGGCTTCCAGTTATCGACTTCGTCCATGACAATAATAAACAATACGTCTAAAATGAATAAAACTACAGGACAGATGTCAGGAGGTAAACGTCACCCTTGGAATCGGCTATCCCAGCATAATCAGATTAGGCTAACGTTACAATGTGTACAAAGTAAAAGCAATTAAAAATAACTAAAATTTACAGTGTCCTTTTTTTATATAGCTTAAAAAATTGCGCCTTTAAAACTATTCATTACCTGTGATCCGTCACAGCACAGATTTATGTTACAAGGTAAACAATACTTTTTCACCATTGACGCGAGGATGAAGTTATACTAGAGGTCGTTCTGGCGTTATGCACAACCATGCTATGGTTAGACAAGCAACTAAAACTTCGAATTTAACGTTACACAAATGAATTACAACAGGCTGAATTACCTGTCGAGAAGAAAGCAGGCAACCTCGGCGTCCGTTTTAAAATCTTTTCTCCTCATGAGCTCTTTCCATCTGGGAAAAGTTACTCCAATATTGACTATGGTCTTGCTGATTTGTCTTTCGCGTTGACGTTTTAATTCTCTCTTTCAAATGTGAGTACGCACACACACACCACACTATCTTTCAAATCTGCCGGCACTCGCGAGCTCGCGAGTAATCTCCCCCTCGCATTCGTCACGGTGTCACTGAGTGAAAAACGCAAAAGGCAAGCTTGAATTTACAGGCATGTCCCTCTTTGGCTAATGTAGTTTCAAGATGGAGGGGCAACATGGCGACCAGCATTCGAACCCCTCACCCGTATGTACTTTCAATGGCAGATTATAAACTTAAGAGAATACTTTATTACTTGAAAGAAGTAAATATACATTAATGAGCACATATATTTTTGAAAGAACTAAGTGTTTTTTGCTAAGAATCAACTAAAAAAGTTACACAGTGTAGCTTTAACATTCACATTAACCAAGAAAAAACGTTCTTAATGTAACATTATGGAACTTTTCTTTATCAGTGTTACCTAGTTCCCTTCAACAGGTATCTTAAAGGATTCAAAGGAAGACAAAGGCTGGTATACACAAAAAATAATATCTTGCTTTATTATCACAAATGGTATCATTAAAATATTGAAGGTTGGCAAATAATACTGTCCATAGGCACACAAATGGCCAACAGCAAAACCTCACTATCACACAGTGTATCAAATACCGCAATCTTAGTTAACACAACACCTGCAATATGGACACCCAGTACACGACAAGCTCAAACTGAATAATACATGAGAAACCACCTCAATTCTACGCTAGAGGTTAGCTTTGGATAAGTGTTGCGCAATGTTAGAATACGGTTTACCCGACCATTCATCAAAACCCACCCCTTCAAGAAAGCAAAGAAAACAACAAACAAAACAAACAAAATGTACAATACACCTTGGAGGTACAATACAATTCTCACATTTATAATAGGGGAAAGCGGCAATTGCACCCCGAAACACTCAGTTTCTTGCACTTAGGATCCCCGCTCCTAGTTGTATTAATTACTGGTGCTCCACTCGACTCCTCGGCATCCGGCTTAATCCCTAAAAGCGTTCCTGTTTACAACTACAACAGCAATTCGCCCGTATGCATGAAAAGCTCTCGTTGCTCCAGCTCGCCGCGTCCCTGCTTTTGATTGAGAACAAAGGCGATGCAGCGACCAGTTACTCGTCCCACTTTTAACAAGCTGCGCCTGACGCGAAAATAAACTTCTGCTATAAATCACTTTTCAGCTCGCACTTAACGCACGCTGACCGGGCCAACCACAAACAATTCATCCACCCTGCACACTGCTTTTATCTACTTCCTAGTGGAAAACTAAATACCGGAAGTTAGCCTGCAACCGACTCCCTCTGTAGGACTGGAGTAAGTGTAGATAGCCTACATAGGTGTCTACTTCCCAACTAAAACACTTAATCTGGTCACATCCACCCCAGCTTTGAGAACTCGCCGTCCCGGTGAGAATATCCCCCGTTCTACTTATACCCAAGGTCTAAATCTTACTAACAAGGGAGTAGGGGATGTGCGTCTACCCTCAATTGAGTTAGTTTGGCCCACATTGCTATGGACATTTCTAGGCAGATGGAATGGGTTACTATGCTGGCCTGCAGTAGCCCTTACTGAGCGCCTTACTACCGTATTGGGGTTTGGGGGGAAGCCTTGCTCAACCTCCATGGTGGGGGTGACATAGCCATCAAGGCACGTGTGGTCCTCTGTCCCATCAGGCACGGGTGTCATCAGCCCTGGGGGGCTAGGTGGGTTTAGGTGGTGAGATTCGGGCGGTGTACCACTGTTATTCTCCATGTTAGTCAATGGTTCCATCAGCACAATCCCATCCTCCGAATCACTATCCTCTGCCGACCGCAACCTACTTATTCCAGACTTCTCCGGCTCTTGACGATCCCATACTCTGTGAAGTGTTGTGGAGTGGTTCAGGTCTGCCCGTGCCTTAGTTGGAATCACTCGAAGCTCTGATCTATGAATGTTCTTTTCCGGTCCAGTCCCTTCCACTGGGCAGATTTTGTACACTCTCCCCTCCTGGTCCAAGGCCTCTTGTACTCGATACACTGTAGCATCCCAAAAGTCTTGAATCTTATGGCGGCCCAAAGGGTGGCTCCTCCTGTGGACTAATGTGCCAGGGGCAAGTGGCTGGTTCGCTGACGGGGTGACCTGCTGGTTTCGACGCTCTGCTGAGAGCATTAACCGATCCCGTGCATGTGTGTAAATTGCCCTAAGATTATGCTGGTGTTGTAGCATCCAATCGTGAGGATGCCCAGGTCCAGTTTCCTCCTCAGTACTGCCCAAAAGAAAATCCACTGGCAGTCGTACTTTCTGCCCAAACATCAGTTCAAAGGGTGAGTGGCCAGTTGATGCATGCTGAGTGGTGTTGTATGCAAACAGAACATGGGGAAGTGCTTGGGGCCATTTACGTTTCTGATCCGGGGGTAACGAGCGGAGTAGATCGTGTAACGTGCGATTAAATCTTTCGCACTGCCCGTTACCCTCCGGATGGTACGGTGTCGTTCTGCTCTTGGCAATATTGTACAACTGGCACAACTGTTTCATGAGGTCTCCCTCAAAACTTCTACCCTGATCACTGTGAAGCCGCTTGGGCACCCCATACCGATAAAACCAACCCTCCGTGAGTAGTTTAGCTACTGTGCTGGCCTTCTGGTCACGGGCTGAGTATGCCTGCGTGAACTTTGAGAATACGTCCGTCACAATCAAAACATGTTCACGCCCATCTGTTGATTTCTCTAAAGTGGTGAAATCGATGGCTACAACCTCCAGAGGTCTGGACGCGGTCAGGTTCCCTGGAAAAGTTCTCACTTGTGGGCGGACCGCTTTTGCTACAATGCAACGGCCGCACTCCTGACAATAGTTCTCGATCTCTTGAGACATACCAGGCCAAAAACATCTTTCTCTAATGAGGCGGGTTGTACGTTCTATACCTTGATGTCCATGGTCATCATGAAGCCCTCTCAAGACTTCCTGTTTTAGGCACTGCGGCAAGATAAGCTGAAACGTCTCCCTACTGTACCCTGGCAGCCGAACGCTGCGGTACAACACCCCATCCCGACACCGAATCCTTAGCCAATGCTTCAGCAGTTTCTGAGTCTCTGGGGGCAGCAGTATCCGTTCTGATTTTGTTGGAACTGCTCCTCGTTTCCAGAGCTGAATGAATGGCCCAATAGCAGGGTCCTCCATCTGTAGGGCTTGCAAGTCGGCCTTCTGTCGGATTGGTAAGGCACTGGTCTCTTGGCACAGGGTTTGGGTCTTCCGGTCACTAGCACTCGAAGGGACTAAGGGGACCTCTATGCCTGGGGCCACCGTGGAGATGGAAACAGGGGCTGGCAGCCTGGAAAGTGCATCCACATTTCTGTTCGCAGAGCCTGGGCGGTATCTGATTTCAAAATCGAACATAGCTAGCTCTGAAGCCCAGCGATGTTCTGTAGCCCCTAACTTAGCCGTCTGCAAATAACTTAATGGGTTATTGTCGGTGAAGACTACAAACTTTGCACCTAGAAGATACTCCCTAAACTTGCTGGTTATGGCCCATTTAAGGGCCAGAAGCTCTAGCTTACGGGAGCTATAGTTGGACATGTTTCTCTCGGTTGGTCGTAACCCTCTACTGGCAAAAGCAATGGGCTTCCTACATCCATCTTGCTCTTGGGCTAGGACAGCACCAAGCCCAGCATGACTTGCATCGACTTCCAAAACAAACGGTTTCGTGAAATCAGCATACGCTAAGACGGGGGCGCTAATCAGGCGGGTTTTTAGAGTCTGAAAACTCTGCTGGCACTCTGGGGTCCATCCGTTTCCCAGTACGTTAGCTCGGGACCTAGACCTATTAGTACCTGACTCTACCTGGGCAACCAGTCTATGCAATGGTGTGGCGATCTTTGCAAAGCCCTCAACAAAACGACGGTAATATGATGCAAACCCCAGAAAAGATCTTAGTTCCTTTGTGGTGGCCGGCTGTTTCCATTCTGCTACTGCTTTGACTTTGTCCGGATCAGTAGCTACCCCATCGGCAGAAACGACATGTCCCAGGTATTTTACCTCTCTTTGAAAGAAATGGCATTTAGATGGTTTTAACTTGAGGTGGTTACTGTGCAGACGGTTAAAGACGAGCTCCAAGCGCTTCAGGTGTTCATCAAAAGATGTTGAGAAGATGATTATGTCATCCAAGTAAAGTAGAAGTGATTGAAAGCTTTGATCTCCAAAAATTCTCTCCATCAACCTCTGGAAAGTACTCGGTGAGTTACAAAGGCCAAAAGGCATACGATTAAACTCAAAGAGTCCAAACGGTGTACAAAATGCTGTCTTGGCCTTATCTACTTCTGCGACTGGCACTTGGTTGTAACCACTAGCAAGGTCTAAAGTTGAGAACCATTTCGCTCCAGTCAGTGCATCCAAGGACTCGTCTATCCGGGGGAGTGGGTAAGCGTCCTTCCTCGTCTTTGCATTCAAGAGCCGATAGTCAACACAGAGTCTAAGGTCCCCCCCTTTCTTTTGCACGATAACTATAGGCGACGAGTATGGACTAGAACTAGGTTTCACAACTCCTGTCTCCAACAGCTGCTGTATGTGGGCTTTGACTTGGTCGTACTGGGAAGGAGGCAATCGACGGTATCTCTGCCTAATGGGGACATCATCATTGAGGTGGATCTGATGCTCTACCAAAGTGGTACACCCTATATCACCCTCCCCCTGACTGAAAACATCGCTATGTTTCTGCAATAGTACTTTTACTTGATATTCCTGATCTACAGATAGGGTTGGCCAAGACATGTTAGAAAAATCAATTGCGGGAGTAGTTTTAATCTCAGCTGACTGGACTACGGCCACCTGTTCCCCACTACACCCTTCCACAATGTTCACTGAACACCCTGAAGACAAAACCTGAACCATATGGAGTACACCCAAGCTGGTGTGCGGTTGCAGCCACACCTCTTGTGAACTCACATTAGTGACTGGTATTTCTACCAGCCCGTTCTTCACTGATAGTAACGCCTTAGAGATCAAAATACCCACTGGCAACTGGGTTTCTTCTATGGGCGGTTCCATTAGCACAGAGTGGAGGGAGAGGTTAGCAGCGCTGGGACAAACTATGGGAATAAGTTTTAAAGACCCGGCAGGAATGCGAACTGCAGAACTCTGAACTCTAGCCCTGCCTAAGCACCCTTTACTATGGAGTTTCTCAATGGACTGGCATGTGGTAAAAGCCTGTCGCCATACTCTGCTATCTTTATCCATCAGAGAGACCTGGGCTGAGGTTGACATTGTGTCAGCAAACAATTCTTTATAAAAACTCTGGATGATGTTCATACCTAATAGACCAGGGACCACACGCTTCTGTTGTTGAGTAAAAGGATCGGTTGGATCCCGCACTACTAAAATGCCCATGTTAGGGGAGGTTTTACCCAATACGGTCACATCTAATTCAAGATAACCTGAGTATGGGATTTCGTACCCATTCGCTGCTCGTAATTGGAGCCAACTGCACGGTTTAAGGGACTCCTCACGGGATTGAAAATTTTCCCAAAAGAATGTTTCTGTTATTGTGGAAACCATAGAGCCTGTGTCCAGTAAACATGTAATTGCCTTTCCTCCCATCCAGACCTGAACTACTGGACACTGACCTATGAGGTGGGGAATGGTATCCAAAGCCGAGTAACAAGAGCCTAATTGAGCCCCCCTTGGTGTTTGACTCCCCACACCAGAGGGCACTAGTTTTCCTGCGGCTGTGGAGGAGCGGGTAATTCCGCTAACTGATTATGAGCTACAGCCCTCTGCCCCACCCCCTGGGTTGCTACATTACTAGAGTTTGGATCGATACGACAGTATTTGGCAATGTGCCCTGCTCTGCTGCAGCGATTGCAAATCGGCCTGCCATCAGGATGAAACCGGTATGTTTTGGACTGGCCTCCTACACTCCTGGAGTTAGCTTGTGGACGAGATGAATTTAATTGTGACAAAATGGCATCTAGTTGGGCCTGCTGCCGCCGTAAGCATTCTTTTAGCTCTATCATTTCAGTGTTGGTTGCCGATATTGCATTAGAATCTACACCGCGACTACCCCCAACAGATACGTGAGTATCGAAGGAGCAAGCTCTGGGTCTAGTCCTCATTCCTTGCTTTCCCTCATCCACCCATTTAATAGCTATGCTACGGAGTGTAACAAAACTCATGTCAGGGTCTAGTGCAAGCCGTCTTTTTAGCTCCCTTCTCAACATGTCATCATTTACATTTTCAGCAAACTGGTCGCGTAGCACTAAGTCATGATTTAAAATTCCACCAGGTGTCTTTTTAATTACAGCGTCCATTAAAGACTTTAAGACATGAGAAAAATCACGTAGGGACTCCCCCTCTTTCTGGTGTCGCTGAAAAAAACACAACTGCGCCGCCACATAGGACTGAGAACAACTGAAATTTTCAGCAAGAATCTTAAAAATCTTTTCAGGTGTATCCCTATCTGAAGCTTCATGAAACTCCACCTCTGCTTTTGCCCCCCCATCCAGATAATCGTACAGAAACAACACTTGTTCAGCATTAGGCATAGGCCTAGCCTCGAGGCATCTACGGACCTCAGTGACCCATTGATCTAAAGTGATTAGGTCAACAGACATTTTACCAGTAAATTTAGAACATTTGCGCTCTCGTGGGACATAAACATAACGTGCATGAATCGAAGCAGACCCAGATGCATTACTAGATGTAGACTGTTCAGAATCAGTAGAGGCAGGTGTTATACGAGACTCACTGTTAGAAGTAGAAGCATCAGTATCCCTGTTTCTGTCCTGTCCCTGTGCTTTCAATTGTTCATTTTCAGCCTGAAGCTGTCGAATTTGGTCCATTAGCTCCCGTAGTTCCGTCATGCCTTGTGGAGAAGACATTGTCTCAGTTGATCTTCGATAAGCACTGGCTGCCGAGTCTCCAACCACGTTCTCCCTGAAGATGGTGAACTGCCGCTTCCCCCCTAACAAAACAACCTTGTACCTCCAAGTACCACAACGATACAATAATGACACAAAACAAAAAAACAAACAAACAAAAACAAAAAAATAAACAACTATGCAACCAGCCTTAGAATCCTGAGCCGACTACGCCAGATGTAACATTATGGAACTTTTCTTTATCAGTGTTACCTAGTTCCCTTCAACAGGTATCTTAAAGGATTCAAAGGAAGACAAAGGCTGGTATACACAAAAAATAATATCTTGCTTTATTATCACAAATGGTATCATTAAAATATTGAAGGTTGGCAAATAATACTGTCCATAGGCACACAAATGGCCAACAGCAAAACCTCACTATCACACAGTGTATCAAATACCGCAATCTTAGTTAACACAACACCTGCAATATGGACACCCAGTACACGACAAGCTCAAACTGAATAATACATGAGAAACCACCTCAATTCTACGCTAGAGGTTAGCTTTGGATAAGTGTTGCGCAATGTTAGAATACGGTTTACCCGACCATTCATCAAAACCCACCCCTTCAAGAAAGCAAAGAAAACAACAAACAAAACAAACAAAATGTACAATACACCTTGGAGGTACAATACAATTCTCACATTTATAATAGGGGAAAGCGGCAATTGCACCCCGAAACACTCAGTTTCTGCAATAAATCACAAATATACCATAAGCACACATAGCATAAAACCAACTGCAACAATTTCCTCCTAACTGTATTCTCCTTCCCTGGTTTACACAATAGTGTTTCACACAGTATAAGATCTCACTTACAACATACCACACAAAATAAATATATAAAATCTATTTCTACTCACAGCAATAGTGCAACACATTTAAGCAAGGAAGGGACAAACAATTGGCATAGTACATCCCACATTAATAGATTAAATCATTACCAAATTACATCAGTGAATCACTACCTTGCACTTAGGATCCCCGCTCCTAGTTGTATTAATTACTGGTGCTCCACTCGACTCCTCGGCATCCGGCTTAATCCCTAAAAGCTAAGAGTAAGGAAGACAGCTCTATTAAAGGACGATCTCGTTTACCGAGCTCTCTGAGTTGCACGCGACAATCAAGAAACAGCTGCTTACCGTTCCTGTTTACAACTACAACAGCAATTCGCCCGTATGCATGAAAAGCTCTCGTTGCTCCAGCTCGCCGCGTCCCTGCTTTTGATTGAGAACAAAGGCGATGCAGCGACCAGTTACTCGTCCCACTTTTAACAAGCTGCGCCTGACGCGAAAATAAACTTCTGCTATAAATCACTTTTCAGCTCGCACTTAACGCACGCTGACCGGGCCAACCACAAACAATTCATCCACCCTGCACACTGCTTTTATCTACTTCCTAGTGGAAAACTAAATACCGGAAGTTAGCCTGCAACTGACTCCCTCTGTAGGACTGGAGTAAGTGTAGATAGCCTACATAGGTGTCTACTTCCCAACTAAAACACTTAATCTGGTCACATTAATACATAAAAAAAACGACGTTTCCAACGTTTAAAAAACATTCAGAAATAACGTTTTAATAACATTTTCAAAATGAGTGAATGGAATGTTCCTTTAACATTCACATTAACCAAGAAAAAACGTTCTTAATACATTAAAAAAACGACGTTTCCAACATTTAAAAAACATTCAGAAATAAAGTTTTCCTAACCTAATGGGAATGTTAGCAAAACGTTCTGACAACTTATTTTTGTTAGCTGGGAGGGTGCCGTAGTAGCAATCATCTTCTCCTTGTAGTATATCTAATGCAGCAGCAAGAGGTTTTGACACTTTCGTTTTGTGTTACCTGCTGCGCTCCAAGACTTGAGAAAAGCTTAGCTTGTTTAGGCGGGGTCGGCTGATGAGTGACTCCTTCAAATGAACGGCGAGCAGGATCTTTCGCCACAAGTTTTGTATTGCCATGCTGGGCTGACAAATGCTTGGACAGGTTGCTCATTGAGTTGGCAGCAGTTGAAAGACACTTGTCGCCTGGGCATAGAGTGCATTTCACATGAATATTTTTGTCCTTTCGAGCAATAAATTGAAAGTAATGAGAATATCGCCACTGGCCGAAACCTCCTGTCTCCGTCTCCGTCTCCATCTCCCTCTCCTTCGCACCAGCAGCTACGTCACTCAAATCGATCTCTATGGCAACAGTGCCCAGGCAAGCACACACACACAGGCAGCACGCATGCACGCGCCACTTAAACAGACAGAACTTTACACACAGGCAAACACAGCTTGGGTAACGCAGGAAAGCGCGTTCCTATAGTCTAGTAAAGTAGTGTAGTTACCGATATTTTTAGTGTAATGCGTTACTTTACTTCGTTACCCAAAAAAGTAATATCGTTACTGTAATCCGTTACTTTGTAACTCGTTACCCCCAACACTGATTAGCATTAATTTTGTTCTCTTACGAGAGGTCTCTCGTACTGCGTAATATCTTACGCTACAGGGAAAACCTCTTTTCCGCAAGATATTGAAGCCAAAAAATTTTCCTTAATTTTGTAATAATGTTAAAACGCGTTGCGGCAGCACGCAGACATAGGCAAGACAGCTCGCGCGCCTATTGGCTGCCCTGCGGCAACTGCAGCAGCCTATCGAGAGGGACGTCAGATCCAATGAGGGCGCTTTGCGCCCACTGCGTCATGTCCCGCCAAAACGGGCATTGCTCGGGCCTATAAATATGGTTCGACAGGCTGGGAAATCTGATTTTTCATCTCTTCATGCGAAGCTCACACATCGCTGGATCCCGAGAGGAAGAAGCCGCGCAGTCTGAAAAAGCCTTCTGCGGGATGAGCCCTTGCATCTGAAGCCCCTGGTCCACAACTCGCCGCCTTCAGTCGCCGTTCCTGCTACGCTATCCGGCGTATTATATCCTTTTCTCTGCTAGTGTGTGTTCCCCGCTGCGACACACTCTTCTAAAAGAGTAATTTCCTACGAGGCGTTGTTTCAAATGCCTCGCACACTCCCGCTCTCTCTCTCCCTCTGTTCGAGCCACGCAAACTGCGCCTTTCACAGGGGATGTCAGAAGCGGACAGTCACGGGGCTAGCTTTCCCTCTCCCTCTGTTCGAGCCGCGCAAACTGTGCCGTTCACAAGGGATGTCAGAAGCGGACGGTCACGGGGCTAGTTTTCTTTACGTTACAAGAAAGCTACCCCGTCCTTGTGCCCCATTCACGCGTCACTCACCGGCGAAAGGAGAAAAGAGAGCCTGTTATATACACGCACGCCTGCAAACAAACGCCGAAACAAAACATGACGCTCTCTTATATGCTCGTGCTAACTGAAAGCTTATGTGTTTCCCCCTGTGGCTCAGTGGTGGAATCTTAGACTTTTGCGCCAGAGACCCATGTTCTAATCCTAGGTCTGGTGGCAGATAAAAATTATGCCGTCAAAGCTTTTCGCTCTGTCAGTCCCCTTAAAAAAGACGACTGCAGATGTGTATTTTGCAGCCAACGAGCGAGTTGTACAACCCGCTCGCCGGCGAAAGGAGAAAAGAGAGTGTTTTAGTCCCGCCGAGGCCGGACCAACCTCCATTTCTCACTCATTTCTCAGTCCCCTCTTAAGTTCAGGTGATTAGAAATATCAATATTGCAGTAAACGAGCCTGTTATAGTACATGCACGCCTGCAAACAAACGCCGTCACAAGACATGATGATGCTCTCTGGCTATTTGCCCATTACAACGCCTCTTCCCACTCTCTCTCTCTTTGCTTGAGCTGCGCAGACTGCGCCGTTCACAAGGGATGTCAGAGCGGACGGTCACGAGCAATGTTCAGCACCCCGCGTGCCTCACTCACCGGCGAAGGGAGGAGAGAGAGTGTTTTAGTCCCACTGAGGCCGGACCAACCTCTAATTCTCACACATTTCTCAGTCCCCTCTTAAGTTCAGGCGGCTGGAAATGTTAATATTGCAGTAAACGAGCCTGTTATAATACACGCACGCCTGCAAACAAACGCCGACACAAAACATGATGACGCTCTCTTATATGCTCGCGCTAACTGAAAGCTTATGTGTTTTCCCCCTGTGGCTCAGTGGTGGAATCCTAGGCCTTCGCGCCAGAGACCCATGTTTGAATCCCGGGTCTGGCGGCGGATAAAAATTATGCCGTTCGCGGCAAGCTTTCTTACATACAGAAAGCGAACCCGCCTCTCGCACATAATGGTGCTCGAGTATTTATTAGCGTCTAAACATATGAGCCTTCAAAAGTTTTCGCTCTGTCAGTCCCCCTAAAAAGGCGACTGCAGATGTGTATTTTGCAGCCAACGAGCGCGTTGTACAACCCGCTCGCCTGCGCCCAAACACCGTTTTTATGGCAACTCAGAGAAATCTCATACAATTTTTAGTACAATTTTAGTACAATTCTGGTCATCCGGCTCACGCCGATGGTGTCTACGATGGTGATCAAGTCCCGCTGCGGTCAGACTTCCACCAAAACTTCCCGCTTGTTCAGTTCCAGAAAATGCGACTGCTCCAGTGTATTTAGCAGAAAACAAGCCGGTTACACAGCCTGTTTGCCTGCACACAAACGCCGTTTTTACGGCTACCCAGATAAATCTCATAAATGTATTTTCTGGTATTCCGGCCACGGCCGATGGTGTTATGAGTGTAGTAAAAATGCCCACAGCCCAGTGCTCATTCCTACACACAGGCACAGCCCGTCACATTCCAGGGCTCGCATACATAAAAATCGACTCATGTCGATTGTGCATTGAATGTAGAGAATGTGCCCACGACCCAGTGCCCACAAACACTACACACTGCATGTCTCACGGTTTCTGTAAAAATTAAACCAACGCACATACAGTCAGCTCAAGCAGACGGTGTTTTCAGTGTAGTAAATGTGCCCGCTGTCCCGCACCCACATTCACTCACAGACATGACAAGTCCCACGGGGCCCGCCCCACTCGCTCTCTCTCAGCAAGCCGCCGTAGGAGAGTCGAGCGCGGGCAGGCTGCCCGCTGTCATCAGCGCGCCCCCCGCCTCGAACGCTGCAAGCACGGCGTCTATGTTACAGCACACCAAAGCTCTCCGGTTGCCACCATGTCGCGACCAGAGCCCAGATCTCATTCAACCCCTAGCTATTCATGCCAGTGCATGGGCAGAGCTCCCCGGGGTATCAGAATGGGTGCTGAACATTATAAAGAGAGGCTATTCGCTACAGTTCGCTCGACGCCCTCACCGTTACACGAGAATCGAAACTACGGTGAAAGAGGAAGTAGCACATCTACTTCGAGCCGAAATTACGAAACTATTGAGCAAAGGGGCCATAGAGCCTTTATCTCAAGCTCAGAGCGAAGGGGGCCTGTACAGCAGATATTTTCTGGTACCGAAAAGAGACGGGGGTCTCAGACCCATTCTAGATCTAAGACAGCTGAACAAAGCGCTTTTGAAACGCCGGGTCAGAATGCTCACCACCTGGAAAATCCTCTCGCAATTTCGCCAAGGGGACTGGTTTATGTCAATAGATCTGAAGGACGCATATTTCCAAATACAAATAGCGTCACGTCACAGGCGATTTTTGAGATTCGCCTTCGAGGGCCAGGCATATCAATACACAGTCCTTCCGTTTGGCCTGTCCCTAGCACCCCATACATTCACGATGTGCATGGACGCGGCGCTCGCACCCCTGAAACTTCGGGGCATGCAAGTTTTGAATTACTTGGACGATTGGCTGATTATAATCTAATTACAATCTCACTCAGAGCTCATAGAACACAGGACCATATTACTCTAGCATCTCGAGAATCTAGGTCTCAAAGTCAATTGGGTGAAGAGTTCACTGTCTCCACGCCAGAGAATATCTTTTCTGGGCACAGAACTGGACTCGCTGTCTATGACAGCTCAGCTATCGCCACAGTGCAGACTGGATATTCAGCGCATGACGGAAACCTTCCGCTGCGGCGCTATAGTCTCGCTCAGACAGTTTCAGAAAATGCTGGGTCTCATGGCCTCAGCGTCATCTGTACTCCAGTTGGGCCTGCTTCGCATGCTCCCACTGCAGTTCTGGCTAAAGGCGCGAGTACCGCGCCGAGCATGGGCTTCCGGTCTGTTCCGCCTCAAGGTCGATCAGAAATGCGTCTCAGCTCTGAAACCTTGGAGGGTGACCGATTGGTACCGGTCAGGTGTAAGCCTGGGGACTTCCTCCAGTGTGAAGGTGGTGTCTACGGACACCTCCACCTCGGGTTGGGGAGCGCTGCTCGAGGGCAGACCGTTCTTCAGCCAGTGGTCAGAACGGGAGAAGCTTCTACACATAAACTGCTTGGAAATGATGGCAGTCGACAACGCGCTGAGGCGTTTTTTGTCCCCAGATAAAAGGACACCACGTTCTGGTCCGTTCGGACAACACGCCGGTGGTAGCCTATATAAATCGCCAGGGAGGTATCAGGTCACGGAACCTCCACAGGTTGGCGGAGCGCCTCCTGCTCTGGGCTCAGCACAATCTGCGCTCGCTGAGAGCAGCGCACGTGCCAGGCCACCTTAACGTGGGACCAGACAGACTTTCCAGGAACAATGTTCTGGCAGCAGAATGGTCTCTACACCCACAGACAGTCCAACTGCTGTGGAAGACATTCGGCAGAGCAAAGGTAGACCTGTTCGCGTCTCAGGAAAACGCTCACTGTCCAAAGTTTTTCTCCAAGAGCAGGGATGCGCTGGCCCACGTCTGGCCCCGCTGCCCGCTCTATGCTTTTCCCCCCGTCTCGCTCCTACCTCAGGTATTAGAGCGAATCAGGGAAAACGGATGCTCAGTGCTACTTGTGGCTCCGTTCTGGACGAACCAAGCCTTGTTTCAGGTTCTGATGCAGCTGACGAGCACTGCCCCATGGCCAATACCAGTGAGGAAGGACCTCCTCTCTCAGGCCAAGGGCTCGATCTGGCATCCTGGCCCAGAGCTTTGGTCCCTACATGCGTGGGCCATCAACGGGTACCCGTTAACCTCCCGGTAGGAGTGTTAAACACGATCACACAGGCTAGAGCCCCGTCTACTAGACGGCTCTACTCCTCGAAATGGTCTGTGTTCACTAGCTGGTGCACAGCTCGTGGCTTTTCACCCTCAGACTGTGGGGTGATGGAGGTTCTCTCCTTCCTGCAAGAGCTACTGGATAAGGGCAGAACCCCATCCACGCTCAAGGTCTATGTGGCGGCCATAGCAGCGTTCACTAAACCAACGCTTGGCTAGTCACTCGGAAGGAACAATCTGGTCATTCGCTTCCTTAGAGGAGCTAAGTGGCTGAATCCTCCCAGACCTCCCTCCCTTGGAAGCCATGAAAGGTGCCCCATTCGAGCCAATCAGATCGATAGATTTAAAAAAAAAAAATGTTAAACCTTTATTTAGCTTGGAAAGTCACATTGAGGTTAAAACCTCTTTTACAAGTGAGACCTAGTCAAGGCAGGGTCAGATAGCAGGATTAAACAAATAACAAACCACAGACAAAACCAACATCATCAATAAATACAACAAAGAATACAGCAGCATAAACATTTAGGTATTACCTAATACCCTATATAATACTGTTCACAGAAACGACATTCATATTGATAATGAATTTAAGTGGAAGTGGAATTATCAAAACATCTGCACTTAGCAATGACCAATTCTTTTATTCTATGTTTAAAATCATTTAAAGAGATGAGGGATTGTAGTTTAAGTTTAGTCTGCACGTCATTCCAGGACCAGGGACCATAATAGAACAGGCTTAGCTTTCCAGCCTCTGTTCTAATAGCCGGCACTTTAAACTGTAACCAGTTATGTGACCTGAGATTGTAGGAACTTTGAAATGATAAAAATTTCCTATATAAATATTTTGGAAGTTTTCCTAAAATAACTTTATAAATTAAAATATACCAATGTTCAAGCCTGCGCAAATGCAGAGACCATCCTACCAAACTGTAAAGTAAACAACGATGTGTCCTAAAACTAGAATTTGTGATATATCTGAGAGCAGAGTGATAAAGGGGGTCAAGTTTGGACAAGGTGGACAGAGAGGCAAATCTGTAAATAGTATCCCCATAATCAATCTGTGACAGAAAAAGGCTAACAACTAAATGTTTTCTTGAAGCCAAGGAAAAACAGGACTTAGGTCTATACAGAAAACCCAATGTGAATTTTAATTTCTTTGCAAGAAAATCAACATGATATTTAAAATTTAGGTTTTTATCCATCCAAAATCCCAGATATTTGTAATTATCTACAGACTGGATACAAATTCCATCTAGTGACTTGATGGAGAAGGATGGTAGCTTTGTTCGCCCAGTTTGAAAAACCATAACTTTAGTTTTATGTGGGTTTAACAACAGCTTAAAATCTAGTAGGGCATGTTGCAGGATATTGAAATCTGCCTGTAGATTTGAAAAAGCTAATTTAGCTGTGGGGGCACAGGAATACAGAATTGTATCATCTGCATAGAGGTGATATTTACAAAAATTTAAATTATCACAAGCATTATTAATAAAAACTAGGAAAAGCAAGGGACCCAAAACAGAACCCTGTCGAACACCCTTAGTTACAAGGACTGGGTTTGACAGATCATTGCCATATTTGACCATTTGTGAACAATTGGTCAAATAGCTATGGAACCATTTGACCGTGTTACATCCAATGCCAGCTCTCAGCAGGGTATTAACCAATAATGGATGGTCCACAGTATCAAACGCCTTTGTGAGGTCTATGAACAGAGAAACACAGCTAAGTTTACTGTCCATAGCCTCTTTGATGTCATCCATTGTAGCAGCCCCTCGGCATCGACAAACGAGACAGAGAGTTTTGACGGGTGCTTAATCTTCTTTATTCCGCTCGCTTTGAGCGCCATTAACCGTGACTTTGATAAACGTTGTGTTGTAGCACCGTGAAACTACATAAAGAAACAATATACTCATAAATAAAAAACGTATGTACAAATGACAGATTACTTAAACAAATACACATTTACAGATACCCAAAAGGCAAATAAATTATTACATACATGAGAAATTAACCAAAAGAGCTCGACAAATAACACGTGCCATACGAAATTATATATTACTTTAAAATACAACATGCAAACACACAATAAAGACACATACCTCGCTCCGCTTGCCAAAGGGTACTAAAAGAACCAAAACGTAAAGTGCATCCACCATTTTACAATATATATTTCAAACTTTTGTAAACACCACGTGAGAACCACAATGTGCTCCTCGTCCGCACCTCTTTCTTCTCCCTGAGTTACAGCTTACGTTACGTAGAGAGCGTGCGTGCGCGCACACACCACGTTTAAAAGGGACACACACACATACATATTTTTGCGGTCATTTACACTCCCACCAATTATGAAATGATGAAAGAACAGGACAAACTGTGAATGAATCAGAACATGATTTCTGAACATCAATATGACCGCCTTCAAACAGTTTATATGCATGCGAAGTCTAAAATGTTAGGTTTTATAGAACTTAATTACATGGTCTGATGCAATGGAATCACAAAGCAGTCGTTGATTACTCATTTTCAATAAGTACCACCAATTTTTGGATGGGCCTTTCAATGACTGTGGGCTTGGAGCGTTGATTTTGTTTTCGCTCCCCTAACTGCAACTTGACTCGCCTTACAAGACCATCACTTCCTTCACTGGTTCCCACCACTCGGCCTAATTGCCACTGACCTCTGGGAAGCATATCATCTTTGATGATTACAACATCATTCACTTGAAGGTTACGGCGAGGAATATGCCATTTCTGACGTGCTGCAATGTTGAGAAGGTATTCCTTCTTCCAACGACTCCAAAATTGTTCGATTAGGTATTGAACTCTGCGCCATCTTTTAGTGGCATACACATCTTGTTTTACAAACTCTCCTGGAGGTGGAAGAGCAACATCAGACTTCATCATTATCAGATGGTTTGGGGTCAATAGTTCGAGTGAATTTGGATCATTAATCCCATCTACCGTTAGAGGGCGGCTGTTTACAATGGCCATTTGTTCATAGAACAGCGTTCTGAGTGATGCGTCATCAAGCCTGCCTGGGCATAAAGCAAGTGTGGCATTGAGTACATTTCGCACAGTTCGTATCTGGCGCTCCCAGACACCTCCAGCATGGCTTGCAGAAGGAGCATTAAAGACAAACTCGCATTGCCTTTCTGTAAGAAAGATCTCTAAGGCGTTGGTGTCAATCTCTTTCAGTGATTTTGCGAATTCATTTTTAGCTCCAACAAAGTTAGTGCCGTGGTCACACTGAAGTTTGCGAACTGCTCCTCTGAGGCTGATAAAGCACCTTAGGGCATTGATAAAGGAGTCTGTAGATAGGTCCTCAATCATTTCAATATGGACTGCACGAGATGATAGACAAGTGAATAATAGGCCATATCTCTTAAGCTCCTTACGAGCTCTCTTCACAATAAATGGCCCGAAACAGTCCATACCACAGTACGTGAATGGAGCGGAAACCTCAACACGTTCTCTGGGAAGTTCTGCCATACGCTGTTCTTCAGCTGGTCGCCTGAGTTTCCGACATTGCACACACTTGTATATGAACTTGGCGACGGACTTACTGCCTCCAATGATCCAGAATCCATTCATTCTTAACTCCATTTGAGTTTGGCTTCTTCCCTGGTGACGAACTTTGGTGTGGTAATATGACAGAATTAGTTTAGTGATGTGGTTACCTTTTGGAAGTATTACAGGATGTTTTAGATCTGGACTGAGAGATGAGTGTTTTAGCCTCCCACCAACACGGAGGATGCCATTGTCCAAAATAGGATCCAGAGGGTACAGTGCGCTTGAATTTGGTAGAGCTTCTCCTCTTTCAATTATTTGCATTTCTTTTGAGAATGCTTGCTGCTGTACAAGCTTGATGACCACCTTAGCAGCTCTCTCACGTTCTTCAACTGTCACATGATCACCGTTGTACATCCTGTTTATTCTTGCAACCACCCTTAGAAGCATAGACCAAGAAGAGAATCGACTTAAGCGACTGAGGATGTCTGCTCCGTCTCTGACTGAGGTCACAAAGGTTTGGACTAATTTAACTTCAGGATCACCGACAAGCAGGTTCACAGGTGTGTATGGTGTTGCATTTACTTCCTGTTCCCACAGGAATTTGGGTCCTGATAACCACATTGATGTAGAGATGGCAGACGCATTAAGCCCTCTAGATGCATAATCAGCAGGGTTATCTGTTGTATTTACGTAACACCAATGACTAGGATCTGTGACATCTCGAATCAGCTGCACTCGATTTGCGACAAAAACATGAAACCTACGGGCTTCGTTGTTAATGTATGCTAAAACGACCTGCGAGTCTGTCCAGAAGAACTCTTGGTCAATCTTCATTTCCAGCTCATTTTTCAGCATGACACTCATTCTGGCAGATATGACAGCGGCTGAGAGTTCTAACCTGGGAATGCTTATGACCTTTGTAGGTGAGACCCTGGCTTTAGCCATCACCAGACTGCAGTGGACTTCACTCTTGTCATTTTTGAAGCGGAGGTAGGAACAAGCACCATATCCTACATTACTCGCATCGGAGAAGTGGTGTAACTCTGTTCTGACTATGTCACTGAAGGTATGTGGGTGATAACATCTTGGTATCAATACTTCCTTGAGTTTCAGAAGATAATTTTTCCAACCCACCCATTGAGAACGCAAGTCATCAGGAAGTTCGTTGTCCCATTCAGTACCTCTACGACACAGTTCTTGTAGGATACACTTTCCCTGTAGAATAAATGGGGCGACAAACCCAAGAGGGTCATATAGAGGGGCTATAACAGACAGAATACCACGGCGAGTCAATGGTTGATCCTTAAGGTCAATGCTGAAACTGAATGTGTCATCCTTTGTTGACCATTGAATGCCGAGTACGCGTCCAGCTGGTGCTGCTTCAAGATTAAAGTCAAGAGGCTTTGATGTAGTTGCCTTTTCTGACGGGTTTAAACAACTCAGAACGTCTTCCTTATTTGAGTTAAATTTGTGAAGCCGTAAACCTCCATGTTTACACACTCTTTGAGCTTGCATTATTAGTTCTTTGGCTTCACTGGTTGAGGGAACACTGATTAACCCATCATCCACATACAAGTTATTCTCAATGAATGCTGAGGCTGAAGGATAGTTAACCTTGTGCTGCTGTGCCAGGTACTTTAGGCCAAAATTGGCACACCCAGGTGAAGACGTGGCACCAAAGAGGTGGACTGCCATGCGATATTCTTGAGGCTCTTTCTCCAAGTCTCCACCCTCCCACCATAAGAATCTCAGGTAATTGCGTTCATCAGGTGGGACGAGAAACTGGTGAAACATCTTCTCTATGTCACAGGTAACTGCTACTGGCTCCTTTCTAAAACGGCACAGCACTCCCACCAAGGAATTGGTTAGATCAGGCCCAGTCAGAAGTGTGTCATTTAGAGATATACCACGAAACTTTGCTGAACAATCGAATACCACCATCAGCTTGTTTGGTTTCTGAGGGTGGTACACCCCATGGTGTGGGATGTACCACACTGTCTCTCCACTTAATATAGCTGGAGCTTGTTCTGCATCACCCTTGATAATCATCTCTTCCATGAAAGCCTTGTAGTGATCATAATACTGTTTATTGGACTTGAGCCGTTTCTTTAGGTGTTGTAGTCGAGCAGTTACTAGCCCTTTGTTGTTGGGTAGTGAGGGTCGGCTGCTGCACTTAAATGGGAGAGGAAGCTCGTAATGTCCATTATCCTTCTGATGAATATTGGCACTGAGGTGCTGTATGAAACGAACATCCTCTTGTGACACACATTTATCCTCATAAGCTTTCTCATTGAAATCTGACTCAAAAATTTTCAGGATATCATTGGGCGATGGGACAGGTATTTCCTTTACTGCAACACGGTGGACAAAACTCTGATTTCCTTGTCGGTCAAGGTGTGGATTAGACAGGCCTATAATACTCCACCCAAGCACAGTTCTTTGCGCGAAAGGCTCATTTTCACCACCTACAATGGCTTCCAAGGGAGCTAGAGCAGATGGGCAGTCAAATCCAATTAAAAGTCCGACTTCACAGTTCAAAAGTGGTGATAGCTGACTTGCTAAGTGTCTGAGGTGACTCCACTGAAGCGCTGTGTGCTTGGTGGGAATATACGACTTGTCCACTGGAATGAAGTCTCTTGTGTATGCTTGCTGTAGTGGTATAGAACTTGCAGATTGTAGTCCTCTTACTTTAAGTCCTCTTACTGGCAGTGATCGTGTCAGCAGCTGTCATGGTGCTGAGCCTCAATTGCACAGGTTGTGAGACAACATTCAAACTTTCAAGAAGATCTTCCAAGATGAAACTTGAGTCGCTCTGGGTGTCAAGTAGAGCATAAGTTAGTACTTCTCTTTGGGGTTCGTACACTGTAGAGATGAAAACTGGCACAATGCTGGAAGTAGCAGGAGAACATTGAGTGAGTGCGTGGGTCATGACTTTATGAACTTCCTCATTTGCTTGAACATTCGTAGATGCCCCTTTAGGGTCCTTTGAAGGAGCTTTATCCCTTTCTTCATGTAAGCAGGTAGGATGACTTCGACTACACGTACCACATGTATGTCTTCTTCTACAGTCTTTACTCATGTGTCCCTTTCTGAGACATCCGAAACAGAGGTGGGTTTCATGAATGAAGGCTTTCTTTTCTTCAATAGTCTTTCCAGCAAATGTAGAGCATTGAGCAATGTGATGTTTTTCATCCTTGCAGAAAAGGCACGATGTCTTTGGCTTAGAGATGTACGTCTCTGGTCTTTTTGAGCTTAAGTCGTTCACCTGAACCTTTGTACTGAGAGCCTTAGCACGTTTGGGGAACCTTTCATCTGTGTTCCTTTGATTCACAAATAGCGCAGAGGTTATAGGGTTACAAGCTATTTTTGCTTCCTTTTGCAGAAATTCTGTGAAGCATTTGAAACTTGGATAGTCACCTGATGTGTCTAGCTCTTCCACCACGATTCGGTTCCACTTTCTCACAATCCATTCGGGGAGTTTCTTTAACAGCTTGTGGTTTTCTTCAGAATCATTTAGGATGGCTAATCCTTTTACGTGAGGAATTGCCTCGACACAACCTTGTAGGAAATCTGTGAAATCTCGTAATGCCAGTGGGTCATTTGCTCCAATTTTGGGCCATCTCATCAGCTTGTCTCGAAACGCTCTTTGGATGACGAACGAGTTCCCGTACCTTTCCTGTAACACTTTCCAGGCACCTTGATACGCATCCTCAGAATTTCTGTAGAAATATCCCTCCACCGCTTTGTGAGCTTCCCCAGCAAGGTAATTCTTCAGATAGAACATTTTTTCACCAGAAGGAAGAGGTTTTCGATCAATTAGGGCCATGAATGACATCTTCCAATCTATGAATTTTAAAGGGTCACCAACAAAGACAGTGGGTTCTGGAACTGGCAGCCGATGTGTGCTTAGTTTGCTATTGCTTGAGCTAGATTTGCAGTTTCCTGAGGTGTTGTAACTTTATATCCTTCACATGATGCTTGCTGAGGTAGGAACAACTGTGCTTCCGGGTTCAGTTGAGATGTAAGCTCTGTCCTTTGGCAGCCAGTGTGAATGCTAGGGCCTTCGTCATCTTCACAGCAATGAAGGTTGCCTTCCAAATCGTTATACACTTTGACACGAGCTGCTGCTACTTTAACTTCTTTGTCAACTTGTAGCTGTTGTAGCCGCTTCTTTTCCTCAACTAGCCTTAACTGCATTTCAGCCTCCTTCTGCTTTATCTCCGCTAACATTCTCGATTCACAAAGCTTCCAGTCATGCTCCATCTTATCAAGCTTAGCTTGTTGATTGTGAATTTCTTGTAAAGCTTTAGCTTGTTCTAGTTTCGCTGCAAATTCTGCCTGTGCATCAGCACGCTTACTTGAGACTTTAGAAGTCTTCGATTGGTTATCGGATCCCAGTGATGACTCTGAAACGACTGTGTTTGTTACTGTACATCCAAAGACGGATCCATATTCATCCTTATTCAGCACCTGCCTTACTCTTTCCTTCACAAGTTCTTCGTTGTAACTTTCATTAAATGTTTCCAGTCGTTTACTGACAAGATCAGTGATCTCTGCAGTTAGTGCAGCGCAGGCATCCATACGTTTAACAATGTCTGGAGTAGTAGTGTGGTTACGCAGAATCGGTTCATAACGCTGATAGACTGAATCATGTCTGCCTTGAATGTCCTGCTGTATTTGCTCCAGGTCTTCACGTGTACAGAATGTTTTCAAATTTGATCTAGCCTCTCTTGCAGCCTGCTTCCAGGACTCATATGTCTTATGGAAGGACCTTTCCTGTTTCTTTGCTTCGAGCTCATGCATCTCGCGACCTTTCTCTGTTAAGCTTCTTTCACGTGAGCTTGCTCTGATCTGTTGCACTGGTGGGTTACTTATTTCTTCAGCTGGAAGTGGCATCTCCTCGACTGATTCAACTTCCTTTTCAGGTGGGTTTTCCATGGCCTCTTTAAAGTTGTTTGCTTCTTTAAACTGGGCAACTTAAGCTATAAGTGATACCATTTCCATCAGACCTCTAAAATGTAAGCACTCAAAATATTAGCAACGAGAATCAACACAAATGCATAACTGTAAACACTTTTAACATTTAAATATTTCCCTTGTAATAGATCAGAAATTTCAGTGTTTACAAACAGTAATAAAGTTAACTATACTCTTTGTGTATGACCTTTTAAATGTCCAAGATAAATCTTCAACAATCAACGTTCAAATTTAACACACAAGTTTTTTATAGTCTTTAAATAATCAAGTAAACTTGAATATTTTCTTGTGATTTGACTTATTCAATTTAAATGTCTCTTGTAGTTTTATCCTTCAATTTAATAGTTCTGTAGCGTTTATACGCCCACGTATAAATATAATTAATTATTATTCATAACGAATTATGATCAATAATTAATAATTTAATTATTTTCAAAATTTACTGTAACAGAATCAATAATATGATCATTTATCAGTTCATCCAATGAACAGAAGGCATAAACAATTATTAACTCTAGGAAATATAATATCTTCCTGGCCAAGAAAGAATAACCCCCTAACAGTAAATTAAGAAATAGGGTAAAAGCATAGGTAACTTTTGATCGAAGTTCAAGACAATAAATTTGATAAGCACATACACAAGCAATATCTTTTCAAATACAAACAATACTTTATTGATTATATACTAACACATACAGCTAATCTCTAACACACACACACACACACACACACACACACACACATTCATACGAGTTGCAGAAAGGAAGAGAGTGAGGAAAGAGTGGGTTTAAGAGTGAAAGGATGAAATCTCACGATTCCATATGCACTTAGACATGACCTGAACGAACCATCAATCATTAATTTAACCCTTCTATCGTTTCTTAGACAGGTTATTAAATTTATGTAAATACACCAGTGCAGCTTTTAGTCTGGAGGTACTTGCTTGTCTTTGCGTTCCTTTTTGGGAATTCCCTTCGTTGCGTAACAGAGGGTTTCCCCGGGTTCGTTCGTCGGCTGTGGTCTCCTTGTGCCTGGATAGATGGGGCGAGGACCAGTCACGTGTGGCTGGCGGTCGCGGATGGTTGATGCGTCTTTGAAGTTGAAAGCGTGCGTTGCAGCCGTGAATCGTGGAACGAAACTTTGCAGCAAAACTTAACTTAAAACCGAGACTTTCAATCGGAAAAGAAGAATAACACAAAAGAAAGAAAGAAAATGAGATACGGAAAGGAGCTAGATGACTGGAAATTGAATCTAACCCATATCTGATCTTAATTTGGGTTGATCTGCTCGTCTGTTAACGTTACATGGTTACTAAAACCATCGTCTGCCGTCTCCGTCTTTGTTCTGCACTCGTTGAGAGCTCTTCTGTATCAGAACATTTTGAACGAACTAACTTTTGGACTCCCGAGAGCGAACTTGGAGAGAGAGCCTCGAGAGCAGCGAGAGAGAGAACTTAGAGAGTTTTGGGTCTAAGGTTTTTAACTAAAATTTGTCCTCCCCTTCTGAAGAGAGCGGACCAATTAGACACTGTTCTTTGTTTTCAAAGTCATAAATCATGTATTCCCTGAGGGGTTTTTCTAATGAAACTAAAAGACCAGATGCAGTTTAGGCATGATTTCGAATTATCAGAATATGAACATTTTTAAACAGATTTAATTCCCGTCATCTTGCTATTTGTGTTCGTAAGATAGCATTGATATGAAACAGTACACACTTCACACATTCACACGTCTAATAATTATAATTATAACAATTACATGAATTATATGGGATCAAAGCATATTAAACGGACACATATATATCGTAGAAACGCATAGAATGATGTATGATGTTTTTAAGTCCGTTGAAAATTGTTCTTGAATGAGTTTTATGGATCTTGATAGGTAAAGTCTTTTTGGTGTGCAAAGTTTAGACATTCCAATCTGAGGTCATGGATAGTTCTTGCTGAAGAGAGGTTTTGTTCATCTCTCATGGGACCAAGATGGGGTCCGTTGGCCGCAGGGGTCAGCAGTACCATTTTCTGAACTGATCCGTCTTGCAAAACTATCAAACGTTGACCAGTTTTTCCTTAAGTTAACCAATAAAAATGTCTTTGGTAAGCAGACTTTCTGGAGACTGGATGATTTATGGCTCTGGTTCGTGAGGACTCTTGTGTGAGACCTTGGTCTTTGTCTTTCTCTTAACCAATCAGTAATTTCGGCAACAAAGATAGTATTGACCAGTTATTTCGTTAGTGCTGGGGGTCAGTTTTAAACACCCCGACTGGTTGGCGCCTGGCCCCGATGACAAGATGGATGAGGATCATGAGACGTTCTGAACAAGTCTTTCCCCCCCCTCATTCATCGAGAAGCAGAGAATTTGAATTAATATTCAAAAAGAAGATGAGTCGGTGGTTGGTTCCTTCTCATTGTTGTTACAGTTCAAAAAAATTCTCCTTTCCATTTGAACATGTCCAATGAATGGATGCAGCTCACGTGGGAATACGATTTAACTCACAGTCTCAATCTCATCTGTAATGTTAAACGGTGCCTTGCTACCACCTTGCGATCTTTCCCTTTAAGCAGTTATAATGACGTCACGATCCGCTGTGACTGCGCAGACGTCCGCAGCGCCGTGCTGATCCTCGTGCGGCGTTGTGATGAACTCTCTCGAACAGGGCAGCAGCGAAGCGATGCAGAGTCCCGATAAGCGTCGAGTTTCACTGTAGCAGCCCCTCGGCGTCGACAAACGAGACAGAGAGTTTCGACGGGTGCTTAATCTTCTTTATTCCGCTCGCTTTGAGCGCCATTAACCGTGACTTCGATAAACGTTGTGTTGTAGCACCGTGAAACTACATAAAGAAACAATATACTCATAAATAAAAAACGTATGTACAAATGACAGATTACTTAAACAAATACACATTTACAGATACCCAAAAGGCAAATAAATTATTACATACATGAGAAATTAACCAAAAGAGCTCGACAAATAACACGTGCCATACGAAATTATATATTACTTTAAAATACAACATGCAAACACACAATAAAGACACAGACCTCGCTCCGCTTGCCAAAGGGTACTAAAAGAACCAAAACGTAAAGTGCATCCACCTTTTTACAATATATATTTCAAACTTTTGTAAACACCACGTGAGAACCACAATGTGCTCCTCGTCCGCACCTCTTTCTTCTCCCTGAGTTACAGCTTACGTTACGTAGAGAGCGTGCGTGCGCGCACACACCACGTTTAAAAGGGACACACACACATACATATTTTTGCGGTCATTTACATCCATGACTTTTAAAGTGGCGGATATTGTACTGTTCCCCGACCGGAACCCGGATTGCATTTCATTTAAAATATTATGTGAGTGCAAATATGATTTAAGTTGAGTAGCAACTAAAGATTGTAATATTTTAGAAAGAACAGGAAGATTAGAGATGGGTCTAAAATTATTCATGTCAAATCGATCACCAGATTTGAACAGGGGAGTAATGTAAGCTTGCTTCCAGATTGCTGGGATCTGATTAAAACTTAATGACATATTAAAAATATGAGTAATAGGCTCAGCTATAACCGGTGCAGCCACCTTTAACAAAAAGGGATCCAGACCATCAGGTCCAGGCGCCTTTTTAGGGTCTATAGAATTTAGTGATTTCATAACATCTTGAACTTGGAGGGCTTCAAAATCAAATGATAAATCAGAGATAGAAGATGTACTAGGTGGCAAAAAATGTGTTGAAGCATCCCTTGAAATTGATGGAAACTGCTGATCAAATAGATGACCTGCCTTCTCAAAGTGTACATTAAAGGCATTTAAAATGTCACTTTTATCTGTGATGGTTACATTTCCAATGATCAATTTCTGGGGAAAGTCTGAAACCTTTTTGTTCTGCAATACTTTAATTGTTTTCCAGAATTTAGAAGGATTGTTAAAGTTATCAGTAGTTGCATTAAGATAATAATTTGATTTAGAGGCCTGAATGGCTGAAGTACATTTATTTCTCAAAGTTCTAAAACGCTGCCAATCTACATTACTGCTGGACCTCCTTGCAAGGGACCACTGTTTATTTCTTAATTGAATTAACTGGGCTAGTTCTTGAGAAAACCAAGGATTATCCCTATTCTTTATTCTATGCTTTTTAAAAGGAGCGTGTTTATTGGCAATCAATAGAAACTGTTGCTGAAAAAAATCAATAGCTTCATCAACAGTAGGAATCAATGCAACATGATTCCAGTTCAGTCTTGCCAAGTCAGATAAAAATGCCTGATCTGAAAAATGTTTAAAATAGCGTCTAGAAACAGTGAGACCCTTAAGTTTAGGTATTTTGGTGTTTCTAACACATCCTATTTGCACAATGGTCGCTTAGGTCGTTCACAAACACACCTATTGCTGTATACTTATGAGCCCTGTTAGTGAGAATGACATCTAACAGAGTGTCACTATTAGGCTTAGATGGATTAAATCTGGTGGGGCTATCAATGAGTTGTACTAAATTTAGAGAATTACAAGCCAACTTAAAATTCTCTGATTTGTCGCTGAGCCAATCCCAATTTAAATCACCAAATAAAATTATTTCGGAATTATTTAACTTGGACAACACTTCAGTTAAAGTCGATAGGGTCTCGTTAACAGCAGAGGGGGGCCTATAGCACCCAATAAGAGTAAATGGAGCATTTGCAACCCCAATATTTAAAGCAATAAGTTCAAACTGTCTTGGGATTGACTGGGAAAGTAAAACAGACACAGGAAATTTTTTAGATACATAAATAGCTACGCCACCTGCACGCCCTTTTCGATCTATTCTGTAAACATTATAACCACCAACACAAATAACATCATCAGGGACAGACGGTTTGAGCCAAGTTTCAGAGATCACAACAATATCTGGATTAGCAGACATAAACCACGTTTTCAATAAATCCAGTTTGGGTAGTAAACTTCTAGCATTGATATGTAGAAAACCAATTCCATGCCTATTAGCAAATTCAGTAGGTGTGGAGAGATGATGTAAATTGACTGAATTAGGCAGGGGACCCGGGTTTACATTAACATTACCAGAGACAAATAAAAGCAATAAAATCAATGTTCGTGAAAGAGACTTTTTTAACATTAAAAGAAGATTTGTGATGGGAGAAAGTCCTTGGACAGCCATAAGAAATAACTGATTCAAACACCAGCAAGGTGTGTGGCAAGACAGTCCTTATATGATCAATTATTAGTACATTGAGAAATTGATCAGTGGTAAAGTTTGTCGCGAATTGCCGACTTGATGGAAGATCATAGAATTCCATAGAAAATGAAAGTTGTATGCAACAATACTTGCATGACAGCGGCGTACACGCGAGACAAACAAATAAGATCAGCACAATCGTGAATTTTAAAGTCATTTTTAAATGTCACATCCAGCGTCCAGAGAGACTGAAGAAAAAAATACCGGCAGCAGAAGGGGAGAAGGAGGCGAAACAGTCACCTGAGATTTATATCTGAAGATAGGCATCCACCGCCTCACACCCGGCGTAAAAATTGTTTGGCGCACAATTGCACAGCAACCTCGGATCAGAAGGCATAGTCGCTCTGGCAGATCCTTTGAAACCCGAGATCGAAATCCAACGATGGGCCAGCTCGAATGCAAGGTCAAGCAGTCGGATGAAGGAATCCAATAACTCTTTTGCTGATCGCATTCGCACCACCGGAGACGAGCCTCTGCGGCCACTGACAAAGAACCAGCATCAGAGCCGTTATACACACAATTGCACAGCCGGCTGACCCAGTCAGCGCACGTTGTCGCCCTGGCCGATCCTTCAACTGGTGAAATTACTCCGTAAAGCTGCCCGACTGCTAGACATCAATACAAACTACAATTCGCCATCTCTGTAGAAAACCCTCAGAACTTAGGAACATTTAAAAGCTGCTTAGCACTTGAGATAAGACCCAAGACAGGACTCCCAAAAAACAGAGACACACATGAAACTGCTATCGTGCCGCCATCTTGAAATGCATATTGGGCCAAATGACTCGAAAGTCATACTCAAACCAAGGCACGGGTATGTTCCAAAATCCCTCAACACACCGTTTAGGGCGCAGGTGATTTCCCTGTCGGCCCTGCCGGTCTCCAATGAGGAGGAGGACGCAAGCTTCAGGGCATTAAGGGCTTATGTGTCTCGCTCGACTGTCTTCAGACAGACGGAGCAGCTCTTCGTTTCGTTCAACGGACATTCTAAGGGACTTGCCGTGTCGAAACAGAGTCTATCCAGGTGGATAGTTGATGCTATTGCGCTGGCTTACGCTTCTAAGGGCCTGCAGTGCCCGTTAGGTGTCAGAGCGCACTCCACAAGAGGCATGGCCTCGTCGTGGGCTTGGTCTAGTGGGATTGCCTTGCAAGATATCTGTATGGCAGCAGACTGGGCCTCTCCGTCTACATTTATAAGGTTTTATAACCTAGAGGTTCCTGCCTTGCAGGCTAAGCTGCTTTCGGTCGTAACGTAACCTCGGTTCTCTCTAGAAGAGATCGCGAGATTGTGATTTTTTTCACAAATTGTGCTTGCAAATTGTATAATATCCAAGGTAAACATTTCTAATAATTGTGCAGTTAATTGTTCTCATATTGTATTTTCAGAAAGTTTTGGACTATATTCTCTACCCAAATGTGTCACTAATAAAGCACAATAAAAATAATTTAAAGAGAAGGCTTATATTGACCTTTTAAGATTGTGTTCTATCCTTGTATATATATTTTTTGCTATTTTAACCATTTAAATTTTAACAATATTTCCAGTGTAATCTTTCTTTGTAAAAACTAAAGTATACATTTTATCATACGCATTTCAAAGTAAAGGATTCATTAGTTTGAATATAACCTACATTGGAACAAACACTATAATAACATCTTAGTTGATGACTTTATTTTTGACAAAACATAAAATATATTATTCCTCACAGCGTCTTAAAGTACATGACTCTGATAACTCGCTGTGTGTGTTATCCAGCGTATGGGCATTCTCATGTTTGTATGGATCGCCTCAGATCATTTGCGTTTGAATAGCGCGCACTCTCCGTGGGTGGGGTCACATTAAAACATAATGAGCTGAAAGAGAACGACTGACATCTCTCTCTTTTCATACATATTACATAAACTGAGAATATTTGTTTTTTTATAAAAATACTTCATTTAAAAGAAGATAATTCAAGCTTCATGCCTGTGTGACTGTTTGACTGAGTATTCGCTGAGTTACAGTTCATTTTCAGACGCGTTTCAGAATGGACTTAACTGACAGAGAGAAAGCAGAACTCGCTTCGTGTTTATTTTTCTTTATTTGGCAAAAAGCACAACACTTTGTTTTTATTGTGAGTATACACAAAAAAATACACACTTAACAGGATCGATTGATGTATGAAACTTGTATGCAAGATCAAAGTCAACAGATTATTTTGAGTCTCTTTTGCACCAATAAGAAAAAAAGTGAGCAGATCACGCCGGCGTGATTGCCGACCTCAGGGGTTTAAAATGACGAAATCACCCTCACTGTGTAAGAGTACACGACCCACTTTCCCACTGTGTAAATATTGATAGGCCTCAGTACTTTAATAATTTTTCATTGCTGCTCCATCAACTCCTTCTGACAGGACGAAGTAGTTAAATATGTCCCCATAGGTTACCTCTGGCCACTTCTCCATATCGTCTACCCATGTTAACAATGACGATGGATTGGACAATATGAGACCATCTGATCATCAGACGAAGTTTTCTCTGTGCTCTCAATTTAAAACATTTACGGTATCAGCGTTATTTGTCATTTCGCTAAAGCTTTGGCTAGCTATAAACAATCTTCTAACTACTGAACTAGCTACCGGATGTGCCGTGTAAGTTTAGCGGAAGTCGGATGAGAAAATGTAGAAGAGTGAAGTATTAACAGTGGGAGAGGCGGAATAAGGTGTAAGGGTGGATTTCCAGCAGCGATTCAGGCTGCAAGACTGCAGAATGACTAAATAAATGTTATTAGCAAGATGGTAGAAAACTGTACATTTCTTGTCTATTCCACCCACTGCCACTTATACCAGCGACGGAAATAAGCGCAGTTACAATAGCTTAATATGTGGGAGAGCGTTGCTATAGAGAGTGACGATATTGTATTGCCTTTACCAAGGAAGCCAAGCTTTATGGACTCCTCGAGTTCAAGAAATCGTAAATCTGTCCATGATTACTAGAGTAGCACTTCAAAGTCAATACCAAATCAAAACTAGTTAGCACATTAGTTGTAATTGAAAAGGTTTAATGACAAAATATGGTTATGGTTACACTTAAAATAGTTACAAAATATATGTATGAGATGATGATAACTTAAACCATTAATCTTACCCAGCATATATGAAAAATGTTACCAGAGAGGGACAGTTGGATACCAAACATTTATAAAACTGTATGATAATTGTTAACATTTTATTAACAGTGGGAGAGGCGGAATAAGGCTTATACTGTAGCGGAGCAAGAGCTCCATACTATGGAAGCATATGGGTAGCAAATTTCAATTTGAAATGTAATATGCAAAATGACAATGCAATATGTAAAATGGCAATGCATTTCTGTAATTAAATTTAAATTTTCCCATCATTTGTGCAACGTTTGGTGCAAAATGAAAATTAAAATTCAATTATAAAATTTACATTTGCCATTTCATACACTAGTTTTAATATTGAATACATATTTTAACGCTTTATAAGTTGCAAAATTAAAATTAAAATGTATTACAGAAATGATTATGTTTAACATGTTCAAGCAAAAACTGTAGCAAAATTGTAATTTAAATGTTATTTTTTCTTAATTGCATTTACACTCACAGTTAAGACACTTGCGATTGCATTGCCATTAAGTGTCACGCAATGAATGTAGCAAAATTCAATGTGCAACTTGAAAATGCATTCTGAGCCGATCACGTGCCCGCCCCGCGTGAAGTTGGCCCCGCCCCCAACACAAAATAGGCTCAATCGTTTTTACTTCGTTTGTGCTGTAATTTTTGTTTGTTTGTGCTGCTTCTGTTTTTTAGATAGTAAAATAATATTTATAGGTAATTCAGTCACCCAGGCCGCCACATGCTCCAAATAAAATAGATCTTGTTCGGTTCGTGCCGGTTTTGTTTGTGCTGCTTCAGTTTTTGAAATAGCCTATTAGACCGAATTATAGACGATGATGTCACCTGCTCAACGTTCACCCAAAATTCTCATATGTTTGTGCTAATTTTCGCCGATAAAGGTTTATTTTGTGCTGCTTCGGTTTCTTAAATATTAAAATAATATTTATTGGTCATTCTGAGGTCACTCAGCTCCCCGACCTGCTCCACATTCACCAAAATAGTCTCGTTTGTTTGTGCGATCGTTTGTGCCGGTTAAAGTTTTGTTTGTGCTGCTTCGTTGTTAGACACTGAATTATAGACGATGAAGTCACCAGCCCTCGACCTGCTCCACATTCACCCAAAAAAGGCTAGGTCGATGAATTTGACCCGTCAGATTCCGTGACCCTGTGTATTAATACCTTCAATATGCTTTATAAAATAGAGAGGGGATCATATTTTAGTCTGCCTCATATTTTATGATTATACAGATGCAAACAGAGATGGTCACACACATCACATTCGTCACTTTATTGAACATTACAGTCAGTTATTAAAGAGCGGTCACGTTTTTCGGTAGCTATTAATACCGAATACCAGTGGAGCTTTGTCATATTATGTGATCACAGAGTAATAGGCCTATGCATTTGTAAGGAAAAACTATAGGATCTCATTATTGGGTATTGAAATTAATAGTAATAAGAATAAAGATAAGCATGTATCAGACAATGAGAATATTTTATACAAAACGAAACCAGCCAGCATCAGACAACAGCAGCTCAGCATGTTGACATGGGTGTCGACGACGCTTGATAGGCAGAATACTCTCCCAGACCCAGACAGTCCAACATCGTACTGGTTCTATCACCTGCAGACGCGTAATAATCTTCAGAAACACTACAATTTCTCTGTTCACGCTCCACTTCATCTGCTAACGTAGACTCACTGTATTCCGGACATCACGGTATTCCGGACACTTGACCTTTTCCCGCCAATTCTATAAATAAACACTGCCAGGTCACGGCATCTATATATATCTGTGTCTTCTTTGCCTCCTCCTCTTTCGACTCAGACCAACCTTGTGTTTCCAGAGCCAGTCATTTCAGAGAAATCAACGTGAGTTTCTAATGTACACCAATGACTGTTCAGAAAATGGCGGGGGGAGGGTTTTCCGGCTGGACAAAAGGAAGAGGGGAAGAATACCTCGGCTCTTAAAACACGATCACCCACCCAAAAATGTCAAATAAAAACCTTCTTATGGTCTTATAAAATAATTAAAGAGTTACTATATAAAAATATTTGTACTTTAAGGTATATACACGTTCAATGGAGCACTTTGTCCTACATGAAGTTGAGCGGCAGCGGCGCATCACTGCACCATCATTAAATCACCTCACGTTAGGACAGCACATTGTAATAGCATGCAATTTAACATAATTTCAAGCCATTAAGTTAATATAAGTTAACTTAAGCCATAAAAGTAAATAAATGATTAACTTAACGTTATTAACTTTACTTTTATTTACTAAATAAAATTATTCAGTAAATAAAAATAAAGTTAATAACGTTAAGTTAATCATAATTTCTATTACGTTACATTAACGTTAAGTTATTTGAGGACCCAATAAAAATGAATGAATCTAGACTTCATTTTATAAAAGGAACTTTTAATAACACGGAAAAAGTGAACATCAACAAACAACTAACTTATAAAATTTAATAACATGGAAAAAGATTAACATCAACAAAAAACTATACACATTTAATATAATATAACTTACATTAAAGGGATAGTTCACCCAAAAATTTAAATGCTGTCCTCATTTAACTTGCTCACCCTCATGTTGTTCCAAACCTGTATGACTTTCTGCTGAACACAAAAGAAGATATTTTGAATAAAGTCGGTAACCAAACGACTGATGGACCCCATTGACTTCCATAGTAGGAAAAAATACTATGGAAGTCAATGGGGACCAGCAACTGTTCAGTTACCAACCTTCTTTAAAATATCTTCTTTTGTGTTCAGCAGAAGAAAGGAAATCATACAGGTTTGGAACATGAGGGCGAGTAGGCTAAATGATGACAGCATTTTCATTTTTGGGTGAACTATCCCTTTAATGTTTGGTTTCCCTTTCCCTGGTGTGTCCTGGCCTGATGTGTCCTCTCCCCGCCTGTTAAAAAGAAAAACATTAATGCTTTAAAAACACTTAATGTTAAAGCCATAAGTATAAGAACTCACAACAGTATTAACATTACAGAAAAGCTTACAAATGCATGTCTTCTTTTGGTTACGCTATGTTAGGGAAGAATGTCAGGGGAAAAAAAATACAGCAGGGAAATGCTAGACACAGCATTAAATGCTTTAAAGGCAGGAGAAAGCGTGAGAAGTGTCTCACAGAAATTCGGGATACCGAAGTCCACCCTGTCAGACCACAAGCTGGGGAAATCTGAATGTGGTCCTCATCCAAATAGGGCCCTTACCCTGGAGGAAGAGGAATCGTTAGTGAATTATATTGTTTGGATGGCAGATCATGGGTTTCCTCTTACAAGAACCATAGTCAAGTGTCTTGCCCTTGAGATAATAAAGGAGAGCAGCCGGAAGACTCTGGTCAACCTCGAGACGGGGTTGAGCGACAACTGGTGGGTCCGCTTTAAAGTTCGCCATCCAGAGCTGACCACCCGGACACCGGACTCCCTCGATAGGGCCAGGGTCCTTGCCGCAACACCTGAGGGGATAGATAATTTTTTCAATTTGCTTGTTAAAATTATCGACCTCCACAGTCTCCATGACAAACCTCACCAGCTGTGGAACTGCGACGAGACGGGCTTCGGAGATAAGCCAAAGTCGAAGGAGAAGGTGATCTGACAAAAGGGAAAGCGCCACATCTACCGGCAGCAGACCACCACCAGGGAGCACATCACTGTGCATGTAGCAGTAAGTGCAGCTGGTGAAAGTGTCCCTCCCTTCATTATTTATCCCCGCTGCCTTCCCAGTGTGGCGTATGCCTTGGGTGGGCCAGAAAATAGCCTTTACGGTTATGCGGACAAAGGCTACATGACTGCAGAGCTATTTTTGAAATGGCTGGACCATTTTATCAAGTATGCCCCTCCTGCACGCCCTCTAGTACTTATAATGGACCAACATGAAACTCACTGTGGCCTTCACATAATAGACATCTGCAGGGAAAACCAAATCGAGATTCTCCTCCTACCCCCCCACACAACTCACATGCTGCAGCCACTGGACATCAGTGTTTTCAATCCCCTGAAGGGAGTGTTCAGCACCCTGGCCAGTCGCATGGGCCTGGTGAGAGGAGACATGGTGATTGGCAAGAAGCACTTCTCCTCTGTGCTGAAGCATGCCTATGAAAGGGCCGTCACTGCAGCCAACATCACGTCAGGATTCCGGAAGGCCGCATCTATCCTCTGTCAAGAGAAGCAGTGGACATGACACAGGTTAGGTTCTTTATTGTATTTTCTAAAAAAATATTCCTATTAATTGTGTTATGCAACTTAAATCTAACATAATGTGAAGAATACCAGTTTTTAACTTGAGCACTCTATCTAGATTGTAAAGCTTGTGCCCAGTGCAGCTGCTGTGCCCACCTCCTCCACGGCAGCCACTGCTTCCTCCTCCTCCACGGCAGCCGATGCGCCCTCCTCCTCCTCCATGGCAGCCACTGCTTCCTCCTCCTCCATGGCAGCTGCTGCTCCCTCATCTGCTGTGCCCAGCTCCACCACAGCAGTAGCTTCTTCCTCCTCTGCTGTGGCCACCTGTTTCACTTCACTGGTCTGTCCTACTTGTAACAAGAGCACAAAAAATCACTTGGTGGAAACTGGCCTCATTCCACAATATTTAGCGGACATCCTGGTCACACCCACCTTTGGCCAGAGAGCGGAAGGGATACGGCGTCGGGTGCCACTGCAAGCCCGGGTCATAACAAGTGACGATTATGTGGCACACCTTGACAACCTAGAGGCCAAAGAAAAAGAAAAAGAAGAACAGAAGAAGAAAAGGAAGGAGGAACAGGAGAAGAATAGGGAAGCAAAAAGGGCTAGACAGGCTAAGGCAGCGAGAAGAGGAGCGCCTGCGATGGATGATGGCAGCTACTGTTCTGTTTGCAAAAGCAGTTTACCACCAGGGTCCAACGCAGAGGTGGACGAGTGGATCCAGTGTGACCTCTGCCAGCTGTGGTTCCACATGGTGTGTGTGGACACAGACACTGTCCCTGACGGAGAGTGGCTGTGTCACAAGTGTGGTGTCACTGTAAATATGTAAATAGATAGCCTATAGATAGATAAACAGATAGAATAGATAGTTAGATATAGACATTATATATATAGACATTATATAGATAAACAGATAGAATAGATATTGTTAGATATAGACATATATTATTATAAATTGTTATTGTTAAAATTAAGTTGTTATTTTTGTGTTATATTTGTGTTCATTCTGTTTTTGTTTTTGATCAATTTTATGTGTTAATTAGTTCTCTTTTGTAATAATTAAATGCGTTCAATAATTCAACAAATAGCTGTGTTTCAGTCACGTGATTATTATGACGCACGAAGGCGGGGCGATTTCAAATGGAGGGCAGGAAGTAAACATGGAGAATACGTCTATGGAGGAAACCGTTGCGGAGTGTCCGTATTGTACATTTATCCGATTTTTTTGACCGTCCGTTTACACATTCTTTAAACTGTGACCTATATCCGATTCATGTGTTTACACTTGCCATACTATCTGAAATATCGCGCATGCTTAAAGGGTTAAATTCTCTTGCACAGATGGATGAACGCGAAATATGCTTGATGCTAGCTCTGCGATGTATGTGAAGTTCGCCAAACATCACCATGATTTTGAGGCGAAGGAGGACGAAAAGTGCCATCATTGCACATATGCTTCAGTTATTGTGTGTGAGAGAGATCTCAGGACTGGTGGGAGCATATTGTGTTTAAATATTGGCTTTAACCGCGGAGACGTTGCCTAACGTAATGCCTCAGAAAATGCGATCTGCCTGTTTACATGACAGTCGCAGTGGCACATATCCAATTTATTTCCACATATGAATGAGGCCTGAAACCGATCTCGAAATATCCGAATGCATTGCGTTTTTTTTTCCTGTTTACACTGTCATGGAACACATCCGATCTGTGTCACATATGAGCAAAAAATCGGAATTGGATCACGTTTCACTGACAGTGTAAACGAGGTAAATGAGCATTTAACGACAGCCTAATGCTATATAAACACAGACACAAAAAACACGTTGATTAGCTAACATACCTCTGATGAAGTGATCGTTGCAGACTCGGGCATTGACAGACTCTGCTCCTCCCGACCGCAGACGTAACTTACGTTAAAAATCCACTTTTTAGGGCATTGTTCTGTGAGCTTTTTACATTTCTCACCTTTATGAGTGACACTCTTAGGTACTCTATAAAAACCCTTTCCCTTTTCTCGATTAGAGTGATTGGAGGAGCCGTAAACTACACAATACATTGGCATTTTTTCAGGCGGCAGATTCAGCTATTTCACTTCCTGCCCTCCATCTGAGTTTCGCGCTCTCGTCATGCAGCAGCGTGACGTCATGTGAAAACAACCTATTGGCAGAATTGTGTTTATTTACGGTAAATAAATCCTCCACATGACTTTACATGAGCAGTATTTCTAGCTATAACAATATACTAAGATTATTTAACATTCTTAAATATGACATTAACGTTAGAATATAATACTGCCATGTGCTTCACATGTGCAATCGTCGATGCCATGTGCTTCACATGAGCAACCGTCGATTAAAAGAGTGTATCGACGCTTATAAATAATAAATATACAACATATGAAGATTAATATAATTATTTTACCAATTTATAGTTGTTAAAATGTATGTGTTTTATATTAGAAATGACTCCTCCTTACCTGTCTGAAACACGGTGAGTAAAAAATTTCAACCGTCCGGAACACAGTGAGTCCTCACGGTAATCCGGACACTGCGTCTCCCGGCGTTTTTTTCAAGATTTCTCCAAAATGATTGGTCCAAAATGTGTCAATCAAACTTTGGAAACGTGTGGAAGGCATTTCCCCAGAGACAGACGAGCCAATCAGGTTTCTCTTTCCGCGAATTGATATCTTACAGGACTTTTTACTGTGCAAAGTGTCCGGAATACAGTGAGTCTACGTTAGTGAATGTAACACTCGTATCAGCTCTGCCGCCGCCGTGTTTCCTTCCAACACCTCAAAATATGCTGCATAGCGTATGTTTACCTGTTGCCGAGCAACGCAGTTGATTGACAGGGCGGGGCGGACACGTGATCGGCTCAGAATGCATTTTCAAGTTGCACATTGAATTTTGCTACATTCATTGCGGGACACTTAATGCAGAGCCATAGAGAGAAAGAGTTGTGACACTCTTTGATGTCGCCGCTATGGCTGTCACGTGGTTCATGTAAGCCCCAATAGTTCCAAAACATACGCTGGCTGTCATGCTCTTCTATGGGACAGACAGCAGCGATTGCATTATTGAACGGTAAATATAAAATAAAACACACACCCAAGTACTTTTTCAGCTGTTATTGCGTTATTGCATTTTGTTAATGTCAGTTTTGCATTTGGAGATAAGTTTTAGGCTATATTTTTGGAGGGAAAAGCTTATATTAGTAGCACTGGCTTTAGCGGCTCTAACTTAACTTTTCCATATCATTCATCTGATGATGGACGTTTCATGATATTTATTTTAGCACAACTGGGCTGTATTAGGCTATTGATTCCTGTGATTTTGCTTATAAATTTTGATTCAGTCATTAGCCTACCTTCGTGATCACGCAAAGAGGTCTGCCGTGGCGGTCCGTTCAGAATTCGCTTAAATATTTTTTATTAAACAATGACAGACAACAAAAATGTGTGCTTGTGTGAGTGTGTGTGAACAAGAAAAACAAAAACCAGGGGCAGGTGATCCATGAAACAGACAGGACTGGTGATCCCATAACAATCCTAGAGGTCCAGCATTGTTCTCACAAGCCGCTTCACTCAAGACAATAAAACATAATGAAAAGTTAGTATATTACAAAAAATTTAATTAAATAAAAGTTGCTATAAAGGTGGTAGCGATTCATTACTGAACTCTTACTGTCACAGCTGACGAAGTCGCACTAGCTAGCAGGCAGTGCTTGAAAATTGGTTGAAACAACCAACATAAAATATAAATAATTACGCTGTGCATGTACAAATGAAGACCAGTATAAGCATCGCAAAGGGCCTCTGATACAATATAGACAGTTGACAATTCAAAAGAGGTCGATATTTCAGCAACTTAACTCTGGAACAACTCGACGCGCAGCAATGTAAGTGAATGGTGTCCAACGCCCAAATGACAGTGTTTGGAACTAATCAGATCTTCAAATCCCGGAAGTAGGCGGTTAAAAGCGCCGCCATTATTTACAACGGAGGTCTATGGGAGTGTCGCAACTCTTTCTCTCTATGGCTCTGACTTAATGGAAATGCAATCGCAAGTGTAACTGTGAGTGTAAATGCAATTAAGAAAAAATAACATTTAAATTACAATTTTGCTGCAGTTTTTGCTTGAACATTTTAAACTTATCTAATCATTTATGTAATACATTTTAATTTTAATTTTGCAACTTATAAAGCGTTAAAAAAGTATTCAATTTGCATATTAAAACTAGTGTATGAAATGGCAAATGTAAATTATATAATTGAATTTTCATTTTCATTTTGCACCAAACGTTGCACAAATGTATTGGAAAATTTAAATTTAAATACAGAAATGCATTGCCATTTTACATATTGCATTGTCATTTTGCATATTACATTTCAAATTGAAATTTGCTACCCATATGCTTCCATACTTTCCATGTGGAGTCTTTGCATTAAAGTCATTCGAGCAAGTGGATTCTCTCTTTTGGAAGTGGACCTTCTCAGTTCAACTCAGCTGTTATTGGTCAAATAATCACAGACAGAAACACACACAGGAGAACTGAGAGCTCTTTAATTATATTAATGATAGAAGAGAGAGAATACAGGACAGTCTCTGACTCGATATGAAACACTTCTATAAAGACACAACAATATTACAAACAACTCTCTTCTGATTTCCATGCAAGCTCTGGTTAATATGTGTATATAAACTTAGTACTCTTCTAATATATTCTGTGCACTTTAAATCAAGTCTTTTTAGGGATAGTTCACCCGAAACTGTCCACTGACTTCTAATGTATGGACAAAGAAATCTCTAAATATTGTCTTTTATGTTCCACAGAAGAAAGAAAGTTATCCAGCTTTTGGTCGACATGAGGGCATATGTACATTATGTCAATTTTCATTTTTGAGTGAACCATCTTTTTAATACATTTACATTGAATCATTTAGCAGACGCTTTAATCCAGAGCGATTTACAAATGAGGAGAACAATAGAAGTTAAACTAACAATATTCAAGTGCTGTGAATAATAGCGTGAATAGTAGTTATTTGGTAAAAGAGTATAATGTACATGCATTACGAACACAAGCAAGACTATGACATTAAACTACTTGATGTTGTTGGTCTGTCAGTCTATCGGGGGAATTAATGAGAATAAACCGTGCTTTATACAACCCTCCTCTCCATCGTATGATAAAGTCCTGCTGATACAGAACGTCAGCAGAAGCATCAACGGCACATCAATACATCTTTAATAAAACTCTGTTTACCGTATGTGTTTAATGGAGCGCAAACAGAGCAATTGAGTTTTGAGTTTTATGAATCAAGAGTTATCTCTAATAACCCTAAATGTCACAGAAAGGAAGGGTGTGTGAGTGAAAAGAATGACATTGACTTCATTTATTGAGTGCAGATGTTTAAACTGAACTGCAGGCGGTCTGTGAATGAGACGCAGGCTTTTGCATTGAAACACAGCAGGCAAACGCTGCACTACTGTCTCGAGAGTGTTCGTCCCGGCTGTGTGTCGAACTCTGATGTGTGTCAGTTCTACAACAGCAGCGAACAGACTTCATTAACCCTCCAACATCAGTTCTACAATAGCAGTGAACAGACTTCATTAACCCTCCGACATCAGGCCTCAAGAACATGTACAATACACAGTCAGCCAGTGGGTTCAGAAACACAAGAAATTCAGAAAAATACCAAATTATATAAAACAGTGTATTGCTGTAACTGTTGTTACTAAATGTAAATATAAAACTCAGTATTGTGTAGGGGAGAATGAGAAAAGTGTAAGTCAGAAGCACCAGGAACAAACTGCCCAAAATTTTCTTGCGCTTCAGAGAAGTAAGTGATATTGTGTGTGAAAGACCGCGACAAGTGCCAACAAAACACAGAATGATTATCGGGTAGGGGATTAAACAGGCGATCAGTAGGAACAGAGGGCTTATGACTGCAAAGATCAGAGGAACAAACCAGATGATCACAGAAACGACACAGCAGACTTTTAGTGAATGATGAGATCTGTACCAGATAGGATGAGAAACCATAAGATATCGTTCAAAAGCGACACATGCCATAAAATACAGACCCACAATCAAACTATACCAATATGCATAAAAGGCATCCCATGACTCTGTGATTATCCATGTTAATTTACAAATGATCTGAATGAGATCTGAAAGAATCAAATGAATAACAAACACTGGAGTGGAGCGATTAGATTTGATAAGAGCACACAACGCAAACACAGTTAAGATCATGATTGGAATCTCAATGGCTGCAATGATCCAGATAATTAATGGCTGTGCAGAATAAAGTTTCCAGAGAAATTCAAGTTTACTGAGAAATTCCCTCATCTGATCGTCATCATAATCTACTCCACTTGATCCATTGATATAATAATCTTCACTTGATCTGTTGCTGCTGGCGTTTTGTTCTGCCATTGTTTCATGAAATCTTGACAGGCAACACTAAATAACAAACCAGTCATTAGTTTAAAAAACATGCATTCATTTACTATTTACTACTTTATTAAAAACATTAGGGAAAGATATATGACATAACTTGTTTTCTGTGTGATTGTTGAAATAAAGTTTCCTCAGTTTGCTCTACATGTTCTTTAGAGGAGATGTGTGTAATGTTAGAAAGCTTGAAATACGTGAAATGTAAGAGTAAAGTTTGGAAATCCTCCATTTGAACAATATCACAGAAGCAAGAATGCTGTTGTTCTGAATATTCAGTCCAGCACAGCTGCAAGTGTACAATGGTTTATTAAACTAGGAATAAATCTTGAAGAACTTACGTTACTGACAGGATTGTGTGTTTCGTCTGCAGGTCAAAGCAGAAGTTTGTGGAGCAACACACAGACTGACAGATGTTTCACAAGTTTCCACTGCCGTGTTTAAAGAGCTCTTCATTCACTGCACACACTGTAAAAACACACATCTTAAAGCTTGTGGATCTAATGTAGGAAATGCCTGAGATTACAGACAAACTATTTGATCCAACGTGTGCAACTGTAATTACCTTAAAGACACAATTAACTAACAATGGTGGTTTGAGTGAAAAACCAGTCCAACTTTCACAAACGGTTCAGCTCAACTACGACGACTGAAGTAATCTGAAAACGCTTTATATCTGATGCTTTCATTTTTAAAGTTCCCTCTGTGTTTATAACTCTTTCCCCTCAAGTGTTTTTGCTCATTTTCACTAAAGCTTCACGCCCACAGAATATTTTGTTGTATGAATATCTGAACATGTAATATATTAAAAGAAAGAATCGACACTGCTTAAAAAAACAAAAAAACAACAACTTGCATTCCTTTTTTTAACAACACTTGAATGTGGGAAAGTTTAATAATAAAAAACATTTTGAGCAAAAAGCTGAGAAAATCATGTTTATGTCAGACTTCATCCAGATCATATTCAGAATGATGATCAAACTCAGATGGATTATTTATTGAGTGATGTAATATTCATAGTGTACTCTTCAGTAATACAGGTATAACAGAAATGTTCTACAAAAGTGTATAATATAGCTCTGCCATAGCATTTCACTGATCTTTATTATAATGTATTTTGTTCAAGAGATTATATCTGCTGCTGTACTTTTTTAATGTACTCTAGGTATTTATTTGCAATACACAAGATAGTATATTAAAGTTTTCTTGATTTCAAAGTGTGTGTATGTCTTAACATTTATATTTAATTATTTTTGCACTTTTAATATATCATTTTGAATACTGATTTAAACAGCTTTATAATAAACTATTAGTGTAATGCTAATATATTTATAATGAGCTGAAATGCTATTAAAATGTTCTTGAAGTACATTAAAATTAAGCCTCAAACATATAACTGTTTAATAAATATGAAAGTATATTTTAAATGAACTGTAAAGAAATAAACTTAAATGCACTAAATGTACTTGAAGTGGTTCCATTTTAACACAATTTAATATATTAAAATTGATCTTAAGCATATCTTGAAATACATTTAATATACTGTTGTTTCAAAATAATACATTTAATATGCAGTATAATTTAAACATATTAAGTATGTCCAAAAAAGCACAATTTAAATACATTTCCTTTTCACCTGGGAAACAGATGATGAAGTTTATGAGCTGATCATCATCATCAAATGAATATCAAGATCCTGAAATGGAAACTGGTTCCGACAGGACCTTAAAGAAAACTCTGTGGTGAGATCTGGTATTTATCTCATCTCCTGAAGAACCCCTAGTATCGAAGTAGCTAGGTAGTCTTTTGCTGTCAGGTCAGAATAGGATTAAATCCTCACTAGCTTGTTTAGCCTATACCAGTAAATCTAGCGGTGTCCCTACACTCTCGTGCAACAATAACAATCATTGACAACTAGACCTATTGATCAAACTCATGCTTACCCTCCAGCAGAATCTCTCCTGGATCCTTCGTTGTCCTTGGTCTCGCAAGATATACTATAATGCTCTTTCTATTACTTATAGAACTGTCTTTGTAAGCTGAAGTAAAACTGAACAGTGTTGGTCTTTATGAAATAAAAATGTATTTAAACAAAAGATAAAAATACTGGTTACACAATGATTAATACTTGTAGTTACAGGTTATAATACTTCAGCTTATCAAATCTCAACAGGGCAGTCCTGTATGAGTGGAGAATTACACAGGCTATTTACCTTGTAAGCAGTTCAAGCAATAGATGTAAAAAATAACTTGTCCTCATCTGAGCTATTCAAGTTAAGATAATACAGCAGAGCAATTTAAGAAAAAAGAGTTTCAGTTAATAAACTGAACTAGAAGAGAGCTGATTTCTCCCCAGGGATGCACACGACATCAAAAATGCAACAACTAACAGTCAAAAAGCAGTCATATTTATACAGAACTGGGTTACATTGTTCCTATGCAGTTTCTTGGGTTTTTACCAGAGGAACTAAATCATGTGACATCAACCTTCTATGGCCTCAGTCGAGGGGGCTTCTGGTGTCGACATCGTTCCCCATATATGGGCATTCTTCCCTCCTTTCCGTCTTCTGGGCTTCGGGCCTCTGTGTTAGTGTGTGTGTGTATATGTATCTGGAAGTGTATTTGTAGGTTCATAATATCTTTCAAAATTCAAATGATTCCCTGCAACTTCCAAACCTGCTTTAAACAATTCCATCTTCATTTCTTTAATTAACATGTGCTTGTTGGGCTCTCACAATGTCAGATGTTCAGTGATGTTCACATCAGTGATGTTAGCATATTGTTTAGTTTTGATAACTCAAATAATCAACAATCAATAGACAATATAGTGTGTGTGTGTGTGTGTGTGTGTGTGTGTGTGTGTGTGTGTGTGTGTGTGTCATTTTGTGTTTTGTGTCCATTTTCTCAGTGTGGACATCCTTTATCCACTTGTTTTCCCTCTATGTGGAAAAGCTGCTGTCTGTAGTCTCTGAAATGGTTTGTTTCTGAAATCTCCTCTTGTTTCACTTCTCATTGTCCATTTTTTTCCACTTGGAGCGCAAGTCCTTCTAGAAGAAGCAGTCACTGGTGTAGTTCGAGTCTGTGCCTCTTCATCAGTTCCATCCATCCCATGGTGGGTCTCAGGGTTTCTAGGTCTTTTAGGCCTGGAGTTCCGGATCTTGCAGGTCTGGAAATCTCTATTCTTTTCTTTTTCTTGAGAAAATCCCCCTGGCTCCACTTCCTTCTCGTCCGTTCAAACGACCAGATCATCTTTCTCCAGGAGGTTACACATTTCAGACAAACATCTCGATGCTTATATCTGAAACTATAATCAAAAGAAGAGGTTGCCCCTCTTTCCCCCACAAGCATCTTTTCACATTCAAACATCGGTAATGTTTTTAAAAATTATTTCTAAACATAATGTCATTAAAACATTTATTATAAATTACAACTACATATCAATGCTAATAAAACGTTTCATAAATCATAAAGAATCACCCCCCTTTTGATAGTAAACCTTTACTATCATAAAACTAATTCTAATTTGCATCAGCATTTGCTTGTGACTGAGCTACAGTCATGTTGCTCGTGTAGTGATATGTTTGACAAGGTGTGAATGACTTCTTTATTTCCTTCCAACAGTGCCAACTGGGTTTCTAAATTGCCTATTTTCCTGAGCAAACCACGATAGCCCATCTTTCTTTTGTGTGAAAAGTGACACTGTCTTGCCTTGTGTCCCATCTTTCCACAAGCAAAACAAACAACTTCCTGATCTTCCTTTCTTTTCTCCAAACAGTGCCTTGCAATGTGACCATCCTTTCCACATGCATAGCAAAGAATAACACCTTCTGAATTTATTCTTGCAAATCTCCTTTGTCTATGATGGAAACCATTAGACAATGTAGAACATTCTCTCTCGCCAAAGGCAGCAACTGGGTGTCTAGATTTGGCAGCTTTCATTTGACTATTTGCATTAGCATTATTGTTGTAAAACTGTGTCATTTTAGCAATAATGTCATTATATTCAGAGAGTGGTGTCACTAGCATTGTCACAGCAGACCGGGTGAGTGGGTCACATTTGTTAATCAAGGCCGACTTGAAACTGACATCATTCTCAGTAATATCAGGATTGCCACTGAAAGTTTTAAACATCTCCAATAATCGTTCTGAAAATGCTGCTGGATGCTCCCCTCTCCTCATGTGCATCTCAGATATCCTATCCCAATTAACTGACATCACAGCTAAGACTTCAAGCAGTGCCTTTTTCCTCTCTGACTTATTAGCATTTCTGTCCTTTACTTTCTGAGTTAAAGCTTCAGACAAAGTGTCAGGCAGGCACATTCTTAACAAAACACACGCATCACCATCTGTTAAATTGTAAACTTCAGCATATTCCTCCAAGTTTTTCAGAAAATCTAATGGATCTTGTTTGGCAGGATCAAATTTACCAATATTCTTGATCACAGTTTCTAGTTCAGTTGGATTAAATCCTCGGACTATGGTAGAGCTCATTGGTTCTTCCCTTCCTTCTCTATCAGGCATAGTGGTAGTAACATGAACTGGTGCCATGGGAAATCTGACTCTACAGTCAGAGTATTGGCTACTGAATGACTTAGAATCTTTCCCCCAAACCTCAGTCCTGTCTTCTTGCAAATCTGGCATTTCTGGAACTGGGTTACACAATGTGACACCTTTTTTTTGTTTTTTTTGTTTTTTGGATTAAAGCACCACATCCAGAGTGAAACACATAACACTTCTTTTTCTTCTTTTCCCTTGATGCTGAACTCATTGTTCTTCTTTTACATTCACAATGTGACACCTAACAATGTCTTACTAGGGTTTTTCTCAGTTGTGCCATTCTTTATCATAAACTGACAAGCCGCCTTCGTCTCCTCCAAATTGTTGGACAATGTTTCCACAGATGATTTAAGCATACTATTGTTAGTTCTAAGGAGTGCGATCTCATTTTGCATCTTGACCTTTTCTTCTTTCCATATCGTTTCACTAGCCAGGTAATTTTTTGTAGAAATTACCCCAACACTGAGTCGCTCATTTTCAGCCTCTAACTCATCTACTCTCCTCCTAGTTACTTTGTATGAAGCAAAAAGTGCTTGAAGCGCATTAGCAATTTTCCCATTTTTGTTCTTAGGCACTATTTCTGTATTTTGTTATATTCTTAAAACAACTTGCTTGGCCACAGTACTTCAGGCTTAAAGAATATTTATCAAATTTAAAACACTGCCACAGTACGTCGGGCAAAACCACACTGCTTCGGGTTCTTGTTTTAAACTTCACAGAGTCACGGCGTGTTGTGAAAACACACAATAGTTGTGAAATAATTCTGTGACCACACTGCGTCAGGTCTATTCAATTACTTTAGAATTTCCTCAGAATTATTACAACTTCACAATCGGTTTCAAGTATGCTAGAAACACACATTTGTTTCAGTTACTTTAGAAACAACCAATCTAATATAACTCTGCCACCACACTACTTCGGGTTGATTCAATTACTTTAGAATCTTAACAGAATTATAAGAAACCAACACCAGGTTTCAGTTACTTTAGAAACTTTACACTTAAGCACTTTGTTTCAATTACTTTAAAACAACAATTCCAATACAACTGTGCCACCACACTGCTTCGGGCTGATTCAGTTACGTTAGAATCTTAAACAAAATTGTACGGAATAGGCTTAACAACTCCTCCTGCTAATACTGAATAAACCAAATTCTCTTCTGTCCTTAAAATTTTCCTTTCTAGATTTTATTAACCCTCTGAGGTCTGAGCTGTTTTCTGGGCCCTGGAGGTGTTCTGACATGCTCTGACATTTCTGGTTATTTCTGTTACTTGTGACATTTTCATGGCTAAAGTCTGATTACACTGTATTCAGCACAAACTCTGCTACAATAATATATCAACAGCATGCATGTAAAAGTTTGTAGTTTTGAGATAATGACATTTATGCGTGGTTTGTGAAAATACAAAAATAAATTCTCACTGAAATAAGCTCATGAAACCCATACTGATTATTTCTTCACAAGACTTTTGAAAATTGTATCACGTAGCCTAGAATATTTGCTGCAAAACTATGTGAAAATCACCCTGACTGCTCATTCAGAGAAGACAATATATTGATTTAAATTTTTTACGACGTGTTTTGTGTTAGAAAGCCTTATGCGAAAGCTCATTAATATGTATGTTTTTTCTCACCTGAGAAAGACAAAGAACCTCCCCAACGGCCCTATTAGGAGCTATCCTAATATAGCTCCTAATAGCCCTGTCATTCTGAGCAACCTTGCACAATACTGTAAATGAGGAGATTTAAAAAAGAATGGCTTTTAAATTGTTTGGATTTATTTACAACACAACATAACCCAAAGATACACAACAAATGCCAAAAAAAAAAACACTTCAAAGACAGACCTTTGTGCCATTCCTAAAAACACTGTACATACCTTTAATTTCCAAGGTGTTTGATTTTCACTTTACCATGTTCATGTTCCAGAGACTCATGTGAATGTTGAAGTCAGCAGGACTCAGTGGCATCTGGGCCCTGAAAAAAAAGTGAACATACTGATATCAAGAGAAAGGCCTGCACGATTTTGCAAATAAATATTAGATTTTTCTGGTTAAAATTGCTTTTTAAAATTCACAAAATACACACACACACACACAAATGTTTCCAACAATATATAATATAACAAACACCAGGTTTGTTGTGCCTTGTAGGCATAGGCTATGCGCAGTGCTGGGTAAAATAATAATAACAATTGATAGCAGTATAAATCTTCCAAAATATTTCAGTAACAACCAAGCTAGAGAAAAGTATATTGATTATCATGTTACTTCAAATGTTTCCATTCGTTATGATGATATGAAATGAGATAATGGTAAAAACATGAAGGAAACGTTTGGTGTGTTTTGCTTTTCAAATTTTCAAATGATACATTCAAACGCGATCGCGCAGCAAAAATATGATACATTCAAACGCGATCGCGCTCAAATATAAAACATTATGGTTACCATACATATCTACGTTTGACCAGATATCCACAAACACAGTAGGCTTAACAGTAAACACGGGTCTAAATATTATAATATTCCCCATATATCTAGCAACAGTTCAACTGCAATGTGACATTTATGCAACAATAACAAACTAATATGTAAAAAATTCTTACCTTAAATCTTTCTTGTCTTCAAATCGCGTTTCTTCTTCTTCTGAGGTAGCCTAAATCCAATGTAAGCTCTGGCGCGTCTTTCAAACACAGTAAGGAGTAAGTTACGAAGTCTCTGCTTCTTTGTTTTGAGGTGATGAGGGCGTTTACAGGTCTGCGTTTCTCCGCATGGATCATTTGCATGTCAATCGCTCGTGCGCGCGTAGGCGTGTTCAAATTAAATTTAATGAGGACGCGTTTGAGAAACTGTACATGCCGCTGCTTTCGTATGGATTACTTAAAAATAGAATATTTTTTTTTTATATAATTTACATACTTTAAAAATAGAGATTCCAAGCGTTGTATAGACATGCGTTTCAAGTCTGTGTGACAAACATTCGCTGAGTTACAGGTCATTTTCTGTCGCGTTTCAGAATGAGTTTCACATTGAGAGAGACGGCAGAACGCGCATCATGTTTATTTTCTTTGTTTTACGAAAAACACAACATTTAGTTTTTATTATGAGTGTACACAAATAAAAGAAGACATTTAACAGTTTTGAATGATGTACAATACAAGTATGTAAAATCAAAATCAACAGAGTATTTTGCACTGAAATAAAAAAAAAACGAGCAGATCACGCCGGCGTGATTGCCGACCTCAGGGGGTTAAACGAGGGGTTCCCTGACAAAACCAGCATAAATGAAAGAAAACAGCTTTTTCTTGCCTTTCCCCACTTTTTTTGTTGGAAATTCCTCGCTGGGTGGCTCGCCAATGTAAGAAAAAATGATGTGGACATCGAAGATCTCAAAAATGAAGTTTATTACAGCATAGCAGAGGCAAGGTACACAAAGCACCTTGGGTTCACCGGCGTCAGAATGAACCCAGAACATCCAAATCTTACACCTTTTATTCTGTTACAGTTTACAACTCTTAATGTAAATTAAGTTGCCCTTGTTGTAACAGCTGTGGTCTGTATGTTAATGAAGTTGAGACACCTCATTGTCTGAGAAGGTTCTCTGTGTCCCACACCCATTCCCATTCTACAATTGACTGCCATTTGCTCAGGATGTGATCAACCCAAATGGTCAAGAAACAATATAACTTGACCGCCTTAATCTCTATGATAATTAAGCCATTTTGGGGATGAGCTCATTCTAAAATATATTTAGGAGTGGAATCTGGGTCAAGGCAGACTACAGTTTCTTACAGTAAGGTACACAACACATACTATTGATATGAAACAAAGTCTCAGATTTCAAATTACGTCCATTTTCTTACGAAATTCAAAAACATAAATAGCGTTTTGGCGCTGTGGCGTGAGATCGCTCTGGCTCAGCTCTAGAGAAGCACATGATCTTCTCTTCCGCCTTAATAACACCAGTTACAGCGCGATATAAACATGAATGAGCATCTGAAAGTGTGTTAAATGATAGAGTACAACTTATCGAAGTCCGTATCATGTGACATGGAATCGCTCAATCAGTGTTTCAACCGTGGAAAGACGTCAGTAAAACAGCTTGTAAACAATGTCATGTAACGTCACATTTACCTCAGAAAAACCATATCCAGTGACCATAAACTCGTCAGTCAGCGAGAAAAATTAACTCTAGAGAGGAGCATTTTGCTAAATATATGCACCATATTACATATTCATTATCATTTTTAATGTTCTTCAATATTTAATGCCCGTTTGAATAAATCTAAGTTTTTATGACAGCCACCATTTAAATGTTTATATTTCATATAACATTATTATTATAAAAAAAAATAAAAGTGTAATTTAAGTATTCGTATACAAATCAGTTAATTTTTACCTTCAATATTATAGTAGGCTAATGAAGCCTATAGGCTACAACTGACTCCAATAGTTTACAGCAATAGTTAAGAGATTTGTTTTCCTTGAGAAAATTTGTCATGTATTGAACCTGATTTCCAAAATAAATAAAATTTTCCTTGAGCTTTTGACATATAAGAGGTCATCATACTATAAGAATATCCTGTAAGTTTCAGAACTGAAAACTTCCTTGTTAGTGCAATAAAAGCTTTTATTGACAGCAGACACAGCGAACGACAGGTTTTTCAAAGTGGGGATCTATGACGTCAAAGGGTGTAGTATAATTTTTTTTTTAAAAAGCCAGTTCATGACCCATTTAAAGTGTCAGTCATGAAGGATTTAACTTGAAGCACTTCTGCTGAGTATCATAATTGATTTGGTTTCTTCCATTAGAAAACACTTCCCTATTGAGTGGATGTGAGTGATTTTTTCCTCAATTTTCAAAAGCTTGATTCCTGAAAGCTTGTTAGTAAGAGATTCAGTATGATTGCACATTTGCTCATTTCCCATCAGCATTAATTAATTATGAATAATGCCACAAAGCACCTCTAATATAACACGAATGTTTACTGTTTCCTACTGAAAGTATCTACAGAATATCTGTGACTATCTGTGAGTTGTATATGCTTATGTGGACTTAAATCCCGACTAGCATGAATTTAGTCATTGTTTAATTTTTAAACAGATTTAGGTGAACAAAAGCGAGGTGACGGCAGCACTTGGGTCACGGAAGTCTCTTCTCCAACTGAACATCCAGCCCGTTCTCATCCCAAGGCGTCATATACTGACGCTTTTGACATTTCGTCTACATCGAACGCACATGGCACCCTTTAGCGTCAATATGAGACGCAGATAGCAATGGGCCAGAAGGCTCCTCCTAGTGGTCTAACGCTAACCCTACACCAGACCTAAACCTACCCATAACCGAACAAAGCTCTGTGCGTGTCATATTGACGCTAAAGGGTGCCATGTGCGTTCGATGTAGACGAAATGTCAAAAGCGTCAGTATATGACGCCCTAGGATGAGAATGCGTTGGAACATCACACGCCTATCATCAGTTATCATGCCAATTAAGGACATGAATGTGTGACTTAGGGCCATTTCACACCTAGCTTGTTTGGTCCAGATTTTCTGACTTTTCATTTTGATCCGAATCAAAATTACAGGTGTGGTCAGACGAAAAGAGGTAGTCTCGATCCGGATCAAACTGAACAAAGGTTTGGTTCGTTTCTAGTGTGAACGCATTTTCTGTATGGGTCGGACTTTTAGACCATTTACAGGAAGTTCCGGTGGTTCCGGCGTAGCTGACAAAGACAGAAGATAGCTGGAAAAATTATATTTTAGAAAAGGTTGCTATTTTTCTGTGATGTCGCGGCTGGAACAACAAACACAGAGTGTGGCAATGATAATGTCATATACTGTTTTATGTGCTTAAAACGTGTCATGTGACTTTGAATATCATTTAGTGCTCCCAGCTAGCCTCGCGGATAGTTGGTGCTGCAGGGAGTAATGCCATAATAATAATAATATAGTTGCAACGATATGCATTTGTGACCACCCTGTATATTTGGGTCACAAATATATTTAAGTGTTATATATATATATATATATATATATATATATATATATATATATATATATATATATATATATATATATATATAATTTTGTATTTATATATGTCTATTTCAATTAATTTACAGTTTATGTATGTTTTATTTAAACTACTTTAATTATAATGAGTTTGCACTGGACAATGGACTATATGCACTTGTTCTTTGTGTATATGTTCTTTGGAACTTCCGCATAAAGATAAGTCAGCCCGTGAACTTCCGGTGGAACGTCATTTGATGTTGTGGTACTTTTAGGTTAGTGGGCGGCACCTTCAAATCCATGAGGTAAAGACTCCTTGATACTCTAGTGGTTTATAGATAAAGTTTGAACTAGAAATTATTTATTTAATTTACTATTTATTCAATAGCTACATGAAAATAAAGTAATAACTTAGGTTAACGGAAATGAAAAAGGCATTTAAATTTCAGCGCTGTGAGGGAACGGCAGCTGAGCACTGTTGTGTCCCTCAGTGTTCGTCCTCAGCGAAATTCAATTCAGTCATTAGTTTTCATACTTTCCCTTCAGACGTACAACAGAGAAAGAAATAGATAATAAATATAAGAAGAGACAATTTAATTATATCTCACCATACACGCGTGTGCAGTCGGCACTTTGTGCCAGAAGAGCTCAAGGAGCCTGCTGAAGTCGGAGGGAGGCGAAGGCTGAAGTCTGGTGCCGTACCTGTACTGTTCCCTTGGAATAATTACTCTCTTGGAGAGAGAAGGCTTGGGGTTTGGGAAAGGAGAACGAGACCAGAGAGTATGGAAACTGGGGAATATTCTGAACGTATATCTACCAACGACCACGATTACAGCACAGCACCGCAGCCCGCGTTTGTTGACTCGGTTCTGGAAGAAAACGAAAGGCTTCGCGAAGAAAGCGACCATGTGAGGCAGCAGCTGGAACAGATGTCTATGTCAGTAAATATCGATTTGTAGTATACTTAGTATGAAATAAATATATTTTAAAAACATTTTGGTTTAGGTTTTTTTGCACTAGGGTGTCCAAACCACAAACATTGAAGATTAAATATAATCAGCATGTCAAATAGACCAGTGCAAGTCACTTCCTACTTCAGGTTCACCTCTGACCTGGTGTGCACTGTCAAAATAAGAACCTATAAATGTAATATGTATGGTGCTTAATGCAAGAAATGTCAATGCTGTAACGATATTAGCTCAAATGGGAAATATTAATAATAATCTATAATTACTAATTATGATTAATTATTAATATTTGGGTCAGTTAATTAGATTAACTTTGAGGTAAGCCAATTAATATTACAATCAATTAATCAGTTCCAACAAACTCTTTATTTATAAACTGATTATTTCTTTTATTCTAAGAAAAGTGTATCTTTCATGGTCACTGAAAAAATTATTATTCCTTAGCATATACAGCAATTAGAGCATACTGTAACAAGATCAAGATCGTAAAAGGGACTTTGTATGCAAGCAGAGGATCAGAAATCAAATTCATAATTGTGCACAAGTTTTATTAACTAAATCACAAACATAACTAACACTAAACAAGCATACATACAGTACATTCATACATACATACATACATACATACATTCATACATACATACATACATGCATAGGTCAAGTGGTGAGTGATGTGGAACCGGAAACAGGAAATAGAACTATGGAGCAAGATCTATTTCAGTATGAAAAGAACCATCAGCTAATCATTTTCAGAGCACTTCATTAAATTGATTTACTTGCATGGTCAGTTGCAATCGTGGACAATTCTTGAAGTGGTTGAAAAATGAGTCCGTTGGTGGGTCCGTGAAGGTCAAAAGTCATGGTGCAAGTTGCAATCGTTTCTTCTCCATTGGATGAAGGAGATAGGATGAACTTATATTGTCGCTGTTCTCATGGCTGGAGTGCAGATTGTAGCCTACACGCTCTGGGCCGGCAGGACACAAAGAGCACATGGTGAGAGTTGCGAGGGACTTCGTCCGTGTTGAATGACGTCACTGAACTCCTGAAGTTGTCCTTGATGCTGGAGTGAGCACATGTCCTGGATGCTTCGAAGCCTCATGCCCTGGGCCTGTTGAGGCCACGCTGGACCACACAGCATCCTTAAGGCAAGAGTTGTCCGTTTCCTTCTTGGTTGGATTTAAGAAAGGCAGGCTGACTCGGTCTGCAGAGGTCCCCCCCGAGGTCCGAGGACAAGAGCTAAGAGGGCCGGATCTTGGGGTCAGTGACTTTTGAAGCGTGAAAATGGCACACCCATTTGGAGGTATAAGAGCCAATAAGAAGTGTCTTCCTTTGGAGGGAAAATGTCCTTTTTATGACCTTTGTTCAAGCATACTCATTTGCAATGTGTACTTTCATTGGGTGCTTAAGAAAAGAATCTTCAAGATTCTTATAATTCTAATGCGTCACAAAGTTAGCAAAATGTAATGTAAATTAACAAATTGGGGATGCAGATGGGAGTTTATAGAGACCAAATACACCACACATCTGATTTTGGTAAACCATAGTATGCAACAAAGTCTGAAAATCATGAGGTGGGAGAATTAGATACATGTACACATTTCTCAAGAGGTTATCCATAGGATACATATGATTAATAGGGTTTATCTCTCCTTCTCAGCGAGAAGTCTCGTTTTGGTTGTATAATCAAAGTATATACATAATAGTACACAAAACATCACACTCATTCACACAGTTTCTGGGATGCACGTTCATTTCTAGCTCAGTTCGTCTCTGATTAATGCAGCGAAGTCTGCATGGAAGATTGTTTCTTCCCATTGTCTCTCTCTTGCACATGCGGCCACATTCCTTTCGATCGTAAAAACTCTCTGTGTTCCCTGTAACAAGACACCGTCCTGCCAGTGTGTTAGCTTCATTTGGGATGTTAGTTTTTGGTGAAAGTTTCACAGTGAGTTTGCTGGATTAATTCGTGTGTGTCCGATTGGTCCAGACGCTACAACGGTTTGACATTTTCACTATTTACAGGTTTTTGGCAGGTCATTGAACCATCACTGAGATTCATGGTTCGGGTAACCAGAACAGGAACTGCAAACGTTGAATCTGAAAAGCAAAGTGCTTCCGTGGTAGGTCTGTCGTCTGTGCTATTATGACCAAACTCTCCGGCTACAGAAATTATGCATCCTATCATATACTTGTTCAATACACGGTTGGACTTTTACTTTCTGAAGCCAGGATGTTCACCTTATGACCAACACTAGCACTTTTAGAATTGAATGTAGAATGAATGGAAATAAATTACACACCATCCGATGTCTGTTGTTGTAACTGTACTGTACACCTACCAGTTTTGACAATTACATATACATATAATTGTGTTGTGATCTGTCAGTCCTTACAGGCAATAGATGAACTGTTCCTCTTCCTGGACTACCTTGCCCTTGGTCTGAAGCAGAGGGACCTAGCTGAGCGGTATGGGGTGCATCAGTCTACTGTAAGCAGAATCATTCTGACCTGGAGCAATTTTTTGTTCTCTGTTCTTGGTTTGCATTTGGATGACTCAAGACAAAATTAAGGAACACATGCCATCAGAGTTTGAAGACTACCCAGACACCACCACAATTCTGGACTGCACAGAGCTCCGGTGTCAAACACCCTCCTCCCCTTTACTTCAGAGTGAGGTATACTCAAACTATAAGTCCCACTGTACCCTGAAGGGAATGATTGGCATGGCCCCCCATGGCGCTGTAACCTTTGTTTCCTCCCTTTTTGCCGGCTCAGTAAGTGACAAACAGATCTTTGTAGAGTCAGGTATTCTTACTCTGCTTAGGCCAGATATGGTAGAAGTAGAAGTAGAAGTGCCTCTTGTTTTTATCCTCTCTTAATCCATGTAAATTTATTTATTTTTTTTATTTTTTTTTTACTTTATTTAAATAGCACAAGTAAACACAACTGATGTTGACCACTGTGCTTTACATAACAAGGAAAGCATGAAAAGGAGAAACATCACAATTACACAAAATAATCATACCCACATAAAACATTAAAATTAAGGAAATGCCTGTTCGAAGAGATATAACTTTAGTTTAAGTTTAAACTCATATAAGGAAGTCAACGATCTCAGCGAGGAGGGGATGCTATTCCACAGCCTCGGACCGATAACAGCGAAAGCACGATCCCCTCTCGACTTTAATCGAGAATGTGGTAGGGACAAATTAAAATTACTAGAGGACCGTAGACATCTACCAGGCACATTTACAGTCAGAAGTTCGGATAAATAAGAAGGTGCAAGACCATGTAACGATTTAAAAACAAGCAACAATAATTTCAAGTCAACCCTATAGCGCACCGGCAGCCAGTTAAGCGACAATAAAATTGGAGTGATATGTTCATGTTTGCGGACCCCAGTTAGGAATCTGGCAGCAGCGTTTTGGACCATTTGAAGCCTTGTAATAGAAAACTTGGGTAATCCTGCATATAAGGAATTACAATAATCCAGGCGGGACAGAACAAATGCATGTATAGTTCTTTCAAGCTCTAATGGTGATAAGAAAGACTTTACTCTGGATAGCAGCTTCAAGTGATAAAAACATGATTTAACTACTGTGTTTATATGTTTATAAAGCTTAAGAGAGGAATCCAACGTAACTCCCAGACTCCTAACGGTAGGTTTAATATCACAAAATTGGTTTGCAGCATTAAAGGTGGTTTTTTCATTTCCTATGGAGGGCCCAAACACAATAGCCTCAGTTTTGCTTGCATTCAGATGTACCAAATTTGCGGACATCCAGGATTGTATTTCATTTAAACATGCTAAAAGGGTTTCCAGGCCCTTTGAGTCAGTACGTTTAAAAGGCAGATAGATTTGAGTATCGTCTGCATATAAATGAAAAGACACTCCATATTTCCTAAGAATTGATCCCAGCGGTAACATATATAATGAGAACAAAGTAGATATAAAAGATAGATATAGAGAACAAAGTATTGTAAATATATCTAAAACATGCCTCTAGATTTAATCTCTGTATATATCATTCATCTCATAGTTTAAACTTAAAATCTATTCACTAAAAATCTGATTAACTGTATTATAATTACTGTTGTTGTTTTTACATTATTTCTATGTTTATAAATGAAGTATAAATTCAGAACACACACAAACAAATAATATGTATATGAAAATATGTAATTTAATCAGTTAACAACAGATCCTGTACATTTGTGGAAACAGTTCAAAATAAAACATGGCCCCAAACCAATGGGAAACCGTACACAACTCTGGTTCAACATCGGGTTCCCGATGCGTAAGCAACTTACGCAATACGAGAGAACCTCTCGTAAGAGAACGTACTCGGTTACCTTCGTAACCTGCCGTGACGCGCCACGAGCTTTTGCACTTCAGACTATGAAAACCAGATATTTCAGCCTGTGAGCCCTCCTAATATACACACTGGCCACACCCATCTTGACGGTTAGAAGGGTGTGGAGGGCGCGAAGCGTGTGACATCACATCCTCATTGGAAAAATTTCAAAAATTAAAAAATGTCAGGTCTCATTGGTGAGCCAGGTCAGAAAGATAGATTGTCATTCTCTAGTCTTGCACGTCAAATAGAGAGTGGGTTGAATAAGGGCTACCTCGAGCAAGACATTATGGATTCGGTCATTCGAGCGATCACACCTGGGCTTCAGTTGCGTAGTTATCTCGAGGGCAAAGCAGACCTCACGCTTCCAACATTAAGAAGAATTCTCTGCTCTCACTATCAAGAGAAAAATGCCACAGAACTATACAAACAGCTTACTTCAGAGGCCCAGCGTGCTAAAGAATCACCACAAAGCTTTCTCATTCGTGTTCTTGATCTAAGACAGAAAATCCTGTTCGCTTCACAAGAAGATGAGTCCGGCTTAAAATATGACCCAGCTCTAGTCCAAAACATGTTCCTTCAAAAGAGCTGCCAAATCAAACATGGGAAACCAGTCACACCACACATGAACAGCGTCAGTATCCATTGCAGCCCCGTCACCCTAAACCCCAACAGAATGCTGTTCTGCAGCAACAACATACAACATCACAGTTTCGCAGTCTGCAACCATATTCTACATCATTACAACAGCCCTTGCAACATTCAGTCTCAACACAGTATACGGCTCAACCATCACTATATGCCTCACCACAGTTTTACACACCACAGCTGAACACAGCGCCCCAGCAATTTACATCAACAATACCGACACCACAGTACCCTCAGCAGTTTCGACAGTCACGTCCTCAACGGACAAGACAGTTCCTCTGATCTCCTTTGCTGGCAATGGAAGCACTATGTACTCATTGTTATTGTTGTGGTAGCAGTGAGCCCTTTTCAGCAGGCTGCAGAACCAGAGGTGCAAGATTCCAAAATAGAACTCCTTTAAACGGGAACGGGTTGCCTCCACGGGACAGGGAGTGACCCAGACAGCCAAAATGTCCCACCAACGTTCAAGGCAACACTTGGAAAATTCACAGCAACACTCTAAGTTTCCTCCACTTGATAACATCTTAACAGCTTCATGTCAAGTTAAAAATACTCACCTGTAACTTCTCTTTTCGGCAAACAATGTCTGGTAACCTGCTACTTACAAGGGCACAAAACTGAGGCATTATGGGACACAGGTTCCCAAGTATGTATTGTAGACAAACAGTGGAGGAACAAGTACATACCTGAGGTGAAACTGAAAGACATTTCTGAGGCAACAGATGCCCCAGATAGCCTGCAGCTTGTGGCAGCCAACGGGACCAATATGCCTTATGTTGGATGGGTAGAGATAACCTTCAAATTGGCTTCCCCTGTTGACAGTGTAAAAGAGTTAGTCATTCCTGTTCTTGTTTTAAAAGATCAAAGGTTATCCAAGCCAATCATTGGCTACAACGTGATTGAACAAGTGATGAGGCAGAGTGAAATTAATGAAAACAGTGAAGAGAGTAAAGGACATTTGCAGAAGATTGTTAAGTATGCCTTCCCTGGCATGAAGAAAAATAAGATACATAGCTTCATTAATCTTGTAACTGCTGAGAATCCGAGTGAATACTTGGTGAAAACGACGAAAAACTCTGAATATATAACAAAACACACAATTATGCAGATATAGTGTCAAGTTAAAGTGTCATATGTGAAGCAAGACAGTGTTCTCCTGTTCGAACCACATGTAAATCCACAGTGGCCAGATGGTCTTGAACCCATGGAAACTCTACTAACTCTGAAAAAAGGAAGTCACCCAGTGGTTAAGATCAGTGTGCAGAACATCACGGACCATGATATTAGGCTTGCAGGGAAAACTGAGCTTGGAACAATGCAAGGTTATTTTCGTAAATGAAAACTGAAACTAAGACTAAAACTATTGGTCAAAAAACATTTTCGTAAACTGAAATAAAAAAAAAAATTCATAATAAATGAAAAACTAAAACTAAACGAAACTAACAACAGTTACTGAAAAACTAACTGAAATAAAATAATAATTAGCAAAAATAAATAATCGTTTTCGTATTTAATAAGCTCTTTACTTTGGTGGAAAGTCTGACCGGCTGTTTAGGGAAATGCCTGTATATTGCGCTTCACACGCGTGAAGTTGCTGAGGCGATTAACCGCTGTCCTGTGACGCGCTCAATGAAGGACCAGCGAACACATCGTATGGCAAGCCAAGAAGCTCAGAAATACGCCATAGATTAATCGCGTTTAAAGCCAAACGCCGTCAAATACAGCGTTTTGAACCGTATTGGACGCCGTAAAATACGCCGTTGTAATTACAAACGCCATAAAAGATGCGCGAAATACGTCAATGACGCCGTATTTGAGTTTTAGTGTGCATGGAAAGCGCCGCTTTTTACGCCGTTCATCTCGCCATATGACGCCGTAAAAAACGCTGTTTTGGTTGCACAGAGCGCGTGCTATTTTACGGCGTTTTGCTTGTAGTATAATGAGACACGCCCACTGATTTCCACAGCCAGTAGGTTTGAACTGTTCTCTCCCAATCAATGATGAACTGAGTCAGACCAGACGAATTCAGCATGGATCATTTGTGGTAATCCAATTATTATGCTCATATATGAGGAGTTATTAAACAAGGAAAAGAATCCAGATCGTATTGGCTTAACTCGGCACATAAGTGCTGAATAACACAAAATATTGATATAACCCATAGAATGCCCTATGAATTTGTGTGTTTTAAATAGGCCTATTTGAAAAAAATAAGACGAATGTATTTTTTGCTATTTCTAAAAAATGTGGCAGGTCTGTAAGCTTCTCCTTCCAGAATTAAATAGTGTTCCGATATTTGTAGGCTAATTCAATTTGTGTTTTATTCATATTACATTGATTATATATTCATTAAATAACATTATTACATTTCGTTATATCCAATATATTTTTGTAAAATGAAGATTCAAATATTTTGCCCTTTCGATCGTCCAGTTCATAGTGAAATAAACGACTTGGGGAAAAAAGTCAACCGTTTGTGGGTATAGAAGTTCAGTGAGTACAAAGCCATTTTTAAAATACGAATTTTGAAATAATTTCCGTCATTTTAAAAGATAAAACATAAGGTGCAAGGGGAGCAAACTCAGCAAATGACAATAAATAAATAAATAAATAAAAATAACATAGCCTAGTTATTTCTTTCCCACATTTGAGTCATTATTCTTAAAAGAAATGTAAATTATGCTTGCAACAATAGCTGTAGGTTAATTGGCCTGGATGAGTGTGATTGGCCTAATATTGTGTCCCAGACCGGCATTAAATAATTCGTGAATATTTGTAAAAATTCGTGGCTTGAAAGAGTTGGAAAATTGACAGTTCTGTCGATGTTTTGCCCAGGCAGGGTTAGTTAAGTAAAACTAAAACTGTTAAAAACATTTAAATGCTAATCGAAATAAACCTGAAATAAAGGAAAATATAACTGAATATAAACGGAAATGAGAAATGTTTTTTTTATCAACAAACTGGATTCATTTCGGGGGTTTTTTTTCCTGCCACCTTCAACCGACGCGATCTTCCATTCATTAACCGACCATATTATGTTAAATTAAAATTAAATTAAATTAAATTAGAATGAGCGACGGCGACTCAAAATGGGGGTTGGAGGTAACGGAACAAAAAAAATTACACTGCCTACGTAGCTTCTCTGCAGGGGCGGTGCCAGAGAATTTTTAACTCATGTGCTGAGGGGGTGCTAGATCATTGACAGGGGGAGCTGCGCAAAACTTGGCCACTAAATATTTAATATTCAGTTATTTTAATGATCACAATTAAAGTTTTATTAAATTGAACAAGCGCAACATTCAGCACAATCAAATATTCTAAAAGATGTAGGCTATTATTAATAATGTTATATCAACATAATATCTCGTTATTTCGACATAATATGTGTGCCTGCAACAAGCAAGATGTGCATTTGTAAATCCGGTGACACGTGCATTGATTTTTATTAATAAACTAGTGTTTTCTGACTGTCTGCTGCAAAGATGAAGTTGATTATCGCCATCTCCGTAGTGAACGAGCCTAGAGAGAAATGCGCATAATGTATTACATAATCAGAGTAGCCTTTTTCTTTTTTTTAAATTTTGAATTATTTCGTTTAAAGTCATTTCAAGCTTTGTGTATTTGATGTATTTGTGTATTTGATGTATGTGAGGCATACACTGAGTTTCGTTAAGTTAGGATAAGATGCTCCAGTTCATGTGCAATGCAAGTGACCGCGCGGGCGCCTCCATGATTGTCTGTTATATTTGCTTCTTATTCATTAAATGTGCTACAGTGGTACAAGTGAACTAAGTGGTACAGTGAACTACTGTCCTGACAGCAACAGTTAGGCTGTAAGCCTTTGTAAACTCCAAACAGAGGTCTATTACAATCACTATCTGCATACATTTATATATATATATATATATATATTTTTTTTTTTTTTCATTTAATTCCTAGAGAGCAGACACTGTAAACATTATTACATTGAATCTGATCTCATTCCCCTACACTCAAGTTGTGTGGTCTCTCATTTTTCCTCATAGACCTGAAGCATCTTGCCCTCACAGAAACCTCTCCTGCCTCGTTCTTGTCAGAAACTGAGAAACAAAATAATTACAACACATGGAATATCAATACACATGCACTTGGATTTTTCCTCAGCAGTGGAAACATCTTAATACTGCCTGCTGTTATTTATGGTCATACAGATAAGAGTACATCATTGAAAAGGGAAAGTCTGTAACCTTTGACACTCTAGCGGCTAATAAACAGAACTGCATGCGTCTTGAGGAAGAACATTGTAGCCGGAGCTACTTCTCTATGTTTATGTCTATGGCGAGTCACGCAGGTATGTGGTTACTCCAGTCCGTATAGTGATACAAGCCGACTGGTCTAAAATAGTCGCAATATAAACACTATTATAGGTGTGTAACGTAGTGATTCAGGATAAGACAAAAACACGGTTTGGAAAATGGATTCATAATGTACTCGCTCATAAATTGTGTAAATTTTGAAAATAAAAAAGTTACAGACAGCAGCTAAGTAATGATTGTGGTATTTTACAGTTTTATGTTATTTAACAACATACTAGTGTATATGTCAAGCCTGGTAATCACGGGAGAGTACCTAGACACGCAATTGTACATTTAAATGCTGACAACTAACGTTAAAAACTATGTTAAAGCGTTAACTGTTTGGATGTTTGCTAGCAATCATATCTCGTAAACAACATCATAACAGCAGTCTTGATAATAGATAACTTACCTTCACAGTCATGAATATAACTGGATATGTACAACTTAAATCCTTTTTCCCGTTTACTGGACGAAGCCTTGGAGTTTTCCTGAATAAGGCGGTGTACATCATTGATGTTGACTTGAGGTCAATCCTGAAGGCAGCGAGTGTAGAAAGACATCTTCACGGCCGGTTGATTTTGGACAGATGACCGGAAATTACTGAGCTGACTTATCTAAACCAGGAAGTGGCCGTGCATATACATACAACCGGCACATCCGGGAACTTAACTGTCAATTTGGTAACCGCCCCTTTTTAGGGGAAAACAAAACAGACTTCCCATAGACTTCAATACAAAATAGCGGCACAAAACAACGTCCGTACACAGCCGGCAGACATGTATAACTTCAGAAATCACTTAGATGAAATATGTCGAGTAATTATATGTCCACCCTGCCCTTGTGAAAAAAAAAAGCACTTTAGTGTACTTTTGTAAAGTGTACTTATACAAATAATATGCTTTAAATGTATACACTTAAGTGTAAATTAAGTGCAATGTTTTCACCGGTCTGAATGCACATTAAGTATAATTGATTTGAAATATATCACATATTAAGTTGAAATTAAATGCAATAAGTTGTCATTAAGAGTGATTTTTTGGTACAACTTAAGTGGCACTTTAATACAACTTTATATTTACTTTCATAATTGCTTCTAGTGTCTTTAAAATGGATTTTAAGTGCACTGCTCAATGCACTGACAAGCAATTAATGTGAACTAAAATATACTTTAATGTCAGTTAACAATACACTTAAGTGTGAATTAAATGTAATGTTTTCACCGCTTAAGTGCATTTTATTTGTATTTAATTTCAAATGTATTACAAATTAAGTTAAAGCTATGGTCTACGATTTCAAAGATTGTTCATTATTAATAACCTCGTTCAGATGCTGGTTATGGTTCTACAGTACAATCCTAACAATATGAAGAGAAAAAAGAATGAAAAAAATCCATTCACTCTATTGGGTGTACAGCTGCAGAGAAGTTGACCAATGTAAGCTGTCCGGCCGGACAGCTTACATTGGTCAACTGCTCTCATCCAATCCCCTGCTCCACTTGAAACTCCACGTGGCGCTCGCGTCTCCACCCCGCCCCGCCCCGCCCCCCTCCTGCGATATGAAATTTCGCGCTGACAGTCTATGGTAGCTAGCAAAGTAGCATCAGCTCAGCAATGGAGAAAAAACAAACCGACAGCAGCAAGCGGCCCTGCTTGCCCCTACACTCACGGCTGACTTTTTGTTGAGCAGGTAAGCATTTATTTATACTTTTATGGTGTGAGGTGTTACATAAATAGTTTTTTATCAGTCTGACAACATGCTCATGCTGCCGGTCGGCATTGGACTGTTAGCCGTTCAGCATCGCCTATCACGGGTCAAAGTAATTATATTTCTTGAAGTGCTTGAATATATTTCAGTAGGCCTAGCGGGTTTCTGTTAGAACATTGCATGTGTTGCTAATCTTGCGTGGGCGTGAACTCAAACGTGTGCCTCTGAGCTATTTTGTTAGGACAATGGTGACATTGAATTGTTGATGAAGCAACTAAGTTCAAGTGTCGAAAGTCAACTTTACATATGATGTGTCATTAGCGAGGTCATTAGATTGAAGCGACTAAGCAATGTTGTGAAAGTAAATGACGTCAATCAGTCAAAATTGTAAGTGTTCATTCCTTCAAGGCTTTATGTGTTCACTGCTTTCAGCTGTGAGAGAGGATGTTTACTACCGGTGATCACAGCTTGACTGAGTGACGTTGTTCAGGTCGTTTCCCGGTGGGAGGGATCAGGTAGCACAGAGGGGAGGGGTGTGTGTGTGGAGGGGCGGGATGAGTTTTTTAAAACTTCCCAACCGTCTCAGGCATTCTCGACCGATTTTCAACATCGTAGACTACAGCTTTAATACTAAATGCAATTAGTTGAACTTTTGAATGCTTTTTTAAACATTAATGGGACTTTAATACATATTTAATAAGTACTTACATAATTGCAAAAAGTGTATTTAAAATATAGTTAAAGTGTAGTTTAATGAACTGACAAGCAATTAATGTGAACTACAATATACTTTAATGTCAGTTAACAATACACTTAAATGTGAATTAAGAGTAATGTTTTCGACAAACGTATTGCATATTATATGTAATCGATTTCAAATGTATCAAAGATTAAGCTAAAATTAAATGCAATTAGTTGAAATTAAGAGTGATTTTTTTGGAACAACTTAAGTGGGACTTTAATACATTTTTATATGAACTCTGAAATATGGTAAAAGTGTACTTCCAAATATACTGACAAGCAATTAATGTGAACTAAATATACTTTAATGTAATATACATGTACACTATTATATAATTAAATACATTTGTAATTTTAAAAATTAATAATAAAGTTGCAATTTATTTCAAATTTGAATAAAAAAAAATCTTAACCAAGTTACAATGAACACATTCAATTTAAAACACTCTACATTTACTGACAAAATCTCAAATGCATACATAAACCTTTGTTGATGCACAAAAAACGTCTCAGGTTACGACTGTAACCTATGTTCCCTGAGAACAGGGAACGAGACACTACGTCAGAATGACGCTATGGGGAACGCCTCAGGCGTGACAGGTGTCTGAAATAAATATCAACTCACGTCAATCATGTTGACCGGCGACAGCCTGTGCATCATCAGCTTGAATGATGAGCGCGCGACCTGGATGTATAAAGGGGAGCCTTGCACACATGACAACATCCTATCGTCTGAAGGGACTGTTGCAGGCAGGCCCCGAGGCATGGCAGGAAGACGTAGTGTCTCGTTCCCTGTTCTCAGGGAACATAGGTTACAGTCGTAACCTGAGACGTTCCCTTTCGAAAGGGAACTCTACACTACGTCAGAATGACGCTATGGGGAACGATATACCAACGCCACCATGCTGAGGGGAGTGCGTGCCCAAAGGCAGTGACAACTGTCCGAACCAGTAATTCAGAAACACTGGAACCACTCACCCTTAGGTCACATCGGGCTGTCAGTGACAGCACTCCCTACCGGTCATAGCCCAAGCTAATGAACCAAGAAACCGCCAGAACATAGTTAATTGGGGGTATATCTGGGCCAGCTCAAAGGCTTAGGACCACAACTTCCAATAGAAGGGGTCCCTTCTAGGGAGTGTGGCTAGGGGACCCAAGGGACTCCCAGCCAGTCACTATTCAGGGGAGCATGCCTCCTGAAATGCCACCAGGCTGGCCTGGTGATCTATACTAAGACTCACAGTCTGGCCATTGCCTGTCTGTCCAAGACAGAGCCTCCGGAAGTTGCCTTGGATAAGGCATCCAGAAACTGAAGGCCTGTAAAGCTGGCAGAAACCATTCAGTTCCGGATCACAGAGACGGGATCTCCCAGAGAGTGTGACTTAACCTCAAGAAACGACTGAAGTCGTCCACTCAATCCACGGGTCTACCCAGTGCTCGATCCGAACACTGGGGAAGTAAGAGAGGGTTCAAACCCAGGAAGGTCTACTGAGACCTAAGACCTGATGACCCCCTCGTGTGGGGAGCTCCAGTACATGAGGGCTCATTATCAGGAAGGCCGCTGAGGCCTGTAACCTGGCGACCACAGTATGTGGGAGCTTGTATTCAGGAAGGCTGGAGAGGCCTGTAACCTGACAGCCACACAATGCGGGGCTACCTTCAGAAAGGCCTAATGAGGCCTGTAACCACAGAATGTGGGAGATAGCCTGAAAGGGAAACGCCTGTCGTAAAACATTGCGACAGAGGACGCATCTAGAGTGGGACCCAGAAAGTGCGTGTACTTAGCCATTCTGAATCCAGGAAGGCCTGGTGAGGCCTCTAACCTGGCGACCACAGCGTGTGGGAGCTCATACTCAGGAAGGCCTGTGAGGCCTGAGACCTGGTGACCACAGTAAGTGGGAGCTCGTATTCAGGAAGGCCGGAGAGGCCTGTAACCTGACAGCCACACAATGTGGGGCTACCTTCAGAAAGGCCTAATGAGGCCTGTAACCACAGAATGTGGGAGATAGCCTGAAAGGGAAGCACCTGTCGTAAAACATTGCGACAGAAGACGCATCTAGAGTGGGACCCAAGGTGAAGAACCGGAGTCTGAGCCACGTAAAAAAGGGAATGAAGCATACAGCGCATAACCCTTACCATAAATATGGATTTTAGAAGGTACACGAAACGAAAGTGCATGTACTTAGCCAGTCCAAATCCAGGAAGGCCTGGTAAGGCCTCTAACCTGGCGACCACAGTATGTGGGAGCTCATACTCAGGAAGGCCTGTGAGGCCTGAGACCTGGTGACCACAGTAAGTGGGAGCTCGTATTCAGGAAGGCCTGAGAGGCCTGTAACCTGACAGCCACACAATGTGGGGCTACCTTCAGAAAGGCCTAATGAGGCCTCTAACCACAGAATGTGGGAGATAGCCTGAAAGGGAAGCGCCTGTCGTAAAACATTGCGACAGAAGACGCATCTAGAGTGGGACCCAAGGTGAGTCTGAACCACATAAAAAAGGGAACGAAGCGTACAGCGCTTAACCCTTACCATAAATATGGATTTTAGAAAGTGCATGAAACGAAAGTGCATGTACTTATCCATTCTGAATCCAGGAAGGCCTGGTGAGGCCTCTAACCTGGCGACCACAGCATGTGGGAGCTCATACTCAGGAAGGCCTAGTAAGGCCTATAACCTGACGACCACAGTAAGTGGGAGCTCATCCTCAGGAAGGCCGCTGAGGCCTGTGACCTGACGACCACAGAATGTGGGAGCTTGTATCCAGGAAGGCCGGTGAGGCCTGTAACCTGGGAACCACAGCATGTGGGAACCAATGATCAGGAAGCCAGACGAGGCCTGTAACCTGATAGTCACAATGCGTGGGAGCTCACATTCAGGAAGGCCTGATGAGGCCTGTATCCTGACATGTGGACGCTCACAACCAGTGAGGCCTATACCCTAGCGACCACAGTGCGTGGGAGTTCACATCCAGGAAGGCCTGGTGAGGCCTGTAACCTGACATGTGAAAACTCATAACCAGGAAGGCCTAGGAGGCCTGAGGCCTGGTGACCACTGAATGTGGGAGCTTAACACTCAGGAAGGCAGAGAGGCCTGAAACCTGGCGACCACAGCATGTGGGAGCTCATACTCAGGAAGGCCTAAGAGGCCTGAAACCTGGTGACCACAGTATGTGGGAACTCACATTCAGGAAAGCCGGATGAGGCCTATAACCTGACATGAGGAAGCTCATAACTAGGAAGACCTGCGACCACGGTGTGGGGGAGCTCATACTCAGGAAGGCCGGGTGAGGCCTGTAACCTGGCGGCCACAGTATGTGGGAGCTCACATTCAGGAAGGCCGGATGGGCCTGTAACCTGACATGTAGAAGCCCATCACCAGGAAGGCCGGTGAGGCCTGTAACCTGGTGACCACAGTATGTGGGAGCTCATATTCAGGAAGGCCTAGTAAGGCCTGTAACCTGGCGACCACAGTATGTGGGAGCTCATAACCAGGAAGGCTCGATGAGGCCTGTAACCTGATGACCACAGTATGTGGGAGATCACATTCAGGAAGGCCGGTGAGGCCTGTAACCTGACATGTGGAAGCTCATAACCAGGAAGGCCTGGTGAGGCCTATAACCTGGCGACTACAGTATGTGGGAAGCTCATATTCAACCACAGTATGTGGGAGCTCATACTCAGGAAGGCCTCGTGAGGCCTATGACCTGATAACCACAGTATGTGGGAGCCCATATTCAAGAAGGCCTGGTGAGGCCTATAACTTGATAACCACAGAATGTGGGAGCTCATATTCAACCACAGTATGTGGGAGCTCATTTTCAGGAAGGCCTAGTGAGGCCTATGACCTGATAACCACAGTATGTGGGAGCTCATATTCAAGAAGGCCTGGTGAGGCCTATAACTTGATAACCAAAGTATGTGGGAGCTCATCCAACCACAGTATGTGGGAGCTCATAACCAGGAAGGCCGGATGAGGCCTGTAACCTGATCACCACAGTATGCGGGAGCTCACATTCAGGAAGGCCGGTGAGGCCTGTAACCTGACATATGGAGGCTCATAACCAGGAAGGCCTGGTGAGGCCTATAACCTGGCGACTACAGTATGTGGGAGCTCATATTCAACCACAGTATGTGGGAGCTCATACTCAGGAAGGCCTGGTGAGGCCTATAACTTGATAACCACAGTATGTGGGAGCCCATATTCAAGAAGGCCTGGTGAGGCCTATAACTTGATAACCACAGAATGTGGGAGCTCATATTCAACCACAGTATGTGGGAGCTCATTTTCAGGAAGGCCTAGTGAGGCCTATGACCTGATAACCACATTACTCCTTGACAGTCAATTCCTGGGAGCTCACCTCAGGGAGGCCCAAGCGCTGTCCGGTTGCAAAATGGGGACTGTATGGTCAAGGAGGCCTGTTAAGACCTACTACCTGACCATCGAAAAAGTAAATCTAAAGATTTTCTTACCCAAAACATTTTGCCCCAGACTCTAAAACAGGAGACGTGGTCTGAAAAGAAACAGAAATATGTTAATTTCACATTTTACAAAAAGACCAGAATTACACCTGCTCTTTTTGTTCGCTGCTCATCATTTTAATTCCTAAATTAAAATGCAGCCAAAAACACTGGATAATGCGATCTGGATGATAGGCTGAATTACTAAATATCTAACTTCTTAAAAGTCAGATAATATTCCATCATTTTAATTCATAGAATTAAATGCAGCCATAATCACCAGACAATACTGTTTTAATATTTATTTATACGTTCTCGTAATCTACACACTGCCTCGGCAAGCGCGAGAACGAGCCGTTAAAATATATTTGGCTTTCATCCCTCGAGAAGAAAGTCAACAGGTGCGAGGTTGAAACATCCGACAGCGCACGGATTTTTTCTTTCTCACGCGCGCCGAGATATTTGTTAATGAACACTGTCAGCACCCTCAGGAACTGCTGTGAACGCCTCGTACCCAAACAGTATTGTTTCACAAATCGCGTGCACCACGGGGCTCAGATGCTGAACCCTCCTCCCTCGAGAAAAGGGTCCGACGAGAGCGGAGCATCTTTAAATGAAAAACGCTCACAGTTTACACAAGAGGCTCTCTCGAGAGCCTCCCGCGCGCTTCAGCGATTTTCTCAAAACAGACAAACAGTCCCTGAAGACGAAAAGATGTTGTCATGTGTGCAAGGCTCCCCTTTATACATCCAGGTCGCGCGCTCATCATTCAAGCTGATGATGCACGGGCTGTCGCCGGTCAACATGATTGATGTGAGTTGATATTTATTTCAGACACCTGTCACGCCTGAGGCGTTCCCCATAGCGTCATTCTGACGTAGTGTAGAGTTCCCTTTCGAAAGGGAACTATAAACAGTGACAACACTTTAAAGGGAGTTCACTTTATAATGAAAATTCTTACCCTCAAGTTGTTTTAAAACTGTATGCATTTATTTCTTCTGCTGAACACAAAGGAAGATATTTCGAAAATTGTCAGTAACCAACCAGTTAACTGGTCTCATTGACTTCCATAGTAGAAAAAAAACCACTATGGAAGTCAATGGGACCAGTTTACTGTTTGGTTACTGACATTTTTCAAAATATCTTCTTTTGTGTTCAGCAGAAGAAATAAATTCATACAGGTTTAAAACAGCTTGAGGGTGAGTCTGATGACAGAATTTTCATTTTAAAGTGAACTATCCCTCTCATTTAGAAAGAGTCTGGAGGACAATGATGCTTATTATGCACACTCATTTTCTCCCTCATACAAAGGTACCTAAACCTAAACCTATCCATCACAGAAAACATTTTGCATTTTTACATTTTCAGAAAACATCATTCTGTATGATTTATAAGATTATTTCCATGTAATTTACTGGTATTACTATACTTTTGGGGTAATTTGGTCCCCATAACCTAGGGATTACCAGTACACACATTTTAGAAGCAAACACACAGTATCTCAAACACACAACCCATGAATTAATACAAACAAAATGTGAAGAAAAGTATCATTCCATGTACAACACTAAGATTTAAACGGGTAATGCTTTACAAAAAGGTATTATTAGTTAACTACTTCAGTTAACATTAACTAAGAATAATAAATGCTTAAAGTATTATTCATTCTTAGTTCATGTTAATTTCAACATTTAATAATGCATTATTATATTCAAAAGTTGTGTATTAAAATGAGTTAATGCACTGTGAACTCACATGAACAATGACTATAAATTGTATTAACTAACTTAAACTATATTTTAATTAATATTAACAAAGAAGATTAATAAATACTGTAAAAAAAAATGCTCATTGTTAGATCATGTTGGCTAATACATAAACTAATATTAACAAATGAGACCTAATTAAAGTGTTACCGAACCTTGTTAATTTTAGCTCTTAAACCTTTACATAGCACCAACATTAAACAGGACAAAATGCTTACTCCAGTGAATATAAGTTTGTCTAAAAACAAAACAAAAACTGAAGAAATCCAAAGGCACAAAAACAAGAAAACCAAAATCTTGTCACCAAATTTTTTGAAGTTATTGGAAAGTGCTGTTTATGTCAATGTCCCAGATGCTCTCCAGAGTAAATGTGAATGGAAATGTTCCAAAGAGGCAGGAAAGTCAGAAAAAATACCTTGAGGAAAAAAACAAAAACAGAAGGAAAACATGGTTATAAAACAGATCCAGACCATTATTATATTTGGCTCAAATGAATGAAAGTGATAGATATACAGTTGCGCTTTAAAGTTTATATAGGCTACACCTTGCAGTATCTGCAAAATGTTAATAATTTTAGCAATAAGAGGGGTCACAAAAATGTACATGTTCTCTTTTTATTTAGTACTACCCTGATGAAGCAGTTTATTCTGCAAAGCGAACGTAAACTTTTGACTGCTAACTGTTGATGAATGTGTGATGTGATGAATTACCTCAGTCATCAGGGTCACATCGTCGTAGAAAGCTGGGCAAGGTTCCTTCTATTTCCCACAAACACCAGGATTCCACTGAACACGCCATCTTCACTGACACTGGGCTTAAAGTGATTAAAAACAGAGAACATTTGTATTGCTACTTTACAGGGAATTAAACATAACTATCAATTACACAAATATAGATAAATGACCCATGCAAACCCAAGGCCCATGCAAATTGAGAAAGGTAATCTTGAATGTTAAGCTTGCCGCACATAGCTAACTTCATGAAGGATGTTCCTCTATTCACCACGGTTGACACAGCAATGCTGCAGCCTTCTTCCTTTGGTTTGTTACCTGTAAAATATATGATGATTATAGGGGCATATGTAAATGCACAGGTGGAAAAGATTCAAAGCATTTACAAGCTATAGGGATAGTTAGTGACTTTATAGCAGTGTTTTAGCTTTATCAAGGTGTGCTGTCCTGGCAATACATTTTGTACACTCTTGTAAGTTACATCTACTCAAATTAGTCAAAATAATATTTTATGCATATAATGTTAACACAAACACAAATGACTAAACATGTTAGGCATAAGATCCTGATAAACATATGTAAACCTTACATATTTAACATTATTTTTTCTTTCTGCAGCGGCAGGAAATAACAGTAACGTTAACGTTATTACATCAGCTGAATGTATGTCTGAAACATTTGACTAAGTGCATCCGATCTTTATATGTATATATAATTAACTAAACACAATTTTAAAGTAAACTCATAATGAACACTATAACCTTGTAACTGGAATCAATCTCAATCGAATTAAACGCATTTCACAATCACCTCGTGTTACAGCGTTCACGAAATGACGGACAGTCTGACTGCATTATCAACATATTCACAACCCCGACCGTCATTACTCGAAATATCTGTGGCATGAACATATACATTTGCATTACATATCTCGTGTGCATATTATCAAGTTGTTGTAACAATAATACCTGCAAAATAACATGAAAAATTGATGAGACAGGAGCCACTGTGTCACGTCCATAGACTGTAAAAAAATATGGACGTAGTGTCCGTGACGTCACCCGTAGGTTTCTGAAGAGCATTTTTGAAGCCTAAAGTGGGCGGAGCCGGCCGTCGCCATCTTGGCCTTGCGTCACTCCCGGATAACAGAAAATGGGCAAAGAGGCTGAGAAATCACGCCCAAATAGCTCGACGTGATCGAGTTAGCTCAGGCTGTTAACGGCTCTGGGTAATGCTTGACAGTAGCCTACCAAGTCTGCGACTGCACAGGGCCTCGCGCTAAAGTGACACCTGATGATGTAAAGCCAATTAAAAGTTCCTGTTTTTTGCCCTTCAAAATATTATGATAGTTAAAAGACATGGCTACAAGTGAGACTATGTATCGTGATTCTGTACTATTCTGCTAGTTGAAAATGTATTATGCAGTAACTTAATATTACTTTGAGAGTGTGTGTGACAGTGATTTATGTGCATACATGTCAGTCACTCTTTTTTTATAGTCTATGGTCCGTCAGCGCGGCATCGCTCGTCAAGTTCGTAGAGAGCTTATTCAGTCCATTTTAAATTCTGATTTTGGCCGCCTCTCAAATGGGTTAAACCATAGATATATTGCCTATGAAGTTCAAGTAAATGCGCTAGAAAATCCGCGCTCATTCATGGATGTGCATTTAACGTTATTGCATGACGGAGAAAGCGCCGACGCCTGCATTATTTCATCTGACGGTACATAAGCATATTATAATCCATCTGTTCCGTGAGAGCAGACCGAACGAGCCTTTATTGACGTTTTTAAATCTGATAACTCCAAAAAGCAACAAAATTGTCAGACATCCATTAGTGCATGTTCACAGAGGAAAACAACTGAAATACAGCGCTGGTTGTTCTCTCGAACGACACTCGACGACAACGACGGAATCCAAAGCCGTGGGCGAAGTAATGGGTGTATTAAATTGTATGAAATAATCCTGAAAAAAAGCACAAACACTGCAGAGAAGGCAAGTTCAGCAGCTAAAATTTGCTGAGGTGAAGTGACGGCTAGTAACAGCAGACAAACGGCTAGCATTGACATCAGCGGGAACCCACCTGTCACTCAAGTGGCCACACCCTTAAATGCAGAAATGTAAATATTAATCAACTAAACGGATGAGTTATAAAAAAATGCACCCCCCTCACAGTTGTTATGAAGGGCAAAATTAGCTGTATAGACCAAAGCCACATAGAGATCCAGGCTGTAAACATGTTTTTTTCTGCTGTAAAGTTGGTCATTTTAACATGGGGGAGATACAGATTTAACTCACTTCCGTGTTGGTTTCAAGAGAGAGAAGGGGAGGTTGCCGCTTGGTCACGTCACACCCATAGACTGTAAAAAATATGGACAAAGCGTCTGTGACGTCACCCATAGACTTTCTGAAGAACAGTTTTGAAGCCGTTTATGGGGGGTATGGGCGGCGCCATCTTGGAAAATCTTGGGAAATCCTAACCCCGCCCCCCTTCTGACGCAGCGCGTGTCACTCAGCTCGCTCTGCTACTCCGGTTATCTCTGTGTATATTTTAGGCAACGAAATATGTTATAAAACACCATACTAACTCTTTTCGTTTTCATTTAAAGAAATCTTAAACATTATAGCCACACAAATGTGGTTCAGGCAACGCGTATTGATTATATTCACTGCACATAACGTTTGCCTATTTATAAAACAAAACAAAATATAAAACACAAACCTGCCTCTTTTCGTTTTAAATATAATATAAAAATATTAAACATTTAAATATGGTCCAGGCAATATGTGCATTTGTACTAAACAACAAATGCTGCAGTAAACAACATTACAGATCATATTCGTTGTATTAAAATTTAAAATGACAAAACTCAACCCAGTCTCTTTTTGTTAAATTTCAGTTTTATCAATATTAGCTATTATAAAAGTATAAGTAAAAGGTAAAGTTACAAGAAGCTATACAAATAAAGCAAACAATTCAGTCAAACATAAAAAGGCAGCGATCTAGTCTAACCATACATCGGTAGTTAAATAGCTTATAAAGTTATGAAACTTCCCCTCAGCCAAAACGATTGCCCAGGGAACAAATTATAGATTTACGTTACGAGACCAAAAATCGCCCGTTAGATATACACAAGACAACACAATTATATCTCATGTTTAACCACTACAGAGACGCCACGAGCAAACCTCATAACGACAAGCCGAGGAAAGGCTGTTCCAGGCGGGGTACATCGCGCCGAGCGCCCGGTCATCGCTGGATCTCACAACTGGATACAATTTTCATAAATCTTTATAAATAAACCACAGATTTGAGCTTTAAACAACTACATTCTCACCTGAAAAACTCTTAAAACTACATTTCATGATACAGAAACAGTAGTATTATATGTCAACTGTATTAAAAAATGGCGCTTCTTATGTTGTCATTCTCCGTGGCGCTGCCTTGTCAGCTGTCAATCAAGCTGTCAATCAAAGTTAACCACGCCCTTATTGTCATACATTTTATATCTAAATACGATCTAATCTAACGAGTTAGAAAAAAATTCACCCCCCTCATGGTTGTCAGGCACTCGGAACCTATCGAAAAATACAATAAAAGTCCATGGGACCAACCTGTAAAAACATGAATTTATGCTGTGAAAACGGACATTTTAACATGGGGGCTATGGACATTTGCTCCCTTTTGGGACCTCCCTCTAGCGGATTTTCGATGTATTGCAGTTTTTCGCACTTCCGGGTAGGCTTCATTTTTCAGATCAGAATGTTGCCCCTTGGTCGCACCATAACGTTACTCAGCAGAGAGCAGAGCAGGCTCCAATATAAGAGTCCTCCTTTCAGTTTTCATAATAAAAGTCCTGGTTTCTCATAATAACAGACTATATTCTTTCACTAATCCTATAATGATTTACCTTCAAGTCCCACATCTCTTACACTTCACATAAATAAAAATAAATTTATGCTTAACGTATAACAACTCTACGCAAAATGTGTACATACTTTGGGGTGTCACAAAAGCATGAAGATATACTTAACGTTACTTGACGGATTATTTGCAGTATAACATCTCATCTGCAAACACCCAAACGTGGCGCTCCTTTCTTCGCGTTCTCTTCTTGTTTGGGTTGGGAAGCTTCCGTTTCCTCACGCATCGCGATTACAGAAACATAACAGCGCATTTTTCAAACTCTAGTTCATTCATTCATTCATTTCTCTTTTATTCTTTTTATGAAAATGCATTATTTGTACAAGGCACATACAATTCATTTGAATTTTCCTTTACATTTCCATGATCAGAAAGGAGCAGATGGAAGAATAATATTCTTATATTTATCTGCCCCCTTTATAAACATAAATAGTAGATGGCATTTACATTGTTCCCTCCACCATCACCCAAAATATATTAACATAAATAGTAGATGTCATTAGCATTGTTCCCTCCACCATCACCCAAACTCCAACATATCTGATATTTGTTTAAACGTTTTACAATGGTCACATACAGTCCAAATCAAAATTCAGTTTGATATAATTCAAGTTGTTTCTTTTTATAACTCCTTTTAAATTCCAAAATATTTTTACAACTTTTTAAATCTTTCCTTAGAGAATTCCAAGCTTTTACTCCAGCAACAGACAAACACATTTGTTTCAGGTTTATTCGTGCTATTAGATGTTTAAAGTCATACGGCCGTCTGTGATTTCAAATAAGTAAAAACAAATAACTTTTGTAAGTCATGTGGAAGAGCTTTGCTTCTAGCTTTGAACATCACTAATAGAGTTTGTAATTCTACAATGTCTTTAAGTTTTAATAATCCTGACCTAATAAAGAGTGGATTTGTGTGGTCTCTATATCCTGCTTTGAAAATAATGCGAATGGCTCTTTTCTGTAAAATAAATAAAAGCATAGTGTTACTATGATATGTATTTCCCCATATTTCTACACAATAGTTTAAATAAGGCAAAATCATTGAACAATATAACATTTTCATTGTATTATACGGTAAACTGTATTTAACCTTATTCAAAATAAATAGGCTTTTTGCCATCTTATTTTTTACATGCAATATATGACTTTTCCACATCAATTTCTCATCTAAGGTGACTCCTAGAAATCTGATTTCAGACACCTTCTCAATATTTACATTGTTTATATATAAGCTGACTTCCTCCTTTCTTTTATTGCTGAATATCATAAACTTTGTCTTATTCAAATTTAAAGATAATTTATTTACATCAAACCACAATTTTAGTTTAACCATTTCATCTTCAATATTATTAGCTAAAGTTTTCAAGTCATTTCCTGAACTGTATAAATTTGTATCGTCTGCAAATAATACATAGTGTAATTTTTTTGAAACCTCACAAATCTCATTTATATATAAAATAAAAAGTTTGGGTCCTAAAATTGAGCCTTGTGGAAGTCCACATTCAATATTCATACATTCTGACCTATAACCGTCAAACTCAACATATTGTTGTCGTTGTTGTAAATAGCTGGTTAACCAGTCCAGTACAACTTCTCTAATTCCATAAGTATATAATTTAGAAATAAGAATTTGATGATCTATAGTGTCAAATGCCTTCTTTAAATCAATGAACACTCCTATTGTGTATTTATTTCTGTCTATTGCGGTTGTAATGTCTTCAATAATTTTCACGATAGCCAAGCTTGTAGACCTATTTGACCTAAATCCGTACTGATTTTCATTTAATAATTCATGTTTTTGAATAAAGTTGTCTAATTTATTAACAAAGAGTTTTTCAAACACTTTGGAAAATTGAGGTAGGAGAGATACTGGTCTATGGTTATTAAAAATATGTTTATCTCCAGTTTTAAAAAAAGGTATTACCTTAGCAATCAATTGTGTTTTTTATTATTTTCATGTCAATACCATCACTATCCGTTGAGGTCTTGTTTTTTAGCTTATAAACCACAGATAATATTTCATTTTCAGTCACCTCACCTAGATACATTGACTGCATAATCCTATTTTCCCTTTTCCAGACTCCCCCTAGCTGATCACTAGATATTGGTATTTCGTTTGCTAAGCTAGGTCCTACATTTACAAAGAATTGATTTAGTTCATGGACCATTTCATCTTTATTTTCAATCGCCCTATTGTCCTTTTCAAAATATTTAGGTAGTTCCGTTCGTCCAGTCTTATTCCCAATTACATTGTTCAGACTATTCCATGTAGCCTTTGTTATTTTTATTTTCATGCAACATTCTATTATAATAGTCCTTTTTTGTGTGTCTCAATATATCAGTCAACTTATTTTTGAATTTCTTATAGCGTTTTTCTGCATTCTCTGTTCTTGATTTGATAAACTCCTTATAAAGTCTATTTTTCTTTTTAGAGGCATTTTTTAATCCGTTTGTTATCCAAGGTTTACTATTTTGCCTTTGTTTGGATCTGCATGGGATCTCAGGACAATGCTTATTATACAGAGTAAGATAACATTTAAGAAAAGAATTATAAGCATTATTTACATCATCTGTGTACACCTCTTTCCACTCTTGTTTGATTAAATCATTCCTAAACTTATTAATATGATCAGCACTCCTTTTTCTTTTGTATATTTGATGGTATACTGTTTTTTTAGGCAACTTATAGTCAAATATTGCAAATATAGGCAGATGGTCGCTTATATCATTTATTACCAACCCACTGTGATTCTCCAAAACATTTGTAAAGATATTATCTATTAAAGTTGCACTAGTTGTGGTTATTCTGCTAGGCTTCGTTATTAATGGATACAACCCGTTTTTATATAATGTCTCTGAGTTTTGTATATGTGAATCTACCTTTAGAAGATCAATATTATAATCTCCACAAATTACGATATTTCGTTTGTTATTTAGACCATGAATCATTTCTTCTAATTTATCTATGAAGGTTTCCACTTTTGATCCTGGTTTTCTATATACACATGCAACAACAATATTCCTATTTTGTTCTAATTCTATTTCTACAGCTACACTTTCCATTAAATCATTAATGGCTGTTATCATGCATTTAACTGGTCTACATTTCAATTCATTATAGATATAGAGGGCCACTCCCCCTCCAGTCCTATTGACTCTGTTGGTGACATATAAATCATAGCCCTTTAATTTCAGATCAACCTCCTTGCCTTTCTTTATCCATGTTTCAATAAAGCAATTAACTTAAATCTTCCTTTAAGTGTCTCCAAAAAATGTTTGATTTCAGAAAAATGTTTTGATAGACTTCTGCAATTAAAATGAATAAAAGAAAATGCCTGTTCAATTTGTACCTAATCAAATTGTTCCTCAGTGTAATACTGACAAGAGTTCCTAATATGATTAAATAAATTAGTCTCTGGATCCACATTATTTTCAAAATCATATGTATCACGTTCTATATAATCAACACTTGCAAAGGCTTCAGTCTTAAATGAAAGAGTCATGAGTTCCTTATAAGAGATCCAATAATCAAGCAGAAAAAAAGAATGATGCACTCACTATTGTCATTTGTACAGATCCAGGTCCTTCATTTTTCTCACCATAATCACCTTGACTTGTTCCGGAGGTCCATTCGTCCGGATGAAAACTTTTCCATTCCTGGTCCAGGTTGATTGAATTTTGATTTCCTTTTTCAGGGTACGGCTGGTCCAAGCAATTTCTGCATTTTTCTTTGTCAAGTGCTCATTTAAATACACTCCGGTGCCTTTAAGTTTCTTAGCTTCCTTCAGGATTTCCACCTTGTGCCTTCTACTTGCAAACTTGACAATAATTTTAGGTTTAGTTTTTTTGTCCTTACTTGGAAGAATATGACATGCTGAAATTTGCTGACTGTCCAGAGGAATGGTTTTACTCTTCATGAAGTGCACCACTTGTTGCTCCAGGGTTTCAAGCTCCTCAGATGGTGCATCCTCACCTTGTTGGTCACCAGATAGGCCTGTAGCCCGGGCGTAACTTTGATGCCTAGTCTCTAGGCCGGTGATTACAAGGTCATCATCTCTGGAATCCTGTCCAGGAGCTCAATACGTTCATCCTTCTGTTGGATAATAGTTTTTAGTTGCCTGATCTCCTTCATGAGGCCTGTCAGTTTTCTTTGTTGTTCCACCACTTCACTTATTTCCCTTGACATAAAATTCAGGGAATTTTTAATTTCCGCCATTTCAGCTGCTATTTTTGCAGTAGTGGCCATTGTACTCCAAGCAGTCTTGACTTTTGTTGGATGTCAGTGCAATTTGATGATTTTAATGGATTTCATCAGGCCTTTGAGCAGAGAGAAACTGTTGCAGCCATCTTACTCCAAGCCACGCCCACCCCAAAATCGAACTAGTGAAGTAGTGCGTAGTATTTCTGGCGCATGCGCATTAAACAACATGTTCATATATTTCATGCATGGTTAAATGTTATTTCCATAGACAGTATATAAAAGTGTTATTTCAGGTTTTCTGTTTAAGTTGTTCTAACTCATTGTGTTGTTAGACTCTGTAGCCTAAGTTCACAAAACTTTACTCTTTCCCCTAACTAAAAGTCAATATTTTTGTTCAGTGTAGTGTAGTGTAGTCTGATTACAATTAAATGTGTGTTTAATTGACTTAGAACAACATAATGATATTGAAAGTATTCTATTCACAGCTGTAAAGTACAACACATTACTATTATGCTAAGATCCTCTCATAAATTACTTTTTATTGTCAAATGTTATGTAGAAAACGGACAAAAATGTCAAATGTCAATAAGCAAATGTATTGGAAAAAATACATTTCAAGTGCATTAATGCACACAGTATACATTATAGACTAAACACATTTCAAATACATTAACAAATTATTTTTGGACAACACAACTGAGTTGAAATTAAATTAAAATAAATTATTTTCCATGTTTTCCATTAAAATTCGTATTTTATTTAGTATATTAGTCAATACATCAAAAATAAATTTCCTTTAATAATAACTTTAATAACTTTAAAACACTAAAAAATCATAATTATTTAAAATGTTTGTTTAAGTAAAAGTAGAGTAGACATTATTAAAAAGTGCATTTTTTGAAAACATGCACTTAAGTGTGTTTAGAAATATTATCATGAAAGTGTACTTTCTTTAAATAAAACTTAATTAGACATTATTACAAAGTGCATTTTTAAAAAGTACACTTAAGTGTGTTTAGAAATATTGTGAAGAAAGTGTACTTTCTTCAAGTAAAACTTAATTAGACATTATTACAAAGTGCATTTGTAAAAAGTACACTTAAGTGTGTTTAGAAATATTATCATGAAAGTGTACTTTCTTTAAATAAAACTTAATTAGACATTATTACAAAGTGCATTTTTAAAAAGTACACTTAAGTGTGTTTAGAAATATTGTGAAGAAAGTGTACTTTCTTCAAGTAAAACTTAATTAGACATTATTACAAAGTGCATTTTTAAAAAGTACACTTAAGTGTGTTTAGAAATATTGTCATGAAAGTGTACTTACTTTAAGTTAAGCTTAATTGGATATTATTACAAAGTTCATTTGTAAAAAGTACACTTAAGTGTGTTTAGAAATATTGTCATGAAAGTGTACTTACTTTAAGTTAAGCTTAATTAGATATTATTACAAAGTGCATTTGTAAAAAGTGCACTTAAGTGTGTTAAGACATATTGTCATTAAAGTGTATTCCATTTAAGTACACTTAAGTGGTCTTTAATTTTAATTATATTATATTATCTGCGAGGGCACTTTTTAAAAAGTATACTTTTATTATTTTAAGCACACAAAAAGTACGCTTTCAATACAATTAAGTACACTTCTTTTTCACAAGGGGATATCCACAAACACAGTAACAGTTAACACGGGTCTAAATATTATAATATTCACAATATATCTAGCAACAGTTCAACTGCAATGTGAAATTTATGCAACAATAACAAACTAATATGTAAGAATTTCTTACCTTACATCTTTCTTGTCTTCAAATCGCGTTCTTCTTCTTCTGAGGTAGCCTAAATCCAATGTAAGCTCACGGTGCGCCTTTGAAACTCGACGAAAAGCAGAGACTTGTTGTGAAGTGTTTTGGTGTTTTGTTTTTGAGGTAACAAGCGCGTTCGCGTTCCCTGTGAAGATTTGCATGTGAATCTCTTTTGCGCTCGTGGGCGTGGTCATATTAAAAATAATTAGGAAGCATTTGAGAAGCTGGACATCTTGTTGGTTTTATACAAATTACTTAAACAGAGAATATTTGTTTTCAGTTTGAATCCGATCATTTAAAAGTACACACTTAAATGTTTATAAAGGTATATGGCTCATAAATGTGTGACAAGTATTCCCTGAGTTTTGTTTCAGTTTATAGACGTGCTCAAGAAAAAAAAGTTCACCGCGACGGAGAGGCAGAACGCACACCCTGTTTATTTTCTTTATTTTACAAAAGCACAATGTTTTGATTTGATTGTAAGTGGACACATACAAAAGTAGAAATATCACAGATTATTTTTTTTTTTAGATTTCTTTTTTTCTGTATGACCATAAATGACGGAGTAATTTAAGTTTATAGTGCTACAATGTGAAGAAAATCCAGCAAAATCCAGCGCGTTTGCCGACCTCAGAGGGTTAAACGGATTGTTTGCTTTATGGAGCAAAAAAGTTGAGCATACCTTGTGTAAACTCAAGAAAGAGTACATTGGGATTAAATGTCTAGATGAGGAAATGCTCCAATGGTGGGACAAAATTGGCAAACATCAAAAGAAATCAAAACATGGTGAAATAATTGAGTCTTTAAACTTCATAAGTTGTACACGGCTATGTGAGTTAACAACGTGTCTATCTTCAAGTATAGATGCTAAATGTAAAGAAGTGCAATCTAAAAATGCAAAAGATTCAAGATCTTCAAACACAGCTAGATAAATCACTAGCTGAGCAGTTAGCCCTGACTGAAAAGTGTAAAAATCACAAAGAGACCATTGCAGAACTCAAGGCTAAGCTTGAGTTGTACCATGTACCAGAACGCACGGTGTTCAAGCATTAGAGAGTCGTGAAAATCCTCAAACTCCAGGAGAACATAGCAAACATCCCTATGGTAAAGAAAGCAGGTTTTGCAGTTCCTGTCAGAAAATAGGCCATAAAGAGGGAAAATGCTGGTCACTGGGAAGGGGCAGACCTCCTCCTTATATTCAGAAAAATACAAAACCACTTTCTAAGAGCAAAAATCAGCGATCTGCACCAGTGGCGGCTCCAGAGATTTTCTGTTGCAGGTGCTATGGGGATGCTCAACACTTAAGAGAAGGTGCTTTGAATATTGGGGCGTTTTATTATGGAGGTCGCATTGGACCACCATAATGAAACGCCATCATGAACAACACCATAATGAAAATATACACATGCGTACATGCCAGCATTAACTATACTCGTTCTGCGACTATACTGTATATATATATATATATATATATGTAAAAGTATTCAACGCAAGGGATATAGACAGGGACGCAACTACCCAGTGTCAGAGGGGTATGCAGCAACAATTTTGGCAATCATCAATCTGGTGCACTTTGAGAGTTAAAAATTGAAAGCTCCAACCCATATTCAGTGTGCAAATTAAACAAAGAAAAATTCAAACCTCTTTTAGTAACAGTGTCAGTCTACATTACACTACTACATAATAATAGTTATAATATTAATCCCATCCCATGATAGTAATAGCCATATATTGTAAAACAAATGCACTGAAAAATAAAGGAAACTTCCATAATTAATTTTGTACTAATTTCTATACTTTAAAAAAATTCTATATTATAAAAGAACCAATGGGCCGCTGATCTAAGTGTTTCATGGGGTGTCAGAAAAAAAAAAACTAACGCTGACTTTTTTTTAACCAATGCATTACACCGGCACTAACCCATGCGCCGCCAATTAAGCAAAACAAAACGAATGGGCCGCCGATGTACGAGTTTCATGGGCCGTTAAGACAAAAAAAAAAGTATGAGATGTATCGGCCCAAAAAGCACGTCGGCCCACCGGGAATCTCCCGGTAGTCCCGAACTCCCGATGGCCAGTAGCCTACATGCCTGGACGTCACACTTTAAATCCTACCTGTTGCCTTTCACCATCCACTTATTTACAGTAACTGCTGTCGCATCACACTGCATGAAAAGACTCAAATCCGGCAAAATACGGGCATGGTAAACTCCTGTGTAATTTGATGTTTGCCGGATGTATGTGGGAAAAAGCGGATCAGAGTAACATGGAACAGTATATTTCCAGATAAACCCGGAAACCTCACATATGCGGACATATACAGGAATCCGTGAAATTTCACGGACATATACAGCTGAAACACTGCTGGGTGTGGGAGGACTGACAACTGTTAGGTGTGAAGACCTTTCATATGTTAATGACTGACACTAAAGGTGCTGGCTGTTCTCAGAGGGAGGGGTGGCCAGGGAGGACTTCAGGGTTGAGAATTATCTCTGGATTACTATAGGCTACAGCAAACAAGCTTTTTGTACAGAAAAATAAATAAATTCTTAAGGCCCTGAAACACAAAACTGACGTCAAAGAACTAGCAATGACTAAAGCCGACTCTAGGGTTGGCTCACGTCGCCTGTGTCAGGGCCTTAAAACCACTGCATGAAAAAAAGTCTCTTAATCAAATATTTTTTATAAAAACAGGACAAAATAAACACCCAGTCTGAACATATACGTTCACAAAAACATCTGAATATTTAATGAAATAAACAAAGGAATTTAATTAGTGCTGGGAAAAAAATTAATCGCATCCAAAATAAAAGTTTGTGTTTGCATAATATATGTGCGTGTACTGTGTATAATTATTTTGTATGTATAAATGCACACATATGCATGTATTTATTTAAGAAATATTTGCATGTATATACTGTATATACATTTATACATAATTTATATTATATATAAATATAAATAATTTATATATAAATAAATAAAAATCTTAAATATATACATGCATTTGTGTGTATTTATATATACAAAATAATTATACACAGTACACGCACATATATTATGCAAACACAAACTTTTATTTTGGATGCGATTAATCGCGATTAATTTTTTCTCAGCAATAAATTTAATAGAACAAATAAAGAAAAATGAACCAAACATTTCAGAATATCTCAAATTTTATTGTGAAGTTTTACAAATTGCAGACAACAACATTTGTCACCTTTTTCACAATTGGCTTTTAGCTTGCTTAGTTGGGGACATTTAATTTAATATTAAACAATATTATTGATCTGCCTGCGTTGACACTATTATATGAGATCTGAACTGAGCTGGACGATGACATCACGGTTTTCTCCAAAGTGGCTATATATATACACATTTAAATGTATTTATTTATTTATTTATACAACAAAATGAATCACCACTGAACTGACTTAAGCTGGACTGTGAAGCTATTTTCTTCTGGAAACAAACTTTCTTGCATTATTTTCCTGTTATCTCTGTAAAGCTACTTTGAAACAATCTGTATTGTAAAAAGCGCTGTATAAATAAAGGTGACTTGATATTTATTAAAAAGGTAGAAGGAACCTGAGCTTTTCTACTCCACTGAATTGAAGACCGAGGTCACTACAGTTAAAATCTCTTGCTGAGTTAATCCACCTTTAAACTATTAATGTCTATGAACAAATATGTATTTTTATGTTTGTGTGCCTCAGCATTTCTGAGTGAACACTGCTGGTTTACTCACTATTTTAAAGCGTACTGTCGATCACGTGATATGACGTAATGACGTGCAGCTGACGTTACCTGAAAAATCTGTCCAAGATGGCTACCCTCTCGAGCGACGTGTATCAAGAATGAAACAACTTGTAAGTAAACCAAAACACTTCAAAACTACTTTGCTTGTTGTAATATTGTAAGAATATCATATTACACGTGATATTTGACTGTTAGACGAGGCTATTTTTAAGTTGCAAGCGCGATGCCGCGGGCGCGATTGCCGTCAGTCCGCCTGCTAGTTACAGAATATCCTGTGTAACGTTAGCAGCTACTGTTGATGTCGTGGCAGGGCAATAATGTTAACGTTAGTCAATAACTCTTTTCAGCAAGCGATAGTCCTTCTGTTTTTGAGTGTGTTGCTGCTGTTTGGGTTAAACGCCCTGCTCTGGCAAGTTCAATGTGATGTTATTCCTACATGCACCCAAATGAGCTAGTGGCTAACGTTAGCAGTTATGTTAACTTTTACTCAAACAAAGTTAAGGTTATGGACATAATAGTTACCGAATGAACTATGCAAGTTTTTATTAAACCTTTACAAACGTCTTTTCATTATAGGTTTAAGTGGAAGGAGTGCAGTGAGCATCCCCCAAAATCAAGGTGACTCAAATGTTAATTTAGGCTGTCACTATTTTTCACCATTTCTTTTATTTGGAGCCTAGCAGCTAATTCATTAGCATCAATCAAAAGTCTCTTAAAAATTAAATATCTTGCTGTCTGTTTTTGTGTGCATGTGCAGACCTACATTGTCACCAGAGAGCAACTTTATCTGTAAGTTACATTAACTTGAAATTTTGTATCATTAATTTGTAAAGAGGTTGATTGCATAATTTGACTGGTTTCATATTGATTGTTTTATCTGTGCAGGTGAAGGACTTCTTGGGGAAATGGCCGGCTCTTCGGATTGAATCACAGGTAAAACAGAGTTACTTCTCTTTTCTGCCACTCTTCACACATATGTCTATGCCAAATTTTTAATATGTATCACATTCAAATGGAACAGCAAATGCCACTATTCACTGTGTGTAAGAACTATCACTTTGCATGTGACCATGTTGCTCAACAATGTATTTTAACGGAACATGTTGCATCACAAATGTGTTTTCTGTTGCAAATCGAGTATTAGTCTTTTTATATAATTATTTTTGTTTGTTTTTGTAGCTTTGTGCTGAGTTCCAACGCATCACAAACGTCAACATACGGAACCAGTTCTATGCTGTGCTTGACCAACACACACCTGCACTGGTGGCCTTGTATAGGCAGAAGGTGGCACGAACCGGTAAGATATCAGAGGCGCTGCATGACATCTTAAAGATTTATGAACTGATATGTTTTGTCTCTTATGTTTACTGTGATGGCCAACTTATTCAAACTGAAAATTCAGTTTTGTGGTTCTTGCAGATTGTGAATCCACTTAAACGCTTTTTAATTTCAAACTTTACAGGAATCCGTAAAGCGCCTCCATAATTCAGAGAACAACCCACACAAATACGATCCACAAACCGGGTAAGACTGCGTATTGTATACTGTAAATGTTAGTTTAATCTACTACTATATGGATTTGAAATACCAAAACTGAATTTCATTAATGATGCCTGCAACTTTTTCCCCCAGAATAAATTCATCACATAACCTGGCTGTGACCACTTATCTCTTCGAAGAATTAAGGACAACTTTTACAGACGTTGACCCTGAATGTGTGAAAGGTAATCTTAAAGATGTTGTAATCATTTTAATGTCCTCTGTTTTACTTAGTTTTATTGGCATTACATTTATTCATGATTTATTTAACAGGTTGCAAGACGTAATTTGAGACTTTGCGGAGGAAGTATTCTTTGGCTCAGCCTGAAAAGGCCCAGTAAAAAGAAACACTATGAAGAACACTGCAAAGAACCGTCAAAGAAAGAGACGGGTAAGTTAAGAAACTGGTTAAGCAGTTGTTGTTTTTTTCTTCTTCAGAATGTAACTGTCCTCCTCTCTGTTTTAGTGGTTAAATTACTGTCATGTTTTGCAGATGCTGGAGACCAGGTCCAGTGTTGTACAAACCAACACAGAAAGGGAACTCTGGAAGAATGCAACAATAGAACTGATGTCTGATGAAGATGCTGTTGTTGATGGAAGGCCAGTGTGGATGGTGAGGTCTCCACCAAACAGAACCACAGAGTTATCTGCTCTCTGCCAGGTACTACAAACCAGACTAGAGGCTGACCCACGCTACGTCACACCACCAGTGCATCATGGCAGTTTGAAAAATGAATATTTACATATATTTTATATACACTTTAATTTCTATATTTCTTATTTATTGATCTTGTTTTATATTGTATACTTTGTATATTTGTTCCTTTTTGATGTGCATGTTGCTTATCTCCACGTTTTGTATTTTATTCCTTTACACCTTTGTTCACATTTCTTTTTCCCCATTCATTTTAATGTATGTTTATAATGTTCTTTGGAATGTTCATGTTATATTTGTTTTTGTTCCTTTACATTTTCATCCCTTCAAATATTTTTGTTCCCCCATTCCTTTTTAATGCTTGTTTATAATGCTCTTTGGAATGTTTTATTTACCTTAATAAAAATGTCAGACTTTCTCATTGTTCTTTGTGTGTGTTTTTAAAATTATATTTGAATTTATTAAAATTGGGGGAAGGGGGGTTTAGTGTATACTGAGCAATATCTGCATAGCTGGCCTATAACCAATCAAATCACTGTGCAATAAGGCCTAGGGTGGGCTATGTTCTAAAAGTAACCAATCAAATCACTTTCCTGGGTTTTCAATGTGTCCTGTCCTCCAATAGTGGTCTGGGTAATGGGAGTGGTTTTAAAAGAAAAGGACCAATGGGGGGGGGAAGGCCAAAAGGTGCACAAAGGTGTGAAAATGTTCTCTTGAAAAAACCTTTGAGGGATTACTTGCCATGGCAACAAATGGCTGTAGCACGGGAGTATACGTCCACAACATACATCTGATTTGGTATCATTTCGGATGTATACGGATATATACAGACCCATGGAATTTGAGCTATCCGGCCAGTATACTCCTGGATTCTTCCGAATTCCAGCAGTGTATACAGGAGTATACTGGTCCGGATACACCTCTTTTCATGCAGTGTCAATTGACATGCCATCTCCTTTTCCCTCTTTCTTTTTCTATTTTTAGTTCTGACAGCTTTTTTGCTTTATCCATCTTTTTCGACGAAAACTCATTCTACGTTACTCATTCCTGCTCGCTCAGCGCTCACGGCGACCGCGCCTGCGCCCGCCCGCGCGCGTCCGCTCACGATTTTGAAATTATTATTTAATTCCTATTTTTAACAACATGAAAAAGACTATTCAAACATGACATTAAAATATAAATATAAAAAAAATTACAGACATTTCTTGGGGGTGCTTGGCAGGTGCTATTGCTATTATAGGGGGAGCTACAGCACCACCTAGCTCCCCCCTGGCGCCGCCACTGATCTGCACGCACAGGTAAAACTCTTAGTGAGTTAACTGCTTTGTTCATGCAAGGCCTTCAGCTATTAACTTCACTTGCTAGTGGGTTAGCAGCCCAATAGCAACAAGTTTATTAGTTAATAACCAAATTGAAATGATCATGTTTGTATTTTCAAATGTGTAATTGTGCGTAACACATTGTGCTCATAGAACACACTTTATAGTTGTTTGTGCTACTACATGTGCACATAGGCTAATTAATGTTACATGAGCCACCCTTAAATGGAAAAAGCACGACTCAGGTTCATTAAATAGAAAAATACCCAAGGTTTATTTTTGGCTTACACAAAGATATATCACACACACACGAGGATGCTTTCATCACAAACTACCAGTTAATTCAAAGTAAATTACATGCAAAAAATAGCTCCTCTGTTCAAACACTAGGCCTGTAGCATCCTCGTGCTGCAGTAATAAATAGTGGGGGAACAAACAAACAAAAAAGGAAAAGAAAACTAGTCCGCCCCAAGGGCCTTTCCAATTTCTTTTGGTCCCAATTATCAGCTCAAGCGCCCGGGCGGATTAGACAATATACCCCAAAAAAACACAAAAAACAAACAAACCAAAAAAATCAAATACAACAAGAGCAACAAATGGGCTCGGTAGAGCTGAAAATACAAGCATTAAAACACCTTTATTATTCATATTAAAACAATCGAATAGAGAGACAGGACAGCAAGTTGTCAATGATCACATTATACGTTTCCACCTTAAATCGCTGACTTCCATTTAGGATCTCGTCATTCTCCGTGGACTCATCTGCAAATATTTTTCTTTTTCTCACCCGTTCTCAGCTGTGTCTCGTGTTGATAGAAATGAGTCACACACTTCATGTCCTGAGATGACTTTTCAAACTGAGAAAATTGATCTCTGAGTGTTGCCACAAACAAATGCAGAGATTCTAGCAAACGCTGTGCAGTATCTAAGTTAGTAACACGCTTCTGCAACGTGTCACTTGTGGCTTTGAACCTACTCAGCACAGTATGACGAGTGGATAGTGCCACGGATAACTTACCGAAGTCGACAGTCGTGTACTTTTACGTGACAGAAGGGGTACGCCGCACCACAGACGCGTGACACCAACGCGTGACTCCAACGTCGCACCACAGACGCGTGACACCAACGTGTGACTCCAACATCGCATCACAATAAATTAATATCTATTTTTCCCCCTAGCTTTTCTTATCTTTCCTTTGTTATCTTTCTAATCAATCATTCTTTTCTTGTGTTCTGATGACATTAATGGCATACACAACTTTGAAAATATTGATACAAATTTTGTATTGTATACAATGTCATCTCTGAATGGTTTACGAACATTGTATTTAAAAAAAAATAATAATTCACTCACTTTCTACTAGATATGAGGATTATACAAATTATACACCATCAAAGTCACAACTTTTTGCACAATTATTAACAACAACTTTAAAGTTGAACAGATAAATTCATTAATTGTAATCTATAAACATAATATTCTAGAATGTGTCATTCTGAGTTTTTACTTTTGAAGGTGGTAATAATTTTAATTAACACAGTTGACCATAATGGGCGAATACACAATATGAAACTATTCACGATATTGTTTACAGGAGAAGGTGACAAGAAAGTATTTTAATAGCCTATTATTTTCAAGAAATCAACAATGAAAAAATATAAGACAGAGAAATAGTCTTTTAGTCACAAAATGCAAAACCATGTAGGTTCAAGTTCAAATGTTCAAAACTAGGGCTGTCAGTGTCGACTATTTTATTTATATATTTTTTGGTCATAAAGATAGATCTGAAGTGAACAATAGCCTTTAGTATGACTTAAATACATATTACAAATGAGGCAATATAATTGGTTCAAATAAAGTAGGCTATTAAAATTAATTAATTATTTTATTTTATTTAACAACACTATTAAAATACATGAAGAAATATATAAACAATGAACATATGTAGGCTATATTATGTACAAATGCCAACAGAGGGCGCAAGAGGGCTGACGATAGCCTAATTGTTACACTTTACATCAAGAGCAGTACTATGGTGACGCATTGCTGCCACATACATATTATTTTCCCCCCTCAATTATCTTGTAATAACGAGATCTTATGTCGTTTAAACGACATCTTTTCTCATAATAACGTGATCTTATGTCGTTAAAACGACATATTTTTCTCGTAATAACGAGATGCTATGTCGTTAAAATGACATATTTTATGTTTTATTTTTTTTTGCCTTTATAAGGACATGTGTAGGCCTAGTCATGTACAAAATATGCCTTTATCCACATAAAATTGACAGCCTATCGCGCCTTTATCACACTTCTACGTTCAAAAAGCTTAAGCAAATAGTAGCAGCCCCCAATCAGGCAAAATGAATCAATGAGGCCCTTTTTTAAAATATAATTTATATAGGCCTATAAGTTTTTTTTTACATAATATATTATATAGCCTAAGATTTATTTTTGTTAATAGGCTATATCTTCATTACCTAGAGATATAATTAAACAAAAAGTAGTCAAAACACATCTAACAGAACATAGCCTAAGTTGTTTATTTTTTACAACATTGTGTTCTTATGTTTAATTAACGAAATGTCAATCTTCATCTTTATAACAGAAGATACAATACAAAAATCTTCAAAATATAGCCATATACAATCTTCACATGTATAACGGATTGTCAGTCCTTTGTGGAATAAGCAATGCTATATAGAAATATATGGTAACCAGTATCTTAATTTAAACTTTATTTTATTATTTTATTTGTTAATTAACTAATTATGCTAACTCAACTAATTTAATGTAAAGAGCTGGATACTAATTACTAATTAAATAATGTCAAATATTAAATGTAGGCTATTGATTAGAGTTGCCATAATAGACTAAAGGATTTTTCTTGACTAGTAGTCATTCATTTAAGCAATTAGGACTAATCGCACGTTTATATTCAATCCTGGGTGTATATATGGCTATAGCATATTCCGCGCTCAAGCGCATGCATAAAACTTGCCGCAAAGCACCGGCAAAAGTAGGCTAATGATATAATAAATGTGTCTGAAAAAAATAATGAAGCATTTTAATTGTTTATTAATGAACTAGTCTTTTCTAAATCAGTGTAGGCTGCCTGCAAACATATCTACATCTCCGCTGTAATTTAGCCTCTAGAGATGCGCCTTTCATACGGCAGGATTACATAATCAAATGGTAGCCTATACCGTTGCTTTCGATTGGATTTTTTTTTTCGTTGGTCGACATTTTTTTTATTTATAAACTTTATATAGATAGTAATATTTCTCATGTCTGTGAGGCTTGTCTATACACTGTTTTTCAGTTCATTTTTGAGACTCGCTCCAATTCACAGAGATCATGAAAGCGCGCCCTGTTCGTTTTCTTTTATTTTACAAAAGCACAACGTTTTCTTGTTGTTGAGAGTTTACACAAATAAAAGTAGCTGCGACTGATGTATTATTCTTTTCTGTATGACCAGAAATGATGGAGTATTTTAAGTTGTTTCCACTGTTGATAGGAAAATGCGAGTGATGGCACAGGCGCCTCCATGTCATGCAGTGCGCGCTCCACACTCCGCACAAACACTTGGATATGCGCTTAATAATAGCGAACATTTATCTGGGTTAACGTTAGAGCGAGCGGCCATGCCAGACGCATAAGTCCTCTTCAGGTTAAACAAATCAAATTCTGTTGCATTTTCTTGTGCCAGTTTGAATAGGACGGCTGAAACGCCTATACAGATAAAACGTCCAACGCTGGTGTTTTTCTTTAAACAAATTTGTTTAGTCTTTAAAATAAATATTGCTTGTGAGCTAATTAATGCCACAATAATTTGTTTATTTTATTGGCTACTTTTATTTTTCATTTTTGTTTTGCATTAAATATCATTTAAAGGATTTGCTGTGCACCACAATGCCATCCTCCCATAGAAAGACACGTTAAGAGCCAGCTTTATTTTCTTTATAATAAAGGGTTTCTATCGGAAAACGCTTAACGTATTGCATTAAATGCATTGCGTACATATTCTGGGCTCATCTGCTTTTCTGTAGGATAGTATGGTTTATTAATAAGGTGTGTACAGCATTTGATCTTTATCACTGAAGTAGCCTATTAAGCCACATTAAGCTTTTTCTTTATTATAAGGGTTTTCTATGGGAGGAAAACGCTTAGCCTAATGTGCAATTAAACACAATATTCGTATTCTGGGCTCATCTGCTATGTACAGAATTTGATCTTTTAACATGAATGTCCGTTGGGGGCTGCTATTTCTTCAGCTTTTTGAACGTATGATAAAGACATGATTGGCTATCAATTTTATGTGGATAAAGGCATATGTTGTACATGACTATACATGTCCTTATAAGGCCAAGAAAATATGTCGTTTTAACGACATAAGATCTCGTTATTACGACATAATTGAGTGGAAAAAATATGTATGTGGCAGCAATGCGTCACCGTAGTTTTTCATAAACTTCGACTTATGAATAAAGAATTTTCCAAGCAAAATTATTAAGTTGACTGTACAGAGAAGTTTGAGTCAGAAAAGTAAAAGAAGATATCAAAATTAGATAAATGTATGTTTGAGCCAAGTTGTCCATTAATGAAACACTGTATATCATTCCACAGAGAAGAACTATGTGAACAACTATAGAATAAATGGTCTAACGTTTCCGTTTCCATAAAGCAAAAGCTGCATTTTTCGTCTACGGTATAAATTTAGAGATAATCTTGTTACAGCGGTAATAATGGTGAAGAATTTTAAATGATATTTCTTTTACTTTGTAATTAAAAATGTATGTGGGTTACTCCATGCTCTATTCCAATTAATATTTTCATACAAGGGGGGCCATTTGTATCTGGAGGCAGGGATAGATTTTGCACATAAAAGATTTTTTATTAGGCTACTTTGTTGTTAACTTTTCTGTCTAGAAAAGATAGACCATTTATTGAAACACTGCTGTAGAAAGACCAACAAGTTAAAGCCTGTTTATGGAATATTCGCTTCTTTTTTATTAAATCCATGCAATTGGTTGATGACAAATTGCTTAAAATTAAGATACAATTAAACAAAATTCACTTTAAAGAAAGGTTTCCTGCAAAACAAAACTTATTAAGTCGTCAAAATCATGTCTCCCGATATAACCTATTGCAAATCCAATCTTACTCGTGCTATTCATGTCACGAACCACACTAAATGAAACAAAGGAAGATCCAATCGCAGTACAAGATTTATTAAGGGTAATCCAAAAGCAATGGTCAAGTCCAGGCAAGGGTCAAAATCCAATAAGGCAATCCAAAACAAGACACAAACAGGAACAGGCAGGAAACGGACACAGAAGTGGCGTGAAATACAACAAGGACTCCGTGACAAACACTAAACAGGCAGGGTATTTATACACAGGGAAATGACAATGATAATGGGAAACAGGCTGAGTGCAATGATCAGTGATAAGGGACAGCTGAGTGCAATGAAAAGACAAGGATCATGGGGAATGTAGTTCAAGAGTGTGCTGGACACCGTGAGGAAGGAGGACATCTAGTGGTGACCCAAGGAACATAAACCAGACACTGTGACATTTCACTTTTCTTTATCAACATGGGAAAAATAACATTAGGCTATAATATTGGGACGACGTGTGTATCAGGCACAGGGCCGTTTCTAGCCTTTTTGGCACTGTTGTAAAGTTTTCTTTCATCGAAGCAGAGACCAGGAGACAGTTGGGATCGCGTTCAACAGAAGTTATTCTTTATTGAGAACTCCGCTGTACGTGGCTGCAGTACTTCCAACATGATCTAAAGTATATACATTTACATGGTGTCTTATAGGCATTTTAGGAGGAGGGACTTTTGAAGGTGGAGACAAATTCAAACAAAGCATGTAAATGAGTATACAGGTTAAGGAACCCGCCCCAGACCGGCAGTCTCAATTTAATCAGCATAACCACTCAAATGCATATGTGCTAATCCAATCAGCCAAACGATTCAACGTCTGGACTGTGGCTCTTGCTCCAAGAGCCATTAAAGACAATAGGTTAGCGTCTCCGTGATCTGACTCATTTAACTTACAAAGGAAAAACAGGTCGGGCAGGAATATCTTGCTGTAAACTCAATAATCACTTTCTCAGTTTAAACTCAAAAATCACTTTCTCAGTTTACATACTATCTAAATTAAAACCTCAAATTCTAAAATCAGTATTCTTCACCGTGATGTTATGTAATGAAGCATATTTCAAATAGATTCTTAAATTTGGAATCCTTCAGCACCCTAGGCAAGATTCCTATTGAGTCCTAAGATTCCCCCCATCCAAGTGATCTGTATGCAGACTGGTGTATAGATATATACACTAGATGTCGCCTTGGCTACGGCAGTTCTTAACGAATGCCGTAGCCAAGGCGACATCTAGTGTATATATCTATGCACCAGTCTGCACCAGATCACTTGGACGTGGCTGGTTTATAAGAGTTAAAAACGATATAAATACTTTTCGTTTTCTCACACAAACCACTGGTTTCGTGTCTTAGGGCAGCAATGTGTACTTACGATGGTGAATTGTTTAATTTGGACAATGGGGAATTGTTTTAATTTGGACTCTGTTCATGCTCTTTGAGACAGTGACCACAGACCTGTAATGTTGTAATGTTGTCCCATTTATTTGGATTTCTGACTGCCACAAGAACAACAACAAAATAAGTATTCACTGATACCAAGAAACATACCACAGTTTCAAATAGTCAGATGGCACTTTTTTGATAATTGCTGTTGGAAAAGAGGAATGCCTCGGCACTGCAGTCAGCCATTGACTGACGTGGAAAAACCGATGACACTGTGTCAGGTCGAGAGTCCAAAAGTGTCAGAATCAATGATTCCCTCGATCCCTGTTGAACTGCTCCATCTGGCATGAGTTTCGTCCAAGCACCTGAAATATCAGAAGAAGAATATAGTCTTTTACCTGCCAAGACAATGTTTTCCTTTTACCATTACTATGCCAAACTATGTAATGTTGTGTCAAATTATTATGCACTATCTAAAATTATTTTAGTAGTAATTACAGTCAGTTTGTTATTGCTGTCTTAGTGACGGAGCTTAGAGCGTTCCATAAGTTTACTCATAAATCACTGCACTGGAGATGCTGGTGGAGGGTTTCAGGGTTAGGGTCAGAACTAACTAACTCCCCTCTGGAGAAAAACTAGGTATGGAAAAGTAACCAGGAGTTTACATAAAAAAAAAAGAAAGAACAAAGCATGTCTAAAATATAAAAAAAATGTCCACTGTTAGAAGGGAGAAATATTTTTTTTTTCTGGTGCTGGAACTTTGGGCAACTACTTTTGTTTTGGCTTATGAAATACAGCATAGAGTATTTGACATTCTCAGTAGAAGAGACTGGTCAAGCTTTAATTTTAAGGTATTTACATTCATGCCTGATCAACTGTGTTCAATTTCTGAACCTTTTAAAACATTCACTCACTTTACTGTGTTCCAAAGTAAGTGGACAATTATCTGATGGCTGACGTTTGAGTAGTTGTGTTCTATTATTAGTTTATATGAAAAAATAAAAAATAATCAGATCAAGTCTGATCTGTTTGTGGCACTTACATTATGTCTGTTGCGTAATGTCCAAGTCCAGGGTTGCTACACATTTTCCATTTTAAAATTCCAGACTCAAATTTCCAAACCACTCTGAATATTTGTCAGACCATATTTAACTGGTATACTATAGTAGTCATCTTTAAATATATTTTTTTTTTTTTTTTTTTTTTTTTTTCATTGCTTTTTTCAAAATGATGATGAGGCACTTATTTGATGAGAGGAAACTTAAAAACGCTTGACATATATTCACCTCTGACACATTAGTTCGATACTGCAAATGTGGTTTGATGGTGCACGTAAATGCAAGATATTGTCACCAAGAAGTCTTGAGTGAAGTTCAAAAGAGACTTTGAAAACAGTTGAGTAATGAAAATTACAATCACTAAATAATCAAAAAACGTTTGACCAGACTTCCAGTCATTCCTGGTGTACAGAGTGGAAAATCATTCCAATTCTTCTTCTTCTTCTTGTTGTTTAATGGCGATTAACTCCTAAGGAGCATTATCGCCACCTACTCTGCTGGATGGCAAATTAACTTTGGGTGATAAGTCTGAAGTTTAAAACTGTTTCCTCTTCCTTCTCACAAATGGACCATTGACTATCTATCTATATTTCCTTGTTGAACCTTACTCTATCATCCCACATACATCATCATTATTCATCATACCTGCAATAGAGGTTTCATTGAGCTTCATCCGGCGCTGCGTGTTCAGCTCCTCTGTCCACACTCAGCCCCCTTGGCGGGTTCAACGTTTCAAGCATATTATATTCTAAATCCCAAACCTGAATCATATATAAACGCAATTAGTGCTCTATATATCTGTCTATCCATTAAACCTTTTCCTATAATATCCTCATTCTTTATTCAATCACCTCCATTCTTCAAATGACTGAATAATACATCACAAAATATATTATACTTACTACAAATAAATAATACATAACATACATTTTCAGATACACCACACACATCACATAATCCATTGTCATGTAACCCCATAATTGCCAGTGTTGAGTTTAACCCTGTATGTCCCAGTCTTAACCTAGACAGCAATACTTCTTTCCTATTTCCCCCCTGGCAGTTTATCCTCCCTACTGTCTGTGTGATACTATAACACTATCTCCATGTGCTACTACTGTCCCATATTATTTGCCACTTATTCATTAACTTTATCTTTAAAATCGATTTTGCCTCCTTTTTCCCCATAGTTACTTTAACATCCACCTCCCTCTTGTGCTTTTTTTGCTAGTTTATCAGCAACTTAATTACCAGATACCCCAACATGTGCTGGTATCCAACAGAAATACACCAATATTCCAGCCTCTTTCAGTCTGTATAATGATAAATATACTTCCATTAATAAATCTTCTCTGTCTGATCTTGCATGTACTATACTAATTAAATCTTAAGAAGAATCTGGACATATTACTACTTTATTTGGTCTGACTTGTTCGACCCACTGTAGTCCTATTATTATAGCTGTTAAAGGAGAACTCCGGTCAATTTTAACATTGAGCTCATTTTTTTGTACATTTGGAGTGCTGTCAATACAGAGAACAACGACAAAAATCGGTGTTGCCTACACCGAGTTATTCTATTTTTAAAATTTGCACCCTGTTGACTTCAATGGGGCAAGTACTAAACCTGCTTTTAGGCTCTTAACATCCTTGATGTGTCATTACAAGTGCAAAGGTCATGTGAGTGATTCCTTCTGAATGAACACGAGTGAATCTGACTGCAGTAGATGTGAAAGAAATGTATAAAAATTATGTTATTTAAGCCAGCGCAAATACCTGTTTACATCCTGTTTTTCGGTTGAAGTCCAAAGTAGTCGATTGCCGAGTTCACGCGCGTGATCATAGGTAACTAAACCTATGCGCGTGAACTCGGCAATCGACTACTTTGGACTTCAACCGAAAAACAGGATGTAAACACAGGTATTTGCGCTGGCTTAAATAACATCATTTTTATACATATCTTTTACATCTACTGCAGTCAGATCCACTCGTGTTCACTCAGAAGGAATCAACACCGATTTTTGTCGTTGTTCTCTGTATTGACAGCACTCCAAATGCACAAAAAAATGAGCTCAATGTTAAAATTGACCGGAGTTCTCCTTTAACTCTGCAGTGTACACGGACATCTCATCAGTCAACCTCAAACTAATCTGTTTTTTAAATTGAGGAATATATACACCTAATCCAACCTTTTGACTGATAGGTTCCTTAGAACCATCTGTAAATATTTGTAATGCTGAATAAAATGTGTTATTTAAAAAAGCTTTAACTTCATTTCCAATGTTATCCTCTTTGGACTTATCTAGTAAGCTCAAATCTACAAGCGGTTCAGGGACTTTCCATGGTGGAGTATCAGTATCAGTGTATATTGGGACAGAAGATCTTATTGTCCATGCAACATTCCTTAGCCCATACTCTGCTCTTCCATCCAAAACTGAGTCCTCCATCATATGAGTATTCCCAGCACTCCTCCAATACTTTGCGAGTAAGGTGATTATTTGCTGATTGTTGAAGATTTACCCAGTATGTAATTGCCAGTTTTTCCCTTCTAATATCTAGAGGCATCTCTCCCATTTCTACTCCAATTGCATCTACAGGGGATGTTTAACTGCTCCACAACATATTCTTAGTGCTTTGGATTGAATTATATCAAATTTTTTCATTAAAGACTTGGTTGCCGAACCATATACAATACATCCATAATCAAAGCAAGAACGAATCAATGCTTGATACATGCACAACAATGCACTACGGCTAGCTCCCCAATTGTGAATAGCAACCGTACGCATGCAATTTAAGATCTTTTTACACTTTGACTCAATTTTACTGATATGACATTTCCATGTTAATTTTCCATCAAACCATAATCCAAGATATTTAAAAACAGGTACTCTTTCCAATGTTTGTTCATACAACTTCAGATCTAAATGTTCATTCCTCTTGTTCTTTGTGAATAACATATATTGTGTTTTTGAGACTGAAAACTTTAGACCCCAATCCAATGACCATTCTTCCACTTCTTTAATTGACTCCTGAATGCCTTTAACCACATTTTTAATATTACGGCCTCTCTTCCATAATGCTCCGTCATCTGCATAAAGAGCCAATCCTTTTCCTGGTTTATTAACTTTATCAAAAACATCATTAATCATTAAATTAAACAATAATGGGCTAATTGCACTACCCTGTGGAGTTCCATTTAGAATGTTATAAGGAGCTGATAATTCTTCCCCAATTTTCACCTGAAAAGTGCGTTCAAATAAAAAATCTAAAACCCAAATATAAAATTTTCCACCTATTGCAATTTTATTCAGTTTAATTAGCACACCTTCCCTCCACAAGTGTCATAAGCCTTTTCTATGTCAAAGAAGACTGCAATTATGTACTCTTTCATTACAAAATCTTTTTTAACTTCATTTTCAAATAATACTAAAACATCTGCTGTAGACCTACTTTTACTAAAACCACTTTGAAATGTTGATAACAATTCCCTTTTCTCTAAAATGTAATTCATTCGCCTCACAATCATTTTTTCCAGTGTAGAGGTAAGAGCGATGGGTCTGTAACTCCTAGATTTTGTTATATCTTTCCCAGGCTTAGCTAGAGGGAGCACAATTGCCGTTTTCCATTGCTTAGGAAGGATACCCTCATTCCATATATAATTATATAAGTCCAATAATGCTTCTAATGCTTTTGGTGATAATTTCTTTAAGATTCTATAACTTATATCTTTTCCTGCTGTGGTACTCTTTGAGTTATTAAGTGTGCTTGCTGAAAGCAGCACACTTATTGTTCTTCTTAAGTTTTCTTCTTCTTATTATTATTATTATTATGACCGCTGCTAGCGTAGCTAGCGAAAGCAGTCATATAGGGATTGTCAAAGTTTTTTTTTTTTTTTTTTTTTCCGTCATCTAACTGAATTTTTCGTCAACGATACCAGGGACACCGAAACACCGGGGAACATGAAATTTGGTGGGCATGTAGCCCCACTAGACTTTTACGGAAAAATTTCGTTTGGTCCCTGGGGGCCACTCCCCCCCCCCCCCCCGCACTGGGCCCCCCAAACCCAAAAAATGCAATTTTTCCTAAATAACTACCTGAACCGTGGCACCAAGGATGAAGAAATTTTTATGGTATGTTGCTCTTAAGGGCCCACATCAACCTAGCCCATAATCACTCATTTGTGATTTGCGCCCCTCCCATAAAAAATGAAAATGCAATATTATTCTGCTTTAATCGCTCCTATCTTCAGTTGAGATGTTCAGAACTGCACCATATTTCATGTGTATGATTAACTTGACATCCTCTGGGGGTATGCTAAGTTTCGTAGAATTTCATCCATGGGGGGGTATAAAATAAATTCATTTATGTGCACATTTAGTGACTGTACACTCATCGGCCTGTAGATGGTGGTGTTGAGCGAAGGGTTGCTGGTTTAGGATGATACTGTCACTAAGGTTGCCAACTGTCCCGAATTAGACGTCCCGTATTTTGGGCCTAATTTATTTGTCCCGTGCGTGACCTCCCGTGTCCCGTTTTTTGACAAGCTGATAAACCACTGACTGATACAACAGCAACAGCAGCAGTGCTGACCACGACACTTGAGAATGATCACCGACACCTGTCATCATCCAATCACAGCTTTTTTTAATCACTGTTTTGAGACAAATCATTGTTTGATTTGCGAACATCCTCTGCCGTCTGGTCGCTTCCGCTTCAAGCCGGACTCGTCTCACGCTAACGGTAATTTCCTTTCACTGTCCACGTTTTGATTTCGGCTAATCAATTTTGGCGAATGCAAACAACGTGATTATTGTTCATGAGTCTAACATCCAGCCACGCAAGAAAACATGTAATCTACCTGAGGGAATAATATGCTCAAAAAACATTTCTGATTATTATTAATGTTTTAAAGGGAATAATATGCTCAAAAAACATTTCTGATTATTATTAATGTTTTAAAGCTTTTAGAAAGTACATAGAAAGCTTTTGTAACATTACCTTAACTGTCACTTTTGATTAATGTAATGCATCCTTGCTGAATAAAAGTAGGCAATTACTTTCTTTATTTTTTTTCCCAAAAAATAATCTTACTAACCCCAAACTTTTGAACTGTAAGCCTAGTGTATATTGTTAAAAAAGCTTTCTATTTTAGATAAATGCTGTTATTTTGAACTATGGTTTGTTTGTAATGTGACTTTTTTCATGAATGACATTAAAATTATTTTTAGAATTAAATACATAAATAGGTTAAGCAATACAAATGTGTTTATGTCTGATAACCTTTTAAACACAAACTAAACTGCAGACACTGAAATGACGTACACTGTGTGATACAGTACAAATATTTTGAGTGTCCCTCATTTTCCTATAAATAACCACGATTGTCCCGCATTTTCCTTTTCTGAAGTTGGCAACCCTAACTGTCACACACACACACATGCAGGAATACAAACAAACGCAAGCATGCACACACACTGACATCCACACGCACAGACACACACCCATACACACACATACAAATCCACATGCACAGACACACACACACACAAACACACACGCGCACACACATGTACGCACGCATACATACACACACACACACACACACACAGACACACACATACACAAACACACACACATACACACACACACAGACAGACATGCACATACTACTATTTTTTTTAGGTATATACATAAACACGCAATACAGCTAAATTGCTCCACGTCATTTATTTTTGTGGAAAGCCAGTGCAGGCCTGAGCGGCGGTCATATTTTGTACCGCAATGCGGTACATCTAGTTAAGTGTGCTTGCTGAAAGCAGCACACTTACTGTTCTTCTTAAGTTTTCTTATTATTATTATTATTATTATTAAGTGTGCTTGCTGAAAGCAGCACACTTACTGTTCTTCTTAAGTTTTCTTATTATTATTATTATTATTATTATTCCCCGGAGAAAAATTTTGGCCAGCTCCTGCGCCTAGGCCCTTTGAGACAGAGACACCGTTCCAACTTTAAAACGTACGGTCAGTACCGGTTTAAGTTGCTCGCGAAGATGACATCACGAGTCCATGTCGTTTGTCCGTCACACTGGATTGAACAGAAAGCGAAACTAAATTTTCACAGGTCACAAATTTAGTCCGAACTTCACGAAACTAGACGTACATGATCCTTGGACCAAGCCTCACAAAAGTTACTAGAAGGATTTTTGATTTTCGGAAGCGTTTGCCCGTCACAGCCAAACGAAATCTGCGGCGTAGTCACCAAAACAGGAAGTAGTTCATATTTTAGGAACTCTATCACGTATCGAAACCAAACTTTGTACATTAACTCAAGACTCCAATGTGAGGATGTACAAGATACATTTTTTTTTTTTTAAATCCAAAATTTTACATAATTTGGCAACCCCCCCCCCACCAGCTATTTGGTCAGCTCCTGCGCCTAGGCCCTTTGAGACAGAGACACCGTTCCAACTTAAAAACGTCCGGTCAGTACCGGTGTAAGTTGCTCGCGAAGATGACATCACGAGTCCATGTCGTTTGTCCGCAATATTGGATTGAACAGAAAGCTAAACTAAAGTTTCACAGGTCACAAATTTGGTCCGAACTTCACGAAACTGGACGTACATGATCCTTGGACCAAGCCTCACAAAAGTTACTAGAAGGATTTTTGATTTTCGGAAATCAGCGGCGTAGTCGCCATATCTCAGGAACTCTGTCACGTATCGAAACCAAACTTTATACATGAACTCGGGACTCCAATGTGAGGAAGCACAAGATCTGATTTTTTTTATTTATTTCAGGCTAATAGACAAACCCATTTACCTATGTCTATGCAAGAGTTTCACCTTTTAATGCATTTAGACAGTAGGTGGCACTGTTGTATTACATTTCACAGAGCAGCCAAGTCAGTGTATAGACTGCATTCGTTTTTACCAGGTTTGTCTTAATAAATGCAGGCATGAATTTCGTTTTTTGCATTGGTCTATTTTAATCATCTTCATTTATTAATATATACAGATTTGTATGCATGAATTGTGCATTTCCAATCCTCAAAGCAGTTAATAAAAAAAAAAAAAAAAACTTTATACAAAATACATCATGCTCTTCTTCGATAACCGAACAAACAATTCATTGTCTGTGGCTGTGTTTGTGCGTACGGGAAATATGCTGCGCATAACAATAGAAAACAAGGAGAAATGGGCAGTCACATGCTCAAACAATCGACAACGTCGCTCTAGAGGTGCGTTGTGGACTGCGAAGTGGACTTCACAGGGTTTTCCGCCATCTTAAGTTAGAGTCTAATCCGAAGGGAGCGAACATGTTCAGTTCGAAGGGCACTGCGCACGGCATAGGGAATAAGGGAACATCGATACATCACTTCACAGGAAGTGGAGAGCCATGATCACACACCCAACTGTCATTTCGCGCACCACGTCATCACCAGTCAGAACGGTCATAACGATGGAGGAGTTTACGTATGTGTGCAAGTAATACATTTCGCCATTGTTATACAAATTACAGTATTTTTAACGGTTATTGTTGTGAATATTACATATACTATTTTTGATGATTATAATTAACCTCAGTGAATGCAGGCAGCTTAGCTAGTTTGTGAAGTAAAGTGATTTTATTTTAGGTAGTTGTAAAATAGTGCAATATAATTGTAAATATATAATATAATAATAAAAATTGAAATATGAATGTAGTCCTATATATATTTATGTTATATCATAATATGCGCGACCACGTTGACTTTCTTTGATGACGTTTGCAAATGAGCGGTTATTGTCAGTGAAGTCCACTTCAACTGATATACTGTGCTCAGGGAGTAGGGGAGCAGTGAACACTGCGTATGGACCCTGTCGAATGGAACGCACATTAGATGTGTAAAAACAAGTGGAAAGCGCGAGCGCGCCGCTGTCTCCTTTCCACAAGCGCTTGTTCTCCTGTGACGTCTGTCCTTGCTATGCAATCGTGAACTGCGCTCTCCATGATGACAAGAGCTGTGTCTGAAATCGCTCCCTATCCACTATATAGTGCACTATTTAGGGTGTTGGCCATTTTGTAGTGGTGTCCGAATTCTGAGTGAACGACATCATTCCCTACATTCTTCACTACTTTTACCCACAATCCTCTCTGAATTTGAGTGTACATACGATGTACACTTGCTGAGACACTATTTCCCACAATCCAACACGATAAGGCGATAGAGCGCAAATGAAAAATAAACAAATGTCACCATGGCAACGGTGCACGCGAGTTAGAAAACAATCATTTATAAGACCAGACGCCTGGTTATTTTTTTATATATACCATTATATCTATATTTGAATAAACAAATGTGTTGTGTAGTGTTTTGTTCTCTTTTATTTTCACATGTAAAAAGTAAATAAATATGACAAGCAAGTGTTTTTATTATCTTTTTTTAAATCAAATAACGCAATAAACGTGAAAAATACATACATACAATTGTTGCATACAATTCATACAGCCAAAAAAAGGAAATATTAAAGATGGGTAGGTAATGTTTATGACAAATTGTCCGAGCTCTCTGGCGCGTGATAATTATGTCAGCGTCCGAATTCTTTGCTGATGTAGTGCACTCAACTGCCATTCACTATACGGGATTAGTGAACGAGTGAGCAGTTTCAGACACAGCTAAGGAAGTATCAGCAAAAGATTAATATATTTATAGCCCTTGCATTAGCTTTACTACTAGATATATTTATGGAGATGGAAAATAATAAGGCGCCCTGTACAGCTATGATCAGCTGTTCGGCCGAGCATTCAATGTTGTTACGCTGCAAGCTGATGGTTCATTGCTGCCGCGCTCTATCACTCGCACACCATAAAGAGCAAAATGGTTTTTAATGTTTCAATTTCGTGATTAAAATGACATAATTTGGAAGTGGATAATTTCTTCACAAACAGCTCATTATGACTCAATGTTAGAATGCTGCACCTACACTCAATAGTGTGATTAAGATCAGCGCAACGCAGACCACTGCATTGACAGGGTAAAAAATATGATCTGTCTACTCAGCGGAAGACAGAAAATGCCGGTCCAGCACTGATTGAGGAATTAAATTAGAAAATAAAAGACAGTTTGACATCGTTTTTCTCGCATCTCGCATCTATCCACTACCTGCTAACGTTAGTGCACTGCACCCGAGCAAGCACACTTTGCAGTTCCTCCGGAAATGCATTTTTCTAGTTAATTACTGTTTTTAATTCAAAATAACTAAACTCGTCATCCAAAATACTATTAAAATCTTGCTTTTTCTTTCAAGCATCTCCATAGATATTCTTAATTTGTTGTCGTCTTGTTAAAAATGTATCATCTAAATGTTCAATGCTATGAGCTTTAGCAAATGTTTGAGCCAACATAGTAGCCTTGTCTTTATCTGTGATAGCTACCTGTAACCTTCCCATTTTCCTCCATTACAGGTATTTTGTTTAAAGCTGTCAATTCCATTCATCTTTTTAATCATACGCCAGACTGCATTTATTTCGGTTTCCCTCCCTATTGTATCGCAAAAGTTTTGCCATGCTGTCCTTTTTGTACTTTTAATAATCTTTTTAACATAAGCCCTTTTTCTTTGATAATCTATGACTGCTTCTGGGGTGAGTGTTCTTTTTAAAAACTGAAATGCTTTATTCCTTTCTCTGATTGCTGCCGAGCACTCCTCTGACCACCATGGCACATTCTTTCTTGTACTTATACCACTTGATAGTGGGATAGACTGAGAGGCTGCAAAATAAATGCCATTCACTACTTTATTATATCTGTCATCAACACTACCCTCTACTGATAGATCTTTGAATTGTTCTTCACATAACATTTCAAGTTTTCCCCAATCTGCTTTCCTATATATCCATCTTACACCATAATTACATTTTTGTAGTTGAATCTTATTTTGAATTACACATGTCACTGGAAAATTATCACTTCCTATATTATCCTTAGATATTGACCATATACATTTACCAGCTAATGATGCTAAAACTATTGTGATATCCAAACATGACATTCCACCTCTTGCTATGCCTATTCTTGCTGGATTGCCATTATTTAAACATACTAAAAAGTTATCTTCCATGAATTATTCTATTATTTCTCCATTTTTATCTGTACTCCTGCTACCCCAAATACAATTGTGAGCATTAAAGTCACCACATATAATCATTTTGTTTGCATTTTCTCCCATGGCACTTTTCAGGATATCTATTGTTAATTCTGATTTCTGATTATAGAAATTTAACACTCTGATTACCCCCTGTGTACCCATTAATTCTATACATATGCTCTCTGCATTACCTTCATTATTTATTTGTCTATATATCACATTTTCTTTTATGAATGTTGCACACCCTCCACCTCTACGATTAATCCTGTCCTTCCTTATTACCTCATAGCCGTTCAGCCTAAAATCTAATGACTTGCATAACCATGTTTCTTGTATACAAATGATATCAAGAGATTTATTCATATCTGCAATATACTTTTTAAAATCCTGTCCATTAGCGATTAAGCTTCTGGCATTCCAATGAAGCAACAGGAAAGACATGATAATGTTATATATCATTACATTGAGATGCATCATAATTTGTTGTTATACTACCTTCTGTTCTCCCTTCTTTAGACTGTAGTATCTTGTGAACTTGCTTTGCTGATATACCGATGCAGTTCAAGAATTTGTTTGCACATTCTACCACAATTTTTATTTGATCAGATCTTCTTTCTACCTGCCGTGCCATTCACCACTGCACAGATAAATGCCACAAAATCTGTTTTGCTCATGTTAATGTTGTCATTTGAGTCATTCTTTATCAAGTTCAGCTGTTCCCTTGACTTGTCATTCTGAGAGGTTTGTTCCGGTCCAATATGTATTCTTGTATCGTCTACATGTTTCACTCTACGAGCTGCTTCTGCATATGTTACATTCTGGGTGGACTTCACCTTTTGGATTTCACAAGCCTGTTGCTGTACTGGACATCCTGCATATGCAGCGCTGTGCTCTCCCCCACAGTTGCAACACTTGATATCATCTCCTTCCTGACACTTCCTGTATTCATGCTCCCCTCCACATTTTGCCCAACGCATTTTCCCTTTGCAAATGTAAAGGTTGTTAAATGTTTATTCAACAATTAATTGAAAACCGATACCTCCCTATTTTTTAAAATGTGAACACCAATAGTTCAGAATCAGTTCACCGCCACGCCAGCGGATGGCGCTTGAGCGCTCCTGTGAAGCACACTATAGAGACTATTTTTTTCACGGGTGCGATCCAAGCGGGTAATCCATCGACCGGAAGTTGAAGCCGGCCGCGTGCTGCCATCTTGTAGCAGAACTTCACTTGCATTAGCATTCCATTGACTCCCATTCATTTTGGCGTCACTTTGACAGCAAATAACTTTACATCTGAGGCATTTAAAGGCTCAATTCGACCATTATATATTTCTAAAGAAACACGACAATGTATAAAAGGCTCCATTACTATGTTACATTATGGCCCCGTAGAAACAGTTTTTGTAAAAATAGGCTAACGATTGCATCATAACCACTCCGACTCGAGTCCTTATTCTCTGGACTCGAGTCCGATTCGAGACTCCATTCTCTGGACTCGTGACTCGACTTGGACTCGCAGACTGATGACTCGTACTTGGACTTGAGGATATATAAAATCGGACAAGACCGGCCGTGATCTATTTTTGCCCTCACAGACACTGCTACCGCTTGCTCTCCTTGCTTGACAACACACTCACTGACGTCACTCACTTTACGCTGCATTCTCGTGCATTATTCGCGGGCTAAATGTTGACATTTGGAAAATGCAGAAAGATGTGCCCCGGATCGTGAAGTTCGCCTACACAGATTTTGCATCTAATGCTGGAAAGAGCAGCGCTAAATGTTTTGTGTGTAATCGCACAATTGAGGAAAAGACTGGGACAACTTCAAACTTTAACAGACATCTGTCACGGATGCACCCAGAAAAGTAAGTAAAAGTTGACTGATCATCCAAAAATGTATTTAAACAATTAAATAAATATAATCGTGCCACAGCTAGTTGACAATGATTTGAACTAAGGTCAAAGACAATTCTAGTGATATTATACACATTTCTAGCTGTAAGAAAGTGTGCCTGAAAAATGTTGCTTGATTTGGCTTAAGTGTATATAATTTCTCCCGCTAGGTACCAACAATACTGTGCCTCTGTTGCATCACATTTGACACCAGCTGCTTCAGGTCAGAGTGCTATTACATCATTTTTCCATGCTGGACAACAAGGGATCTACGACACCAAACATCCACGTCAAAAGGCTATAAGTGATGCCCTTGTAAAAGATCTTATCATTAGCTGTTGCTTGCCTCTCTCCATAGTTGACAATGAGGATTTCAGGCACTTCCTTCATGTCTTGGACCCTCAGTATAGGCCTATAGCAAGATCCACTATCTCCTCTGTTACCATTCCTGGAATGGTAAAAGTTCAGAAGGAATGGATAAAGAGCCAGCTGGCAGAAGCATCAGGTGTTGCTGTTACTACAGACATTTGGAGTGATCGCAAGATGCGGTCATTCCTTGGAGTGACAGCACACACAGTGACTGAGGTAAACCATGTACTCAGCCTTCAGTCATATCTTCTTACCTGCGAAAGAGTCCATGGCAAACACACCGGAGAAAAGATTGCAATGATGTTTGAATGCTGTGCTGAAGATTAGCTCCTTCCATTAGCAATCATGTTGGAGTTCCGCAGGGCTCAATTCTCGGGCCTCTATTGTTCTCAATGTACATTAATGATCTTCCAGCTGCTTGTCCGGACTGTAATGTGCAGATGTATGCGGATGGCGCTGTGATCTTCATACATGGTAAAGATGAAAAGATAATAGCTACAAACCTTACAAATTCACTAACTAAAGTTCAAACCTGGCTAAATCAAATTTGTCTCACTCTTAATACCAAAAAGACCGTTGTGATGATGTTCACAAAAAAAAAAAAAAAACCTGTGAAGCCAAATACTTTCAAAACTGAATGTAAGACACTCATTGAGCAACCACCAACAAGAAGTAGATCTTCTGTGTTTTTGGGAGGGGAGGAATTGGAGTTGGTAGCCCAGTTCAAAAATTGGTGAGGTCCCACCAAATTTCCTTTCACCATTGCCTACTTTGTAGCATCTGTGTTGGACCCAGCATTTGGTTTCCAGTGGCTAGAACATGATGTGCAGCTGGACAATAGCATTAAAGGGGAACAAAACAGTCAAATAAAAGGTGAGAAATGTTTTTTCATGTTTACCTCTAAGAGTTTTACGTCCACATTTAATATGTAAGCTCATTTAATTACATATTTATAACATATCTCTCCTGCCACCTCTTGTTTCAGAGTATATCAAAGCAGAAGGCGAGAAACAACAGTCATCATCATCATCAGCCGCTGCAACTGGGCCAGGGGTAGGTGATGCTCCAGCATCTCCTCCTGAGGCCCCTCAGAAGAAGCTGAAAATGTTCTCCCACTATCAGAAGACTCCCTGCTCCACTAACGACAAGCCATCAGTCCATGCTCAGTTGACTGCATATCTTGACTTGATCGCCGAGCAGGACTCAGTCCCATGCTTTGGGTTTTGGCAGCAACACAAAGCCAAGTTCCCTGCACTCTATCAGCTTGCCACACAGGTATTCTGTATTCCTTCCACCAGTGCACCCATTGAAAGGGTATTTAGCCATGGAGGCATTTTGATGAGGCCTCACCGTGCAAGGTTGAGTAGTACCATGCTTTCAAATCTGATGCTTTTAAAATGCAGCATGAAAATGCAGCATGATTAAAGATGCAATTTTTAAATTTTCTACGCTAGGGGTCTCTCAATCACAACAATGGAAGTAAACACATGCTTTTGATGGTGTCGTAAAGTTGTAAAGCGTGTTGCAAAGTGTATATGTCAAATCAGTAAATAAACTCTCTTTGCAATCGTGACAGTGGTGTCATTTTTGTTTAATGTAGAACCTCTTTTATAAATTTGATCAGCTCTTTAAAGGTGCCAGAGTGGAGACATGTAGGCACTGGGGGCTCAAGACTCGACTCGGACTCGAGACTTGACTCGGACTTGAACTCAGGTAATGGTGACTCGACTTGGACTCGACTTGGACTCGACTCGGACTCATCTTTGGTGACTCGGACTTGGACTCGGACTCGAACACTGGGACTCGAGACTCGACTCGGACTCGACAGTTGGTGACTCGACTACAACACAGGGAGGAGAAGCTCGCAGGCAATCGGGGGGACGTCAATATGGCGTACTGGCGTTACATTTTAAAATAAATACTATACAAAATAATTAATCAGAATACTTACTCCTGCTCACTCACGCCAAAGAACTCTTTGCTCAAGCTCGCCGTCTCTGCAAGATTAACGTTGGCAGTTTCCACACACAGCTAGTAGAAGATTTACATCTGTCAGACAGGTTGCTCATGTCATCAAGCTTAGTTTGAGTCGGTATGAGTCGGTTTGAGTCTGCGCGTCAGGAACGGAAGTGCTAAAAAATCGCTAAAAATGGGTTTCACTTGTCTCAATTGAGTTCCAATGAGATGGCTCTGTCCACTTCTTATACTGTCTATGGTGCGATCTCAGAAGTAAACAGACGCGCCAAAGGAAGGACACTCATTTTGTCTGTCTCTTTATTATTTCACAGGTAAAATAATATGCACTTTAAACATTCTTCTGATTGTTCACATGACTATAGGAAGGTTTAGGAACGTAATTGTGAAGTGTTTTGAGTAACTTTTTCATGTTCTAATGTGTTTTATACAAATTGAATTAACTCGAGAGTTACAGCTGCAAACGATTTATTGTTTAGTAAATGCATTCAAAAGTATTAAGTTATACAGCATTGTTGTGATGTTTTGAGTGCATTGGCAGTGCGAGGTTGTTTGTTATTTGGGTTTTAATTGAGTAGTTGAGTATATCTGTTGCATTAACAATTCAATCGCCATTTTGAGAGCTTTGCGCACACGCTTAATGAGTGACACGAGGCCAATCAGGGTGAAGTGGTGTATGTAAAATGGCGTTGGGTTTTAGTTTATGCATTCTGTGTGTTTAAGTGACACGTTTGTCATCTTTCTAGTTATGTGAGTAATGAGAGTGACATTTATGTGAATCTTTATTGATTTATTCTGTACACACACTTCTTTCCACATAGTATGGAAATCATATATTGCCTTTATGTGAAACAGGCTATGGAATACAGGTGTGTTTGTATTCATATATCTTATGTGTACACGTATGAGTCATATAACATAAGTTATTGTGCAGATAAAGTTATTTTTTTATGTAACTCAAGAAGTGTTTACAGTTACTAAAGTTTTATGATCTCAGAAGTAAACTGACGCGCCAAAGGAACGACACTCATTTTGTCTGTCTCTTTACTATTTCACAGTGTTTTTCACAGGTACACAGTTCTTCACTGCCTGTGTATCCTTTGCTGCCAGCCCAGATATCCCCTAGGTCTGAGGCCGTTAACACAAACAGCAGCAGTATGTCCTATGCGCTGACACTTAAAACAACACAAAGGAGGGGGTAAATACTCCCGTACCACATAACTGATGAAGCCTAGCTTCACCTTGACTGGTAGATTGCTGTCTTCAAAGTGTAACAGCACAGACAGACTATCACACTTTTCATTATCTTTCCATGTCGTCAATCTTCTAGCCAAAGCAACTTTTCCTCCAATCAATTTTCCTTTTACTTCTTCCATAGTTACATTTAAGGGTACTGCTGAAATAATGCCACGTTTCTTCACATCTATTTCAGCACAACTTATTTTACCACCAGCTAGCGTTTTCAGTTTTAGAATCTTTGCTTTCTGATTTTCATCCTTACACTTAATCAAGACTCTTCCATTGCTCAGACATGTTGCCCCTTTCACTGATCCCACTTATTTTTCTATCGCTTTTGATAGTTTAACAGGATGCATGTATTGCTTTGCTTGTTTGACAAATGTGATCATAACTTTTATTTCCTTTTCCTCACTGTTTCTCATCATCCTTTGCCCTGAATCCCTGGTTTTACTTGAACATAGTTTCTCATATTCAGACTCATCACCCATGTTACTTCCTTTTTTCCTTTTATTATATCTTACTTTTTGGAACTCCATATCTTGATTACCATCATCCGAAGAATCGTCCATTGTCCACCTGTTCCTGTTTTGTCCTTTTAGAATCTATTAATTTGTCCTGACGTTTCCGGTTCGATCAACCCCGTCGTCGGGCTTTGGCCTTCTGGTGTAGATTTTCGCACGAACAAGTCCTCGCTCATTGTTCTTCCCAATCATTCCGATTGCAAATATCACTGTACATAGTGTTGGTAAGGCAGTGACCTGAAGATTGGCAGGTGAACCTAACAGACTTTATGGCAGCTGGTACAGATCAGAACATCTAACTTTATCTGATGACTGTCACGATTTGGTTATGTTTCATGTTCCTGTTTCATGGCTGTCATGTGATCCCCTGTTCAAGTCATGTGATTTGTTCCCTTGTCTGATGTGTTATGTTGTCATTTGCTCATTGTTCACAGGTGTCCCTTGTCTTTTCATTAGTCTTGTGTGTATTTAAGCCCACATGTTTGCCATGTGTCTTTGTCAAGTTTTGTTTCACTGTTTCACTTGAGTTCTCTCTACAATTTGCCTTCAGTGGAACTTCCTCAGTCTTCATTTAGCTATTTCACCTCATCTAACACATAAAAACACCATCATAAAGATACTAAATCCTGACTATATGCTATTGATGATATTGATTATATGCTAACAGATGCCACAGTTGTTTCATATGACTGAGAAGATGGTGGAACAACAGTAGTTGTCACCTAGACCATATGACTGAAAAACCTCTATGGAGAATCGGCTCTAATATTTACATTTACTAAAAACTACTACTACTACTATCATCTCTTCTTGCCAAGTATCAATATTGCTGTCAACCATATATGTCTGGCATATTAACTAGACTATGAGGTTTTCTACCATATACAGCTGAGGACCTTAACTTTATTTTCACAATGACAGCAGTGCACATTTATTCCAGATAAGTCGAGTCCTGCTGGAAGAATTCCCCAAGATGAGAGATTTGCGCGGTGGTTGGCTGCTTACAAAAGCATCTGGTGAGTGTTTTGTTGTTGTTGTTGTTACAGAAAATTTTATTTTTTTTAATATTATTAAAACCAAATTCATGTTATTTGGTAACTGTAAAAAGAGTACACAAGTCCAGATACAGTTAGATGGTGTGGACGTAGAAAGGGTTAATGAAAACAAGTTTCTTGGAGTAATAATAGATGATAAAATATGTTGGAAGCCTCTCATAAAACATGTACACAATAAACTTTCAAGAAGTATTTCAGTACTGAACAAAGCGAAACATGTTCTGGACCACAAATCACTCCACATTCTTTATTGTACGTTGATATTACCATATCTAAATTATTGTGCAGAGGTTTGGGGTAATACTTATAAATGCAGACTATCATCAGTATCTATGTTGCAAAAAAGAGCCGTAAGGATAATTCATTATAGCGGTTATAGAGAGCACACAAATTCATTATTTTTAAAATCAAAGACATTGAAATTCACTGACCTGGTTCATGTTCAAACAGTACAAATAATGTATAAAGCAAAAAACAACTTACTTCCTGGCATTATTCAAAAACTGTTTTTTAATAGAGAAGGGAGGTGTAATTTTAGAGGTGATTGCAACTTTAAACATCCCTGTGTCTGTACAACATTTAAAAAGTTTTTGTATTTCTATATGTGGAGTGAAGTTGTGGAACAGACTAAGTTCAGTTATCAAACAATGTCCAAGCATGACTCGCATGAGCGGTACAAAAGTATGGCTTTCACAAGGTACAAGGATGAAGAAGGTCGTTGACTATGTGTCCTCACTGGTCATTTATACATTTATTTTTTACATTGTTTATTATTTATGGAGGATATAAACATAGGTAAATATGTATGTTATTTTGGTATTTCATGGTGTGTGGAGAATTTTAATGTTTAAATGCTTAATGTTTATACAAATTAAGACGATCGGCCAACCGGATGATTATTAACAAGTAGTGAGAAGGGGTAGGATTAAATACACTTATGCTTCTTCCTACTCCTTTTCGGACATGTATAAGTTAATATTGTTTTTTGCTCTCTGTTTTAATGAGTATTTATTTTTTGTTTTGTTTGATTTTTATGTTGTTATTTTTTTCATTTATTTTTTATTGAATTATTATTGTTATTATTATTGTTTCTTTTACATGTTCGAAATAAAAAAAAAAAAATCTAAACCTGTTATATATCAGATAAACACAGGTTATTTTGTGTTAAATGTTAATGTATGTTGTATGTTATCTTATGTAATAAAATATTCTATCATTCAAAGGAAGAAAAAGCCAAGTGAATGTTTTTTTTTTTTTTTTCAAAGGGGGCAGTGGACAAAGAAAGACCACTCCATTGCCCCAGGGAGCTGAAGGGTACACTGCACAAGTTCTGTCCTCATCAAACAATGGGAAAAATGTATTATATTATATTGTACCACTTCAAGAAAAAATAGAGACTACCGCACTGCCATATGATGTTGCAGAGATTGAAAGAATGCCAAAAAACACAAGCATGACTTGTTCCCTGATCCAGTTCCACATCGAGTCCTGTGGAGATAAAGAGAGTTGTCTCGTAAATCTTAGTTGTTTTATAAAAGACATATAAAAAACACTTCCATGTCCTCAGCTATGATTTGATGGAATCATTGTAGTTTAATTCAGTGTTCAGATCACAAGTCAATTGTTATAAAGGGTTGGCTTATTTTGTTTTATTTTCAAAGAAACATGAATCTGAAGAGGAAACAGACCAGACAGGATTCAGATCTTATTTGTGTCGTAAGCCATCAATGATGTTTCAGGGTAATATTAAAGCTGCATTTCAGACAAATTACTCAGACTGATATCACAGAAATCAGTATCTTTTATTCTTCGGTTCATATGCCACTGTAGTATTTTCAGGTTCAGGTTTATTTATATGCCTCTTTATAACCACTTGGCCCTTAGGACTCCTGTCCAATTTGTGGAAAGCAGTTTCCTGCAGAGATTGTGGCCTACCATGCAAGTTCATGTGGGGAGAGGTACTGCAAGCATAAAAAAGAAAAGAAAAAAAAAAAAAAACAGTAGTGCCAGTGCTGTTAGATCAATCGATTAAATTGATTAATTTGAATTTCTGTTCTAAAAAATTAAAAAGCTTAATTGTAACATCCAAATATTAGCGTTCAGCGTCAGTTCAGGCAGGCCGCGTAGTCAAGCTCAGCTATCAGCTGATACCCAGACCTATCAGTTGAACCGATTCCTAAGCACTCAGTTGGTCCCTTTCAATGCCTTCAGAACTGCCTTAATTCTACGTGGCATTGATTCAACAAGGTGCTGAAAGCATTCTTTAGAAATGTTGGCCCATATTGATAGGATAGCATCTTGCAGTTGAAGGAGATTTGTGGGATGCACATCCAGGGCACTAAGCTCCCATTCCACCACATCCCAAAGATGCTCTATTGGGTTGAGATCTGGTGACTGTGGAGGCCATTTTAGAACAGTGAACTCATTGTCATGTTCAAGAAACCAATTTGAAATGATTCGAGCTTTGTGACATGGTGCATTATCCTGCTGGAAGAAGCCATCAGAGGATGGGTACATGGTGGTCATAAAGGGATGGACATGGTCAGAAACAATGCTCAGGTAGGCCGTGGCATTTAAACGATGCCCAATTGGCACTAAGGGGCCTAAAGTGTGCCAAGAAAACATCCCCCACACCATTACACCACCACCACCAGCCTGCACAGTGGTAACAAGGCATGATGTATCCATGTTCTCATTCTGTTTACGCCAAATTCTGACTCTACCATCTGAATGTCTCAACAGAAATCGCGACTCATCAGACCAGGCAACATTTTTCCAGTCTTCAACTGTCCAATTTTGGTGAGCTCGTGCAATTTGTAGCCTCTTTTTCCTATTTGTAGTGGAGATGAGTGGTACCCGGTGGGGTCTTCTGCTGTTGTAGCCCATCCGCCTCAAGGTTGTGCATGTTGTGGCTTCACAAATGCTTTGCTGCATACCTCGGTTGTAACGAGTGGTTATTTCAGTCAAAGTTGCTCTTCTATCGGCTTGAATCAGTCGGCCCATTCTCCTCTGACCTCTAGCATCAACAAGGCATTTTCGCCCACAGGACTGCCGCATACTGGATGTTTTTCCCTTCTCACACCATTCTTTGTAAACCCTAGAAATGGTTGTGCGTGAAAATCCCAGTAACTGAGCAGATTGTGAAATACTCAGACCTGCCCGTCTGGCACCAACAACCATGCCACGCTCAAAATTGCTTAAATCACCTTTCTTTCCCATTCTGACATTCAGTTTGGAGTTCAGGAGATTGTCTTGACCAGGACCACACCCCTAAATGCATTGAAGCAACTGCCATGTGATTGGTTGATTAGATAATTGCATTAATGAGAAATTGAACAGGTGTTCCTAATAATCCTTTAGGTGAGTGTGTATATATATATATATATATATATATATATATATATATATATATATATATATATATAATACTTTATAAGGCAGTCTTTTGTGTGACAGTAGGATTCATTTTTTATATTGATTTAAATATTTTTTTAAATATAATGTAAAAATTGCAATGGCAGATACACTTGCTCCTTGAAATTTAAACAAGAACACAAACGCAGGAACAGGTGTTTTCTTCACTACTGTAGCATTCAGCTCGTTGTCATGGCAATAAAGTTGACCGGTTTCTGAAGGTGACTTCCAACTTTTTAACTGTCCATTGACTTCTAATGTATGGACAAAGAAATCGTCTCGGGTTACGTATGTAACCCTCGTTCCCTGAGTAGGGAACGAGACGCTGCATCGATACTCGATACTTTGGGGAATGCCTTCGGCATGAAACGTCTGAAGTCAACTATGGAACTATTCCAATCTTGATTGGTGCAACGTCACCCGTGACGTCGCATGTGACGGTGATCCGGAAGCTACAAAAGGGTCACAGAAACCAGGAAATGTTAGCTTCTAATTGGTCAAAGCAAGTCGTTCTCAGGGACACGAAAAGTGTGGCCGAGGGATGCAGCGTCTCGTTCCCTACTCAGGGAACGAGGGTTACATACGTAACCCGAGACGTTCCCTTTCGTAAAGGGAACTCCCGCTGCATCGATACTCGATACTTTGGGGAACGAATACCCACGCCGCCACACTGAGAGAAAAAACGCCCTGGTTTAAAGCATCTGGTACACTCACGGACGATAGAATGAGTAGAGGGCAGATCCAAACTAGCTTGTCATAAGATTTGGTGCAAGAAGGGGAGGTCTGGAGCCGGAGGCTCGACTGACCTCATGGATGGGAGCCCCAGACAGTAAAAAATATTAGATGAGAGGTGAAGGCAAAAGCGCACCTTGTACTTCAAATATGAGTGGTTTTAGATAACCAACTGTACTCTTAATAAAGGGAATAGCTCCTAACCCTTAATGTATAACTAGATGGACTGACTCCTCTCAGCCTGAGGCCTAATGTAGGAACCTCAAAGGCTACGACCTTGACCATCTGACACATGCAATGGAGGATGGAATACCCGAAGAATCTTAACATTGCCTACAGGTACCTCAGTACCGGGCAAAAATAACGTTGAGTGGCTCCCACGCTAGCAAGTAAGAGGGGGCAGCACCACCACTCTTCCAGGGAGTAAGACGAGCAGGAAGCAGACTCAATAGATTCTCCTATATATACTTATATATCTCAAATATATATTCGTATACCTCATCCACAGGACATGATGGGTGCCAGGGATAACTCATCAGCCTGATGCCAATAGGCTGGATGAAAAGGAGTCATCCTCCAATCTACAGGAACATGGAGTTTCAGTGGGAATGTCCTTTCGAGAACACCCTTAGAGGCTTGCAGAGGGCACTGAGGCCGCCACAGAGGCCCTAAGCATGAACAGGAGATCCCGTTAGAGAGCGGGATGGAACACCAGTACTGAATCCAGTGGGCAGTAATAAACTGGGTTCAATGCCCTCCCTAACTTAATTGTTTAGTTCCTAGTAGAGTGGGGTTCTAGTATGGATGTCCTGACCACCTCGGTGGAAAGGGAAACCTAATTATGGGTGGGACCCCCTCAGGGGCCAGACCCATAGTCTCCATAACTCTGGTCGGGGATGAAATAATGTACCATCAGCCTGAGACAGAAGATCTCTCCTAATAGGAATTTTCCATGGAGGACTCTCCAAGAGACTAATAAGGTCAGAAAACCAAATTCGGGCCGGCCAGTACGGAGCTACAAGGAGTAGTCTCACTCCGTACCTCCTGACCCTTTCTAGAACCCCAGGGAGCAGAGCGATCGGGGGAAAAGCGTACAGATGTGACCTCGGCCACATCTGTACCATGGCATCCAAGCCCAAAGGAGCTGGATGTGAGAGAGAGTACCAGAGCGGGCAATGAGAGTTCTCATGAGAAGCGAACAGGTCAACCTCCGCCTGGCCAAACTCTCTCCATATAAGCTCAACCACTTCAGGGTGGAGCCGCCATTCCCCGGGCCTCAGCCCCTGCCTCGACAGGATGTCTTCTCCCATATTTTCAACCCCAGGAATTTAAATAGATCTGACAGAGAGAAATTTGTCCTGGGACCAAAGAAGAATTTGATGCGCCAGTCTACAAAGAGGGTGAGATCTTAACCTGTTAACCGTTGCCAGTGCGCCCGCGCACTGAAGCGTTTTTTATTTATTTCATTCAAAATTACTATCAGATTTAATGTTATACCTTGACAAACTATACATCATTAAAAAGATATAAGACTCAAGTTTCAGTATTTGACCCCTATTGTATTCTGAGAAACTCATAGTGACAGTTATGTCTTAATTTGTGTCAGGAGTTATGAAATTAAAAAATGAGTCGATACCTTTAATATGAATTATGCGCGTCAGCCGCATTCATTCATAAAAAAACTCAGTGCTGTCGTCATGACAGCGATACACAAAACAACGTCCCTCAGGGCTTTAGCTCAAAAATGTGCAGATTTGGAGAAATATTGATAGATTCTCATAGATTTACATCATATTTCTATAGACAGGAATAATATTTATTGAATTTATACCCAAATGCGTCGATGTAATCATTATGAGCGTTTGGTACTCTGATACTGTGTTTTCAATTCATACCAATAGCCTGAGGGCGCTACATGCACAATAATAGTCCATATATAGAACATGAAGAAGAGCCATGATCATGTGACATTCAGGACGTCACTGATACACACAAAGCTACAGAGATCGCGCTGTAACATGCAGATAAAGATGTTTTGAAGACAATAAACATGATTGCAATGATATTTGAGTTACCTGTGTTTTTCAAGCCATGCCAGGTATTTTCATAATAATAGATTATATTTATAATGTAATGCTAATCTATATAGACTTTCATTGTGCAGAACACTATCCAATAGTATATTTTCTGTCTGATTTTTTTATCTGAAGCCAAATTAGATCACAGAAGATTATTTAAAATACTCAACTTGCGTTATAACGTAGGTTTGGAGCACAAACATGGTTTTAATCTCATAAATTGTCGTGTATTGATGGTGTGCTAAGCTAACATGCTAGCTAGCCCTAGGTGCACCTGCCACTAGCAGTTATACTTTTATGATTTTTTGAATGCTTACTGAAATGTTTCTTTATTCAAGAAATGCATTTGAAACAGTTTAAAATGTGAGGTGAACTTTGAGAAAAGAAATTAGGGACTGAAAACCTATGAATAGCCTGTGAATAGCCAGTCGTTAGTAACTATAATGCAGACAAAAGAAATGCATATTTAGAGCCATTTCAGTTTGGGTATGTCATCTCTGGGGATTTTTCAAAAGTGGGGTTGCAGCTTAACAGGTTAAACCTCCTTGGTGGTTGATATAAGAGACCACCGACATATTGTCTGTCCTAACAAGAACATGATGGCCTCTGAGGTCTACAAGGAAGTGCCTCAGGGCAAAAAAAATACGGCCAACATCTCCAAGCGATTAATATGCAATGTGAGATGATGGCCTTTCCAAGTACCTCGGGTGTAACGGCCCTCCATAACCGCACCCCAGCCCGTGAGGGACGCATCCGTGATCAGAGTTTTTCTCTCACATGGTGCTCCCAAAACCGGGCCCTGAGACAGGAACCATGGTTTCTTCCATACGACAAGAGAACGAAGGCATCTGCGCGTAACTCTGATCATACGAAAAGGGTTTCCCAGAGGAGAAAATCCCTTGTTCCTGAGCCACCACTGCAAGGCCCTCATATGGAGCAGACCAAAGGGTACTACCGTGGAAGCTGCAGCCATAAGACCCAAAACTCTTTGAAAGTGTTTGACAGTGATAGCCTGGCCTAACCTAATACTCTTCATTGTGTTTAAGATAGTATTTATACGAGCAGGAGACAATTGTGCCCGCGTCGTGACTAAGTCCCACTCTACTCCCAGGGACGTAGTCCTCTGAAGAGGAGTTAAGGAACTTTTCTTCACATTGAGTCTCAACCCCACGCACCTCAGAATGATGCAAAACAACATCTCGATGTTAAATTGCTAGTTCTTTTTGACTGAGCCAAAATGAGCCAGTCATCTATAAGATACGGACCCCCTGAAGTCTCAATGGAGCAAAGGCCGTGTTCATACATTTAGTGAAGGTGCGAGGGGATAAGGCAAGGCCGACTGGAAGAGCCCAGAACTGATGCGCTTTTCCCCCCAAAAGCGGATCTCGGAAACTTCCTGTGATGGGGTTAGAAGGGAAAGAGGAGTTAAGGAGCTTGTGGATCTATCAAGACAGACCAGTCCTCAGAGCTGGTCTGACTGACAGTCGGTAACTTGAATCTGAACCCCCTCGGAGGTTGATCCAGTACGATGAGATCCAAAATAAGCCCTAACCCCCCCCACCCCCCCCATAGGAAATATGAATATGCCAGCTGTAGAACCCGGGCTCCCGTAACCCAGGAAGAGCCCACTTTGAGGTTTCCTGTGTTAAAGGAGAACTCCGGTCAATTTTAACATTGAGCTCATTTTTTTGTACATTTGGAGTGCTGTCAATACAGAGAACAACGACAAAAATCGGTGTTGCCTACACCGAGTTATTCTATTTTTAAAATTTGCACCCTGTTGACTTCAATGGGGCAAGTACTAAACCTGCTTTTAGCCTCTTAACATCCTTGATGTGTCATTACAAGTGCACAGAAAATGTGAGTGATTCCTTCTGAGTGAACACGAGTGAGTCTGACTGCAGTAGATGTGAAAGATATGTATAAAAATTACGTTATTTAAGCCAGCGCAAATACCTTTGTTTACATCCTGTTTTTCGGTTGAAGTCCAAAGTAGTCGATTGCCGCAATCGACTACTTTGGACTTCAACCGAAAAACAGGATGTAAACAATTGACAGCACTCCAAATGTACAAAAAAATGAGCTCAATGTTAAAATTGACCGGAGTTCTCCTTTAAGAGGGACTAGACTTCCTGTTCCAAAAACCGACCCTGCTTGGGGCTGGCCGACATGTGAACCACCCTTAGTAGATAATATTTGTATATTAGCTCCACTGTAAGCAGGACCCCCTAGGCTATATTTTGAAGACCCCTCGGGGTGTCTAAATATGCCATTATGGGGACCAGTCCCTCGAGACTGGCCTCGGCTATAAATTTACAAATGGCTTCGGTGACCTGAAGTAGCTAACTGGCAGGAACTAACCGAAATATGCTCTCTACAGACCTCCTGAGAGGCGGCGAACTCGACAGGGCCTCAACGTCTTCGGGCAGATACTGCGATTTGTGTTCGCTGGAAGCCGATGTGTCCCGAAGCGCCATCGGCGGCGGGAAGTGAACATCGATTTCCTAAGGGCTGCATAAGGGGGCGAGACTCCTGTACTCGCTCTCCTGGGGAAACGCCCATAAGGGTCTGCGTGTTACGACAAGACCTCTTAGTTGAAGCCATCTTAGCCCGAGAAACAGTCCTCAGACCTGTCTTCGGTATGGAGAGCTTCGTGCAAGAATGTTTCTTCTGGCCCCAAGCCTTATACGGGGGGGCACGAGAGGAAACCTTCTCAAAATATGAGGAGCTGGCGGCTGTCCCATGAGACCTGGACTGACAACTGGGGATAGCTGATTGTTGCTCTGCCTCCTGAAGCCTCTCGACAACGGTTCTTGCCGCGTCGCCAAATAGGCCAGAAGGTGAAAGGGGAGCATCGAGAAGGAAAGCCCTGTCTTTCTCCCGATCCACAAGCGATTAAGCCATAAATGTCTCTCTGAGACGACTAGTGCTGCCATAGAATGGCCAATAGCACGGGCCGTCTCTTTAATAATACGGAGAGATAAGTCAGCTACGAAATTCAGTAATACCATTGAGTGAGACCTCCCAGTTATCATCCACCTGCTTGAGGAGGTCAGCCAGGTATGCCTGTAATAACCCCATCGTGTGTGGGCATGCACCGGCTCGACCACCGCCATATATGCTTTCCCTTACAAATTCGATGTACAAGATTTGGAGGGAAGTGTCTGAGCTATCAGGGGTGACGCAATGTCGGGGAGAAAATATTTCGCAAAATATTCCTCAACCCGAGCCATCACCTCATAACCATTTTCATTAGATTCCCTAATGGATGAGTAAATATATACATGGGGGAAAATAATTGAGATGAAAATGGATTTTTCCACGATCTTGATACCTCAGTATGGGGATCAGTGAAAAAGGGAAGGCTCTAACACGAAGATTGTGACTGGGTCTGCAGGAAGCGCTCATTCATTTTATTTTTCTTAGTCGCTTCCTGCTTATTATATGGCCATTTAACATTTAATTTAACCACTGCCCTGATTACAACCTCCAGCAACTCCTCACTAACGGGAATATGGGGTGGCGAATCCCCATATCCACGTGATTCAGTGTTGATAGATAATATCTAACTCCTCGGAGCCAGATTAATCAAACGCTGTGTCTTTAACACGGTCGGAAGAAGCCGCAGCGCGGGCTTCCGAACCGTGCGCGAGACCAGTGGAGCTGGTTAATAAACACTGAGAAAGGGTCGCAACCGTCTCAGTGTCATATGCCAGCCCCACGTGCGAATCCCATGCATACAAGCGGCGCGCTGCCTCAACAGACGCGGGACCTGATGCACTGGAAACGCGAGCCTGATCTAATTGATCGAACAAGCTCAAACGGGAGCGGAGCTTTTTCATTGAAAACAGTTTGCACAGACAGCGCCCTTGAGCACCGCCCGTGCATGCTCCACTCCCAGACAAACTACACAAAGCGAGTGTGTGTCATCCTCGCTTAAATAACGTGGGCAAGGGGACGCACACTGCCTGAATAGCTTCTCTTTATTCGCCATAAATAATACTCTTTTCACGGGACAAACAACACCAAATAGAACAGACAAGATGACATAGAGCGCTTGCTGAAGACCAGAAGCTAACATTTCCTGGTTCCTGTGACCCTTTTGTAGCTTCCGGATCACCGTCACATGCGACGTCATGGGTGACGTTGCACCAATCAAGATTGGAATAGTTCCATAGTTGACTTCAGACGCTTCATGCCGAAGGCATTCCCCAAAGTATCGAGTATCGATGCAGCATTGCAGCTTTCGTAAAGGGAACTCTAAATATTGTCTTTTATGTTCCACAGAAGAAAGAAAGTTATCCAGCTTTTGGTCGACATGAGGGCATATGTACATTATGTCAATTATAATTTTGAACTATCTTTTTAATACATTTACATTGAATCATTTAGCAAACACTTTAATCCAAAGCAATTTACAAATGAGGAGAACAACAGAAGTTAAAGGGGTCATATAATGCCATTTTTGTACAAGCTAATATGATTCTTTACGGTCTAAATTAAAAGTTTGTAATATACTTTAATTACAAATTCTCATTAGTATTGTAAGAAAACACTAATTTTACCTGGTCAAAAACAGCTCTGTTTTCAGCACGCCGTTTCAGTGCATGTGTCTTTAAATGATAATGAGCTTTGCTCACCCCGCCCCTCTGTTCTGTGCGTACACCGTTTGAAATAATAATGCAATAACCATAACGCGTTGTTCATTATAAACGTGGGATTATGAATAATATTGAGAACATCATACATAGAAAACATGCCGTAATGTACCCTGAGTGTAAACCTTAGATGCATTCATCGTGAAGCGTGCAGCAAGGTTTGCAAATTTGCAAAGATTAATACAAATATTAATATAAAGGTTAATAAAACATTACACTCACTTCTTCTGGAGGTTCAGCAGGAACACGTTGGTACCGATCCATTTTTATTCGTTTGTAAAGCTGTCTGGTGTGAAATGATTCGCGCAAACATGAATCCCCGTGAGGGAATCCCCGCGTCAATCCTTTGGGCATATAGCTTCAAAAACAAAACTCAGCCACTGCGTCTTCAACGGTTCGGATTTAGGAACATCAAAATGACTGCTGTGTTCCTTATTACACCGAAGAACAGAACACCACAATCGCAGACGCCATTCTGATCAAAGACAGTGCTCAAGTGAGGGTATCAACAATGACGTGCGGACTATGATGACAGACAGCTCGCTCACGAGCGAGGGCGGGTCTGTGTTGAAACGCTGCTTTCAATCACCAATCGTGGGAGGGGCGTCGATTTTGTGACGTCACAAAATCGAACGGCTTGATTTCAGAGGGGGTCAAACATATAAGGAGATTAAAAAAAAAACACTGGATGGATTTTTATCATTTTATGATGGTTGTGTACAGGCACTGCCAACACACATTTCAGTACAATCAACTTGTAAAAGTGCATGTACCATTATATGACCCCTTTAAACTAACAATATTCAAGTGCTGTGAATAATAGTGTGAATAGTAGTTATTTGGTAAAAGAGTATAATGTACATGCATTAGGAACACAAGCAAGACATTAAACTACTTGATGTTGTTGATCTGTCAGTCTATCGGGGGAATTAATGAGAATAAACCGTGCTTTATACAACCCTCCTCTCCATCGTATGATAAAGTCCTGCTGATACAGAACGTCAGCAGAAGCATCAACGGCACATCAACACATCTTTAATAAAACTCTGTTTACCGTATGTGTTTAATGGAGCGCAAACAGAGCAATTGAGTTTTGAGTTTTATGAGTCAAGAGTTATCTCTAATAAACCTAAATGTCACAGAAAGGAAGGGTGTGTGAGTGAAAAGAATGACATTGACTTCATTTATTGAGTGCAGATGTTTAAACTGAACTGCAGGCGGTCTGTGAATGAGACGCAGGCTTTTGCATTGAAACACAGCAGGCAAACGCTGCACTACTGTCTCGAGAGTGTTCGTCCCGGCTGTGTGTCGAACTCTGATGTGTGTCAGTTCTACAACAGCAGTGAACAGACTTCATTAACCCTCCAACATCAGGCCTCAAGAACATGTACAATAAACAGTCAGCCAGTGGGTTCAGAAACACGAGATATTCAGAACAATACCAAATTAGATGAAACAATACACGGTCGTAAATGTGAAAAGTCTCTATAATAAAAGTCAGGATCATGTTCGGGAGGATGAGAAAAGTGTAAGTCAGAAGCACCAGGAACAAACTGCCCAAAATTTTCTTGCGCTTTAGAGAAGTAAGTGATATTGCGCGTGAAAGACCGCGACAAGTGCCAACAAAACACAGAATGATTATCGGGTAGGGGATTAAACAGCCGATCGATCGGGAAAGATCGCTAAACAGCCAATCAGAGTTAAAGTCTGCAAAGATCAGAGGAACAAACCAGATGATCACAGAAACGACACAGCAGACTTTTAGTGAATGATGAGATCTGTACCAGATAGGATAAGAAACCAGAAGATATCGTTCAAAAGCAACACATGCCATAAAATACACACCCACAATCAAACTATACACATATACATTATAGGCATCGTTTGACTCTGTGATTGTGTCCGTTAATCTACAAATGATCTGAATGAGATCTGAAAGAATCAAATGAATAACAAACACTGGAGTGGAGCGATGAGATTTGATAAGAGCACACAACGCAAACAGAGTTAAGATCATGATTACAATCTCAATGGATGAAATTATCCTGAAAATTAATGGGTCTGCAGAATAAAGTTTCGAGAGGAATTCCCTCATCTGATCGTCATAATGTACTCCACTTGATCCATTGATATAATAATAATCTTCACTTGATCCGGTGATGCTGGTGTTTTGTTCTGCCATTGTTTCATGAAATCTGGACAGGCAACACTAAATAACAAACCAGTCATTAGTTTAAAAAACATGCATTCATTTACTATTTACTACTTTATTAAAAACATTGGGGAAAAATATATGACATAACTTGTTTTCTGTGTGATTGTTGAAATAAAGTTTCCTCAGTTTGCTCTACATGTTCTTTAGAGGAGATGTGTGTAAAGTTAGAAAGCTTGAAATACGTGAAATGTAAGAGTAAAGTTTGGAAATCCTCCATTTGAACAATATCACAGAAGCAAGAATGCTGTTGTTCTGAATATTCAGTCCAGCACAGCTGCAAGTGTACAATGGTTTATTAAACTAGGAATAAATCTTGAAGAACTTACGTTACTGACAGGATTGTGTGTTTCGTCTGCAGGTCAAAGCAGAAGTTTGTGGAGCAACACACAGACTGACAGATGTTTCACAAGTTTCCACTGCCGTGTTTAAAGAGCTCTTCATTCACTGCGCACACACTGTAAAAACACACATCTTAAAGCTTGTGGATCTAATGTAGGAAATGCCTGAGATTACAGACAAACTATTTGATCCAACGTGTGCAACTGTAATTACCTTAAAGACACAATTAACTAACAATGGTGGTTTGAGTGAAAAACCAGTCTAACTTTCACAAACGGTTCGGCTCAACTACGACGACTGAAGTAATCTGAGAATGCTTTATATCTGATGCTTTCATTTTTAAAGTTCACTCAGCGTTTATAACTCTTTCCCTTATAAGTGTTTTAGCTCATTTTCACTAAAGCTTCACAGCCCACAGAATATTTTGTTGTATGAATATCTGAACATGTAATATATTAAAAGAAAGAATCGACACTGCTTTAAAAAAAACTAAAACAAAAAAAACTAAAAAAAACCTTCCATTCCTTTTTTTAACAACACTTGAAAGTGGGAAAGTTTAATAAAAAATAATAAAAACATTTTGAGCAAAAAGCTGAGAAAATCATGTTTATGTCAGACTTCATCCAGATCATATTCAGAATGATGATCAAACTCAGATGGATTATTTATTGAGTGATGTAATATTCATAGTGTACTCTTCAGTAATACAGGTATAACAGAAATGTTCTTCAAAAGTGTATAATATAGCTCTGCCATAGCATTTCACTGATCTTTCATGTATTATAATGTATTTTGTTCAAGAGATTATATCTGCTGCTGTACTTTTTTAATGTACTCTAGGTATTTATTTTGTAATGTACACAACAAGATAGTATATTAAAGTTTTCTTGATTTCAAAGTGTATGTCTTCACATTTATTTTTAATTATTTTTGCACTTTTAATATATCATTTTGAATACTGATTAAAGAAAACTTTGTGGTGAGATCTGGTATTTATCTCATCTCCTGAAGAACCCCTAGTATCGAAGTAGCTAGGTGGTCTTTTGCTGTCAGGTCAGAATAGGATTAAATCCTCACTAACTTGTTTAGCCTATACCAGTAAATCTAGGTGTGTCCCTTCGTGCAACAATAACAATCATTGACAACTAGGCCTATTGATCAAACTCATGCTTACCCTCCAGCAGAATCTCTCCTGGATCCTTCGTTGTCCTTGGTTTTTCAAGATATACTATAATGCTCTTTCTATCACTTACAGAACTGTCTTTGTAAGCTGAAGTAAAACTGAACAGTGCAGGCCCATCTGCTGACAGTATTCTGCAACATACGTCGTTGAAGGCTGATTCAGTTTGTCATGCAGTTCCTGCAAGTTCCTCTCGCTTTTATTGATAACCGCATGTATCTGAATGTATTGGTCAATTTCCTTATTTCCGACGGCTGCAGGCGTTTTTTGAACAGTGTGACTTGACTGATGCAATACTCTCGGTTTCACAATCTTATTATTCTCACTTATGCTTCTCCATAATTCAGCTTGCGCCAAAGGTTTACTTTTAGCGTTATAGAAATTATTCTGTTCCACCAAGCCCAGATACACATATTCGCTATCAGTCACTAACACACAGTGGACTCCAATGGAGTTTGAATAAGATGGGGTGATCGACTCATACTTGCGTGTCCCAGTGAGGAGTCTAGCTGCTGCGTTTTGCACTAGCTGAAGGCGAGAGAGAGACGACTGAGATAGACCAAAGTAAAGTGAATTACAGTAGTCTAAACGAGATGTTACGAATGCATGAATCACTATTTGAAGATTACTCTTGAGTTAAAAAAGGTTTCACCTTAGAGAGTTGGCGGAGGTGAAAAAAGCATGACTTTACAACAGCACTGATCTGTTTCTCAAATTTTAAGTTGTGGTCGAACAGAAAGCCCAGATTTCTTGCGCAGTGGGTTTCATACGCTGCGAGAGAACCACGGTCAACATCAAGCACACCGTTTACTTATTGTTTCTTTTATCTCTCCATACGCGGATTTATTTAGCGGGTACTGTCTTTGCGGTACTGGAATTCCTCCCATTGTGGTGTACTCATATTTATCTGATACTTTTCCACAGTCATTTTTGCTTTTTGTGCAGTGTAAGGCCCGTGGAATTGGTCCAATTGCCGGTTCACCAATAACACAGGGAAGGTTATCACGTGCTCTGTCCTTACCCATGCAAAGCATTTGGTTGTTTAAATTTACAATACATTTAGTTATGTATTCTCTCGTAATTTCATCTGACTCCATAAATGAAAGGTCTTAATAATATCTGTGCCTCACTAATAGTGAGCGAATGACTATTCCTTTTAACCATTAAATGAACAATGTCAAGAACAGTTGGAATAATCACATGTAACAATTTATTATGTCAGGTAAATGTATCATGCCAATTTCATAATCAATTCAAAGATAATCGATACAAAACATCAAATACTCTGGAATAGAGAGAAGATGCAAACCCAACTTTAAGAAGTACGTGAGGCTGAGAGATTTCTTTCTCTCAGCCTCACGGGCCGATCTATTTACAGAAAAGGCCCCGAACTCTCTGCTGCATCTCCTTATATACCCAAACCTTTCACCAGGAAACATGTACTAACAAAAGAAATTTGCATGCAGTGGTCGCACCTTTATGGGGGTGGGTGACCATTTGCTTGAGAGACCACCTTCCTTTGTAAGTCAGTTATCCATAAACTCTTAAAAACCTTATTACCTTTTGTTTTACTTATTTGGAAAGAGACATTTGTACCAGTCGCACTGTGACATTTTAAACAATACCAAACATGAAAATACTCTGTGATAATCATTCACATTAAACTATACATTTTCTTTGGAGAAATCAAGTGATCATCTGGCATGGGAGAGAGGGGGTGATGGGAGAGGTAAAGAGATGTAGATTAGGATGACTCGGAGGTGAGACTTTCGTCTCGATAGTGCACGAGGGCCAGTTCAAATGGTAATCTCCGGAGAGGTCCTTTTGTCCTCTCAGGGTCTGGTCAACCCAGAAACTGACTGTCCGGAATTTCCTAATTTATCAATTCTTACAGTTTCCCTCCTTGACTCCGTGGGTCAAATTCAAATGAGCTCCTATGGAGTCACTGATCAACGTCTGTTGTAATCCTTGAGAAAAATAGTCTTTTCAATGTTAGCATCTGTAGAAGCTTGCAGAGGACTGTGTTCACCTGCAGAACACCTGGTCTCACCAGGTGTATGTTGCTTGAGTCCAGCAGGTGGATGAAAGCATTCAGGTTTTCATCCTGTGATCTTGTGATGTGAGCAAAGTTCGTAGAGTCAATCTGGACCTTTGTTACTTGTTCAGTTGACGTGTCATTCCTCCATGGAGAAACTTCTGCTTCTCTGGCACCTTCTCCACGATGATGATCTGACCCTTCTTGACCAATCCTGTCACCTCCAGCGGTACAGTTGTCTGGGCAGACCTCAGTGGATGAAGGGCTTCTCCTTGGTTCACACTGCTTTGTGTGAAGAGCCTGAGACACCTGAAAAGCATCTTAAATGTCCACTTCACGATTGAGCACTTATGAACTTGAAGTTGTATGGAAATGCATGGGAACACATAATGCAACAAAACAAAATCATGTCATGTTCAATATAAAATATCATGTTCATGTCAGCAAGTGCGAATGGTACATCTGGTCTCAAATGTTTCTCAGGGTCATGTAGAATGGTCTCATTTTAAATATCCAATTCTTCACTACCACTGTGATGTTAAATGGTAGTGGAATTTAAATATTCTTGGTCTGAATTATTCAAAGGAAATGCAGCAAGAGGTCAGTGTAACATAAATAAATAACAGCAATAATAATATTCAATCACAATTAGGAAGAAATGCATGTATATAATAATCACTTTGTTCATGAATCTTCCAATGCAAGCCACCTATGCAGATCTAAGAGGTGACTTGGAACATGTTTAAGCATATAAGAATGGAGATTGTTCATTCCTTGTAACAGTTTTGTGTTTTTGAGTGTGAGTGTGGGTGTGTGTGAGAGAGAGTGAGCAAGTGAGTGTGTATGTGTGTGTGTGTGTGTGTGTGTGTTTTGTGCTGGCCATGTCACAGTCGATGATAGGGTTAAATTGTAAATTTTGTAATTGATTGAAGTGCTCACACTTCAGGTCTGTCCGTTTTTTATGTTTCTGTTATTAGTGGTATGTTTGAGAAATCAGGGGCCCTCTGACTTTCCAACCACCCCAATAATAATCAGAAAGTTTGAACATTTTGAAATTTGATAGCAGGTCTGTCTCTGCTTTATAATTCGCATCACTGACTTGTGACTGTAGCCATTCATATGTATATTTCAGTGTTTTTCCATGAGTTGGCAGTGTGTGTTCTGAATAGCGTATGCTATGTGTGTCTCTTTTAGATTGTCATCATGGGATCAGCTTTACCATCCTATGTGTGTGAAGCTATCTGGAACTGTTAGTGTGAAGATGGACAGTAGATATTAGTGAAGTGACACTTTTGGACTCTGTCATCTTTATCTTCTTATGATGTGTAGTGATGGAGGTGTGTGTTCAGTGTTCATGTCTAGGAGATGGGTGGAATATAATCGATAACAATTGTGTTGCAAATTTTGATCCAGTTCTAAACTGGGAGGCCATATTTATTCAGTGATGTACTATTGTAAGTGTGAATGGCCTCTTGAAGTGTCTTTTCACCCATCTCCCGAGGTTATGTTCTAACAATTCCACTGTCCTGGCCTTGAGGTGGGGTCCGCCCCATCCTGGCATCCGTCCTTCGAGGAATTTGCAGAAGTAAACCTGAGACATAAAACAGAGGAGAGCGAACCACAGACAGATAATTCCAATATTTCAAAAGCATTAAATTCAGACGTGTGGAATTCTTTTACTTGTTCCAATATCATGTCAGTTGCAATTTTAATTCCAGATGTCACATGAAACCGAGTTTCATTGACCACGTCTGAATTGTTGCTGTTGTTTCAGTGTGTTGTGACACCTGAAGCTGCTCTTTCAGTTCAGCCTTCAGTCTGCTGCATGTGCAATGCTCATTGCTTTCTCTCATTACAGCCAGATCTCTGGGTTGTCTGGTTAGCATTAGCTGTTTATGGTGTCGTTCACACATTTTAGTTAGTGCAGATATTTTTTGTCGTGCAAAAAACTGTGGTACTTCTGTCTGCTGTTTAGCATTTCACACCCTCCTTGTAAATTTACTTCTCTGGTCAGATTACATTTTAGTTGTTGCACAATTTGGTTTGCTATTACCTGTGCCACACAATTCTAGCCGTGTACCACCCCTTTTTGGCACTGGGTAGCACACAAATGAAGTTCTGTTTCAGAAATTCAATTTTAATGACGAAAGTCACACTTCTCCAATTATTATCCTACTCTGCGAGTGCAATATAATGTTCATTATATTTCAAGTTATAATATAATTATATTCTATAACAATACAAGCCAAATTATATTGTTTTCTGTTTCTGAAGAGTCTCTGGAACAACTTAACGCATGGTCAAATCTCTACTTGTTCTCATGTCAATACATTTGAATATGAAAAAGGCTTTTCTGGCTCAGGGCTGATAAGATGTACATTCGCTGTTTCTCTTTTTTTCTTTGCTAGGTTTCAAATACATTTTCTTCTCATTTAGTCTTTTAAATGGCCATTTTAACGTTTGGTTATTCTATTTACTCTTACTTTATATTTTTCCGTTTATAGATCAGGAAAACTATATCGCTTTGCAGTCCTTCCCAAGGATGCACGACACAAGTGGCCAGTCCCGAAGATCAGGAGCAGAGGCAGTTGGCTACTTCTCTAGGATTTTGCCGAAACACGCACAACAATCAAAGAGACCTTTTCATAGCCCCCTTGGGTGCCCTTCAAGATCTTAATTCAATCGTTTTACTTTAGTAGGTTTTGGCTCTGAATTAATCAAGCCTGTACATTTATCTAAAGTAACATTAAATTAGAAAAGAAGACATCGGAACACATCCACCCACCCAAGTCGCCAGCAAACTCCCTGATATCAGCTGTTAGCCGTCGCTAACCTCTGACGCAAACTTGTGGAAATATACGAATCCGTTGATCTATTTTGGAAAAAACAAATCTCAGAGTAATTCAGAATACATTCAAACATTACAATATTTAGTTCTCTGAAGCCTTAAATCTGAAAAGGTTTTTGTTTCAGGATTAATAAGATGCGTTCACTGTTTCTGATTTTCAGATTTGTTTGTCTTATGATTTACATCGTAGCCACCAAATTTAGCATAGACACACGTGTTTAATTCAGTTTTACACAGGACACACGGCCTAGAATACAACATCTACAACCCTTTTACCTAAGTGTTCCAAATACACTCACAGCAAAGCAATAGAATACAACATCTATATCACCTTTGCCTAAGTATTTCAAATACACTTACAGTAAATCTTGTGTTTTTAAAGAATAAACTCAACTAGCCTATGTGCACATTTTCGTAGCACAAACAACTATAAAGTGTGTTCTAGCACAATGTGTTAAGCACAACTACAAATTTGAAAATCCAAACAGAATCATTCATTGTCTAGAATAGTATCCTCAAATATTTGAACAGCTTGACGGTCAAAATCAGGATGCGCGCGATCATAGCTAGTTATAACGGCGCCTTTTTATACTTGTATTACCCCAGCGTGTTACAATGTTTTAGAGTTTATTCTGCCATCGTTTTTACAGACTCGCCACATTTAACAGCTCCTGTCAGTTGTGTTGGATATATTTTAGAGATTACTCTGCCATCGTTTTTACAGTCTCGCCATATCCCCAACCACCTAACAGTGATAACTGAGCACAATTTTCCAATTTTCCCGAATTTTTGACTAGATAGCATATCAAATACTTTAGAGGTTTACTTTTCAGAGGAACTTAAATAAGCCAAATTAAATTGAATAACTTAATTTAATTCCATCGGTGTTAAAGTTTAAGCTTTTAAATTCAATATAGTCAACATTAGTTATGGTTTAGTATAGGATATTAATGACCCAAAACAAGGGTTAAGCGTTTGGAATCCAGCATGGCTTTAGCATTAGCAGTTTAGCATTAGCCTTGAGTGTTTTGAAAACAGCATGGACAATAGCATTTAGCATAGCCTTGATATTTGAGTTTTAGCCTGTAAATCATATCATCCTTTTTTCCCAAAATGTTCTTCTCATAAACAATGCATCGATCTGCCTTTTTATTTATAAAATCACGTGTTTTCCGATCGTTAACAACTTCTGTTGTTTGCTCATTGTCATCAAGTGTTGCTAGTGTTTAAACAAAGCCAACACAACAATGGCCAGAAAACATGCTTCTGATTTTAAAACTTTTTAGGCTTTACTTTTTCAGCTCTTCATCGAGTTATTAATTATTTGGGAGATGTTATTCTCACTTTAGGTTTCGTTTCTTGTTGCTTAGGCAAAACAAAGCGATCTTTAAAATCTAATACACAAGGTTTTTCAATCTTCATCTGGCTTCCGCATCACATTTCTAAACAAAGCAGGGCTTTAATTCCGACCAGTAAACAATGCAAACATTTCTTCAACACTTCTATAAAGGGCAGAAAAAGTTTACTTACCATACCGGCGGAAGAAAGAGAAGATGTTCAAAAACCTCATGCTGATTTCAGAATCCCAAATACTTGCTGGAAAGGATGTTTTCTCGTGAAACTGTTTTTATCTGTTTAGAGATCACGTCGAGGTCACCACTTGTAAGGCCCGTGGAATTGGTCCAATTGCCGGTTCACCAATAACACAGGGAAGGTTATCACGTGCTCTGTCCTTACCCATGCAAAGCATTTGGTTGTTTAAATTTACAATACATTTAGTTATGTATTCTCTCGTAATTTCATCTGACTCCATAAATGAAAGGTCTTAATAATATCTGTGCCTCACTAATAGTGAGCGAATGACTATTCCTTTTAACCATTAAATGAACAATGTCAAGAACAGTTGGAATAATCACATGTAACAATTTATTATGTCAGGTAAATGTATCATGCCAATTTCATAATCAATTCAAAGATAATCGATACAAAACATCAAATACTCTGGAATAGAGAGAAGATGCAAACCCAACTTTAAGAAGTACGTGAGGCTGAGAGATTTCTTTCTCTCAGCCTCACGGGCCGATCTATTTACAGAAAAGGCCCCGAACTCTCTGCTGCATCTCCTTATATACCCAAACCTTTCACCAGGAAACATGTACTAACAAAAGAAATTTGCATGCAGTGGTCGCACCTTTATGGGGGTGGGTGACCATTTGCTTGAGAGACCACCTTCCTTTGTAAGTCAGTTATCCATAAACTCTTAAAAACCTTATTACCTTTTGTTTTACTTATTTGGAAAGAGACATTTGTACCAGTCGCACTGTGACATTTTAAACAATACCAAACATGAAAATACTCTGTGATAATCATTCACATTAAACTATACATTTTCTTTGGAGAAATCAAGTGATCATCTGGCATGGGAGAGAGGGGGTGATGGGAGAGGTAAAGAGATGTAGATTAGGATGACTCGGAGGTGAGACTTTCGTCTCGATAGTGCACGAGGGCCAGTTCAAATGGTAATCTCCGGAGAGGTCCTTTTGTCCTCTCAGGGTCTGGTCAACCCAGAAACTGACTGTCCGGAATTTCCTAATTTATCAATTCTTACAGCAGTTATTCTTATATTTTTAGAGTAATTTTCTTAACTCGTCCTTTGGCAATAGGGTCTCGTTTATAACCCGTTTATAATCGTTTATAATCTCGTTTATTAATCTCTGACTCCAGGTCGACCTTTTTAAGCTATCTGATTGTTGTATCATTATCAGGATCTTTTTCCTTCATTTCTTTAATTAAAATAGCATATTTTAGACACATCAAATTGGAGCTGTAATAATGGGGTCTTGATGGAAGATACTGATTCAGGGGAGAGATAGCTTGCAAGTGTCTCTTCCACCATTGGCATCTCCCCATAACCGTGCTCTTTATAATTTGAAATGGAGGAATAGTGAGATGTTTGTGCACTGTATACTCGATATGAGAAAGGTTTCTCTCACGATCTTGACACCTCGGTGTGGAGATCGGGGAAAAACGGAAGGTCCCGGTGTTGAGATTGTGAACGAGAGGGTAGGAACCGTTCGTCAAGTTTACTTTTTTAACGAACGTCCTGCTTATCTGCCGGCCAATCGATGTGTAATCTTTCAACTGCTCTCGTTACAACCTCAACGAGCTACTCAAAAGCATGAGTCTGAGGTGGCAAATCCTCAGTACCTCCTGCTTCGACACTAACAACATCTATTTCCTCTGAACTAGCCCTCGAGCGCTGACTGTGCATGCTCCTCACCCAAATAAACAATGCACAAAACGTGTGTGCCCACCCGTTAAATAACGCGTGCAGGGGTGCACACACATTCTGAACTGCTGCTTGCTCGCCATACTGATAATATATATGATAAATATATATATATATATATATATATATATATATATATATATATATATATATATATATATATTATATATATTGTTTTACGGTGCGTAATTTAACCCCTTTTTTGGGTCTTAAATATAGACACCTTCTACCTTATTTTAATTTCTCTCAGGTTAGGTAAAGTAAGTCAATTTCGTTCTAAACAATAAGCATGTAAATTCCCATACTCACATTTACTAGTATACACATACTAGTTTACATAAAAGGTACTAATATATAGAATAAAAATAAAAGTAAATCAAAACCAAATAATTTGCAAGCTTTCATCTTCATGAGGCGCAATCGCAAGGCATCTAACCCCGGAGAGGCTGTCCTTGGTGAATCAGCTTCTTACTCTGGACCCTCCATTCCAGCTCTTTTTAAAGTCCATCAACTCTTTGACATCTTCAGAAATCCCCTCCTGGAAATTCCCTAAAACTTGTTCATATTAAAGCCTCTGTCTCTTGTCCTCCTCATTCTGGACCCTTTCTTCATCGCTGTATCTTCTGCATCTCGTCCGCAACACATAGATGGTAATGATTGCATTTTTCTTCTTTCTTTGGCAAAGCTCTTTCTAATGCATTTTCAATTTATCTCTACTCTGCCATATGCTTAATAAATGCTTATAACATTCAGTGTGGTATGTTTTTCTTTATAAACCATTTTCTAAATAAATGACTTCACAACAACTATTGCAGTGTTTTTCTTTATAAAACATTTTTTCAATAAATGATTTTACAACAACTATTGCAGTGTCTTTCCTTATAAACCATTTTCTCAATAAATGATTTTACAACAACTATTGCAGTGTTTTTCTTTATAAACCAGTTTCATAATAAAAATCTTTATAAGACAAGTTGTGGTGTTTTTCTTGACAAACCAGCTTCATAATAAAAATCTTTATAAAACAAGTTACAGTGTTTTGTTATATAAAGGTTTTCTCTATAAAAAACCTCTTTACAATGTTTATAAAGGTTTTCTTACATAAAGGTTTTCTCTATAAAAAACCTCTTTACAATGTTTATAAAGGTTTTCTTACATAAAGGTTTTCTTAGGGTTAATGTAAAACACTTTCCATTACACAAAGTTACAATTGTAGTTAACCCTCTGGGGTCTAAGGTGTTTTTGGGGCCCTTGGGATGTTCTGACATGCTCTGACATTTGTGCTTTTTTCAGTTATTTATAAACATGATAATGGCAAAGGTGTAAATTCACTCTATATAGCACAAACAGGGCTACCATAATATGTGAGCAACATGTATGTAGATGTTTGTATTTTTAAGAGAATAATGTTCATGCGTGGTTATTGAAAAAAATAAAAATGAAAGTTGCTGAAATAAGACCACAAAACTCATACTAAATATGTGTCCACAAGACTTTTGACTAATGGATGTTGTCGCTTCGAGTTCTGGCTTCAAAATTATGTGAAAATAGTCTTGCTTTATCGTTCACATAAATTAATACATTGATTTAAATGGTGTAAGACAGGTTTTGCTTGGAAAGCCAATATGCGAGGGGGGCGTGAACGAGGAGTGGTTTACACCTGAGAATACAATGTCCCACCCATTATGCGTAATGTCTTGCATAATGAGCCATTCATTCAGGTGTGACACTGACTGAGCCACAAGACAAAATATATATTTAGAAGACTTATATTGACCATTTAAGATTTTGCTTACATCTATCTTGTAAATATGTTTTGCTATTTTATTAAAAAGGTTACAATTACAACAATAATTACAATTTCAACAATATTTCAAGTGTACTCTTTCTTTGTAAAAAAATGATTATAGGCCTACATTTTATCATATGTATTCATTAGTTTGAATATAGCCAACATTGGAACAGCTAACATCTTAGTTGATGACTTTATTTTTGACAAAAATAGAATTTTATATATATATAGAACATATGAGCAGAAATTGCTAAACAAAAGCTTATTTGATGTAGCAGTATACTACATACTAAATATATGTCAATAAGACTTTTGACTAATGGATGTCGTCGCCTAGAGTTTTTTCTTCAAAATTATGTGAAAATCATCCTGCCTAATCATTCACATAAAACGATACATTGATTTAAGTTTTGTGAAACACTTTTAGTTTGGAAAGGCAATATGCGGATGGGGCGTAAACGATCATGCATATTTAGTAGTTCACACCTGATGAGACAATGCCCCTGCATACTTAATGAGCCATTCATTCAGGTGTGTCACCTATAGCTAACTTAAATATACAAGCTTCATAAAAATGATCATTCTAGAAGAAAATTTCAGTTGGCATTTAGAGGCTTTTGCATCTGAACTTTTCATATATACACACACACACACACACACACATATATATATATATATATATTCACAAATTGTGCTTGCAAATTGTATAATATCCAAGGTAAACATGTCTAGTAATTGTGCAGTTAATTATCATACTGTATTTTCAGTTTTGGAATATTTATCCTCTCCCCAAATTTGTTACTAATAAAACACAATACAAATTATTAAAAGAAAAAAATTATATTTACCTTTTAATAGTTTGTTTACATCTACCTTGTAAATATATATTTTTTATTAAAAAGGTTACAATTACAACAACAATTCAAGTGTAATCTTACAGTATATTCTACAGTAAAAACTGTACCCAAATCTAGTCAACAAAATGTTGTCTTTCATATTTCGCCTGACTGTAACGCTGTTTTTATGAAATATTAGGGCATATAAATGTTAATTTGCAGTTTAATACGTTGCTTATACAAATAGCCTACATTTTATTTCAACATATTTCAGTCGATTTTTACTCATCTCAGTATAGCAATACAGTTTGCTAAAACATCATCATTCATTCACAAACGCGATTTAAATTTAAACTGTCTTTTTGCCAGCTGTGGTAAACAGCGCGCATCTCTGCCGTTCATTCATTCATAAACAGAAACCCGATTCACGTGAGAAGGAAAAAAAACTTAGCCTACTACTGTATTCCTCAGCTCAGTCTGATCCTTGCTCCTCGAAATACCCGCACTTCTGAGGGACATTTTCCATTATTATTATTCCTCACAGCGCTGCGAGACGATGTAAACAAGTAATGATCTGAATAAACTTGTGTTTTCTCGAGCTGATATGGGGGCGTTCACAGGTTTGCGTGGATTGCCTCAGACATTTGCGTTTGAATAGCGCGCGCTCTCCGTGGGCGGAGTCACATTACATTTGAATCAGCTGTAATGAGCTCGACTGGAATCGCTCTCTTTTAATACAGATTTCACAAGATGAGAATATTTGTTTTTTATATAAATTACTTTATTTAAAAGAAGAGAATTCAAGCTTCATGCCTGTGTGTCTGTATGTCTGTTTGACTGAGTATTCGCTGAGTTATTGTTCATTTTCGGACGCGTTTCACAATGGACTACACTGACAGAGAGAAGGCAGAACTCGCTTCGTGTTTATTTTTCTTTATTTGGCAAAAAGCACAACACTTTGTTTTTATTGTGAGTATACACAAAAATAATACACATTTAACAGAATCGATTGATGTATGAAACTTGTTTGTAAAATCAAAGTCAGAGTATTTCGGGTCTCAAATCAACTGATAAGGAAAAAAGGGAGCAGATCACGCCGGCGTGATTGTCGACCTCAGAGGGTTAATATGAGCCTGTTTACATGAGGCATTAATTATAACAGAATCAATTGCATATTTCACCCAACAATATATATATTTCTCAGTTACTGGGATTTTCACGCACAACCATTTCTAGGGTTTACAAAGAATGGTGAGAAAAGGGAAAAACATCCAGTATGCGGCAGTCCTGTGGGCGAAAATGCCTTGTTGATGCTAGAGGTCAGAGGAGAATGGGCCGACTGATTCAAGCTGATAGAAGAGCAACTTTGACTGAAATAACCACTCGTTACAACCGAGGTATATAGCAAAGCATTTGTGAAGCCACAACATGCACAACCTTGAGGCGGATGGGCTACAACAGCAGAAGACCCCACCGGGTACCACTCATCTCCACTACAAATAGGAAAAAGAGGCTATAATTTGCACGAGCTCACCAAAATTGGACAGTTGAAGACTGGAAAAATGTTGCCTGGTCTGATGAGTCTCGATTTCTGTTGAGACATTCAGATGGTAGAGTCAGAATTTGGCGTAAACAGAATGAGAACATGGATCCATCATGCCTTGTTACCACTGTGCAGGCTGGTGGTGGTGGTGTAATGGGTTATTTAACTGTTTGGGTTATATAATTTTCTATGCGTGAATTTTGAAATAGGAGGACCACTCTATTTTAACATCATGGAATAACAGCATTGCCTCTCCCTCCTGCAAAGGATAATGCGACTGGACTCATGAAAATACCCTTAGGCCTATTCTTGCTAATCAAAGTAGCCTATTATGTCGGAATGTGGCTGGAAAGCCTCTGATTGTTACTTGTTTTGTTTGGACATTTATTGAAATGTAGACGTTGATTTATTTCATCTAGCCAATTAATTAGCTTAAGGATGTAATGACGGGCGGGCGCTTGGAGCACTCTTTTTTTTTTTTTTCTCGTTATTCTAACGCCTCTCGTAAAGAGGTCTTATCCTCCCTTTGTTCGTCTTGTATGCGGCCGCGTCTGTGCGTGTGTGTGTGTGTGTGTGCGTGTGCGTGCTTGTCTGCCTCCGTGAGATCCTGGGAAAATGCTTTTTTTTTAATCTTCTATGGGATTTAACGACTTGACATATGATGGAGATGATATACACCACTGTATTGATGTTGATAACAACATAACCTGTAAATACTATGACCCTGAGCATGTAAAATGTCTGAATATAGTAAATAACTTTTCATTTCTGCACTTAAACATAAGAAGCTTGAATAAACATCACGATGAGCTTGTCTCCCTACTCTCAAACACTAAATGCTGCTTTAACATAATTGGTTGTAGTGAGACGTGGCTAAATGACAAATCGTACATAGATGCCTTAAACCTCGAAGACTATAAATTATATCATAAGGACAGATTTGGCAGATCTGGTGGTGGGGTATGCCTCTATGTACGTTCGAACATGCATGCCGATGTTTGCGATCTTGCTGTTAATGACAATCACACAGACTCTCTTTTTATTGAGATAAAAAATGACAAAGGTAAAAGCATTATTGTGTGCGTAATTTACCGCCCCCCAGATTCTGATTTAAACATTTTTAATAACAAACTTGAAGAAATTTTATTACACATAAATAAATTAAACAAAGACTGCGTCCTCCTTGGAGACTTCAATATTGATGTCTCCAAGGACGATGCAGTCAAAAACGACTTCATTAACACACTACACTTCTCCTCTTTCTTTCCAACTATAAATATATTTACTAGAGTCACAAATACTTCTACAACTGTTATAGACAATATTGTCACAAATATACGAAATGTTAAGCTTGAATCAGGAGCTTTACTTTCTGATATATCTGATCATTACCCAACAATACTGTACTTTAATCTTGATTACAAATGTTTACCTTTATGTCACCCGGTAAAAATTAAAGTAGTAAACGACAGAACAATGCATCAACTTAAGGCAAGTCTGCAAGCTAAAGCATGGAACACTGTTTATTGTTGCTGCGATCCTGACACTGCATATGATTCCCTGGTAAATTAAATAACAGATTCCATTTGCTGCTCCATTCCTCCATTCACACGCATTAGGGCAGAACACAAACCCTGGCTAACAAGGGCAATCTCTAACTCCATCAAACAAAAAAACAAACTTTACCAAATATATGTTAAAAAACCAAATATAGAGAATAAAACTAAATACAATGTCTACAAGAATACACTGGTACACATAATCAGGAAAAGCAAACATAGTCACTATTCTGAACTTATAAAAAGCCAACTTATAATGTTTTGAATAGGGGCCATAAAGACACCGTGCTCCCAGACACAATAAATAATACTGATCTTGCAATTTAATAATTACTTTGTATCAATAGGGGCTAATCTCTCAAAAAACATCACTCAACCACACAGTGTCTCTTACAAACAATATATGTCAGGCAACTATCCAAACTCCTTCTTCTTAAAGCCCACAGACGCCACTGAACTGCATAATATCATAATGGCTCTGAAGAGCTCAAATTCTGCTGGAGAAGATGAAATTAGCAGTAAAATATTAAAAAGTATTGCCAAAGAAATAATTGAACCACTTACACACTGTATTCATCTCTCACTGCTCACAGGAACTGTTCCCAAAATGACAAAAATTGCAAAAATAATTCCGATTTTCAAATCTGGTGATAAAAATGACATAACAAATTATCGTCCCATATCTATCTTACCAACTCTTTCCAAAATATTGGAAAGAGTGGTTTATAATAGACTTATTAATTATCTTAATACACTGAACATACTCAACCCATCCCAGTATGGCTTCAGGAAAAAACACACCACCTGTATGGCGATCCTTGATCTTACTGAAAAGATCAATGATGCCATTGAAAAGGGGGAATATGGTATCGGTGTATTCTTAGACCTTTCAAAGGCCTTCGATACCATCGACTTCACTATACTACTGTACAAATTGCACCATTATGGAATTAGAGGCCAACCATTGAATTGGTTCAAGAGCTACTTACACCTGAGGCAACAATATGTAACTATTCACGAACAGACATCAGAAAACAAACACATTAAATATGGTGTCCCACAAGGATCCATATTAGGTCCTCTCCTCTTTATTATTTACATTAATGACCTGGAAAATTCCTCAAAGACCCTCCATAAAGTAATCTTTGCAGATGACACTAACTTGTTCCTATCACACAAAAATGAATTTGAACTTCAACAACTACTCAACAAAGAGCTTCAGAATGTGGATAACTGGTTCAAAGTAAATAAACTATCCATAAACACCAGTAAAACCAACTACATAACATTCTGTCCAAATAAAAAACAACCCAATTTCGAGGATCCAAATTTCCAGATCAAAATAAAGGGAGAGGAACTAAAGAGAGTAAAGACGACTAAATTCTTCATCTATAAAGTCTTTATAGATGATCACCTAAACTTTAAACACCATATTGAATACCTTGTCAAAAAGCTATCAAATTATGTTGGTCTGTTCTTTAAGCTTAGACACCTGCTTCCCCACGCAATACTACTTACTCTTTACAAAACCCTCTTTGAACCCCATTTAAATTACTGCAATATCATATGGTGCAACACTTATCCCACTCACCTAAAAAAATTAGAAATTCTACAAAAAAAAAAATCATTAGCGCCATATCAAGGTCTGATTTCAATGCTCCAACTCGTTCTATTTTCTCTAGGTACGGTTTTTTAAGACTTACTGAATATAATATATTTCATAATGCATGTACTATGTATCAGGTGGTCTTTGGCTTGAATAACAGTCTATGTGAGTTTGTTCCCATCCGCTATCCCCGGCACACTTACCTCACTAGAAACACGCACATCATTACTGGTAAAAAATGGAGATTAAAAAGCACTGGTATGAGTGTAGTGTGCCGGGGACCGCGGATCTGGAACGAGCTGGATGAAAATTTGAAAAGCTCAAGCTCTATTTTTTCTTTTAAACAAAACCTCAAGAAACAATTACTAAGTTTGTATACATCTTCCTGATGTACGTACTATTTCTCACTCTGCATGTATGTCAGTACTAATCCTTCAACCTCAAGGTAAACTGTTAAACAAAATTGTACCTGTTAAATGGGATCTCCCACTATTTGTTGTATGAATGAGATGTATGAAATGTATTATATGAAGGCCACACATCTTTCTTTCTTTTTTCCTTGTTTGTCATGGCCCCCTAGTATAAGCTTTAGATAGCTTCTTTGGGGACCAGTTCACATGCATGATCATTTCTTTATTCTTTATTTTATCTCAAATGCATATGAATATATGTACGTGTATGTGAATAAAATATGTCTGTAAAAAAAAAAAACTAAAAAAAAATGGTGCGGGGGATGTTTTCTTGGCACACTTTAGGCCCCTTAGTGCCAGTTGGGCATCGTTTAAATGCCACGGCCTACCTGAGCATTGTTTCTGACCATGTCCATCCCTTTATGACCACCATGTACCCATCCTCTGATGGCTACTTCCAGCAGGATAATGCACCATGTCACAAAGCTCGAATCATTTCAAATTGGTTTCTTGAACATGACAATGAGTTCACTGTACTAAAATGGCCCCCACAGTCACCAGATCTCAACCCAATAGAGCGTCTTTGGGATGTGGTGGAACGGGAGCTTCGTGCCCTGGATGTGCATCCTACAAATCTCCATCAACTGCAAGATGCTATCCTATCAATATGGGCCAACATTTCTAAAGAATGCTTTCAGCACCTTGTTGAATCAATGCCACGTAGAATTAAGGCAGTTCTGAAGGCGAAAGGGGGTCACAGTATTAGTATGGTGTTCCTAATAATCCTTTAGGTGAGTGTATATATATATATATATACTCAGACAACACCAAATAGACAAAACTGTTTCACATAGAGTGCTTGTGAAGACACGGCTAGTGCTGCTTTGTTTGGGCCCTCACCCTCACAATGTTGAAAATAGTCCAAGTGACTACAGTGGCTCAACCATAAGTTTATCAAATGACGAGAATACTTACATCAGCACGTAGGCTCACTATTGGCCGATGCTGGTCATGTGTGTGATGCGTGTGACGTACAACCCAGAAGCGCTGTGCTGTTACACTACGTGAACTCACTCAGAGGCCCACACAGAAGAAAATTAATAGTTGAATAAAGTTGTTATTTTGGGGGGGGGTTTTGCACACAAAAAGTATTCTCGTCGTTTGATAAACTTATGGTTGAGCCACTGTAGTCACTTGGACTATTTTAAACATTGTCTTTACTAACTTTCTAGGCCAGCAAGTTTCAATAACATAGAAGCCTATGGAGGAGTGAGACAGCTCTCAGATTTCATCAACTCTCTACAGCAACGCTCTCCCACATATTAAGCTATTGTAACTGCGCTTATTTCCGTCGTTGGTATAAGTGGCAGTGGGTGGAATAGACAAGAAATGTGCCGTTTTCTACCATCTTACTAATAACATTTCTTTAGTCATTTGGCATTTCTTGCAGCTTGAACCACTGCTGGAAATCCACCCTTACACCTTATTCCGCCTCTCCCACTGTTAAAGGTCCCATGACATGAAATTTCCACTTTCTGAGTTTTTTTTAACATTAATATGAGTTCCCCTAGCCTGTATATGGTCCCAAAGTTTCTAGAAATTTTAATCGGTGTAAATCGAGTTTTTGCTATCTTTCTCTGCCTTTGAGAAAATGGAAGCTCAACCGGGCTGATCTTGAATCTCCTCCTTATGACGTTATAAGGAGAAATGTTACCTCCCCTTTCTCTGCTTTGCCCGCCCAGAGAATATTTCTTGCCCATGAGAAAATGAGCTAGGAAGTAGAACGTGCGCGCACAATTTTAGTTTGTCCACGAGAGATATCATGGCTTTTGAGCGAGCGAAGCATAATAATTGCTCAATAATTGGATGTACAAATGAACATCGAATGGTCAATACAGAGATGGGCTTGCTGAACGTCGGACAAGTAAGTCAACAAATTATATATAAGTGTGTTGCTATACTGTTTATGGTTACCTAGCTTGTTACACGTAGAATGTGGCTGTCACATTAGCTATGCAGTTACTTGCGCTAATGTAAAGGTAGACAGCATCAAGTTACACACACTGTAACGCAAATTTCTTTGTTATTTGGATAACCGTTTTCCTGTTGGTTATATGGCGCGCGCGATATCCGCATTTCAAGATCGCAGAGCTTGATGTAATTGTAATAAGATAAATACAGACGTTACAGATCTCTCATGAAAAGGCAACAGTAGGTTCACGTTAGCTACATGATAATAACTGTAAACCATCCGAATAAAGTTCCGTATCCAGACATAATATTTTAAACTAACCATTCGGAGACGTCCTGCTGGAGCCGCTGAGTTGCAACTTCTTCATCCGTTGCTTCTCCATCCGGATCAGATTCTGGGTCAAACAAATGCTTGAACGACTGCGTGTCTTCGTGCCATTGCTATATCCAACATAAACAAACATGCACGGTACCGTTGCGCAAGATGGTCAAGGCCACACCCACCCTCCACCTTGCGCCGCCTTTCTTCTCCTCATTAGTATTTAAAGCTACAGACACCGAAACGGCCCGTCTGAAGGAAGCTCATTCTGGGACTGGTTTGAAGTGGCTATAATTCTGCACCGAGGCTGAATTTTTGGAAAGAGATTTCAGATACAGTACTAGGGACCACTAAGGACTATATTAAAGCCTACAAAAAGTAGCATGTCATGGGACCTACTTCGCTCTTCCGCATTTTCTCATCCGACTTCCGGTAAACTTACACGGCACATCCGGTAGCTAGTTCAGTAGTTAGAAGATTGTTTATAGCTAGCCAAAACTTTAGCGAAATGACAAATAACGTTAATACCGTAAATGTTTTAAATTGGGAGCACAGAGAAAACTTCGTCCGTTGATCAGATGGTCTCATATTGTCCCATCCATCGTCATTGATAACGTGGGTAGACGATATGAAGAAGTGGCCAGAGGTAACCTATGGGGACATATTTAACTACCGTAAAACTTCAAATAATAGCCCGGGCTTTTATTTTCCCAAATCGCCGAACTTCATCGGCTTGTATTTGAGACAGGCGTCTATATGAGACAGGCCTTTAATTTAGTGTTGAGATGTTGTTCATTGAGTGTAGGCCTAGAGATAACGATCCAAATAGCATAGGCTGATAGACGGAAAGCATGACAGTAGGAGGTTACCAAATCAGTGTTTGTGTTTAACAGATCAGTTAATGTCAGAATTAGCCTACTATATTTCTGTATGTCTAAAGGGGGTCGCACACCAGACGAGAAGCGCATCGCCAAGTCTTTAAAATTCGAACACATTATTCTGTATGAGTGTACATTGTCTCAAATCATCGTTAATGTATATACTGACTTCACCCTGTGCTGCAATATACATTCAGTTTTACATTAATTTACAGAAATCAGCTGCTTGAATGAAAATTGCTGATGTTATCGGATTTTCAGGTGATATTCTCAATTCATTCAGTTAACGGACGCTCTGAGGTAAAGTGAATTCAGACTGCAGACTAAGCAACGATTGTATTTAATTGTACAGTACAATCATAACATAGTACAGACATGATATTAATTCCATAATATCCTTAAACATAACAATATTGCTGGCCATAAACTGACAAAATGCACGTCCGGTGTGCGATACCTCGAGTTGTCATAGACGCGACGCAGCGCTGCGCTTCTCGTACGGTGTCCAATCATGTGATACAAAATGACCTTATTCATCACTATTATCATCACCGCGATCCTCAACTACAAGTTCAATGGCGAATTCCTCCTCCTCGTCGCTCTCCTCCACTTCTCCCTCTCCGGCCTCCGCTAACTCTGCCTCCACTAACTCTGCTTGCGCTAACAGCTCCGCTCATATGTGCAGGGCTCTCTTGCGTGTGCAATCTGCTCCATAGAGCTGGCTTAAACAGACGATCTGACGGGTTTTAGAAGATTAAATACAACCCGAAACTAAAAAACAGACCAGGCCTCTATTAGAGACCGGCCTTCATTTATCCAAACCTGTGTAAAAGAGACAGGAGTCTATTTGGGACTCAGCTATTATTTGAAGTTTCACGGTACTTCGTCCTGTCAGAAGGAGTTGATGGAGCAGCAATGAAAAATTTGCCAGTCTTCACCCTATTTTCATCATTGTATCGCAATATGTAGCACTTCAAAGTCAATACCAAATCAAAACTAGTTAGTTGTACTTGAAAAGGTTTATTGACAAAATATGGTTATGGTTACACTTAAAACAGTTACAAATTAGATGTATAAGATGATGATAACTTATACCATTAATGTATATAATGCAGTTCCAGCAAAACAATTATCCAGTTTACGCAAGATACATGGCCTAGAAAGCAGAGCATCTACAAATCAAATTTTTAAGTGTTAAAATCTAAGTGTTTCATACACACTTACAGTAAAGCAATCATGTGTTTTAAAGAAAACTTAATGTAGCGGGTGATATCAAGGTAGTAAAGTTGTGAATCAAGGGTGTGTGGTTAGCCAAGTATAAATATCAGGGGCAGGAACGAAAATAGTAGGTGTGTTTGTTTCTGGCCGGCGGAGATCAACACTTGTGGTGTTCGTATGCGAGAGGTTTGCATGTGGATTTGTTTGGATCTTGGAGACAGGTATGAGTTGATTTGAAGTATTAAATTGTTTTAACATGGGGTGATTGTTTTAATATGAATAATAAAGGTGTTTTAATGCTTGTATTTTCAGCTCTACCGAGCCCATTTGTTGCTCTTGTTGTATTTTTATTTATTTTTTGGGGGGGGTATATTGTCTAGTCCGCCCGGGCGCTTGAGCTGGTAATCGGGACCAAAAGAAATTGGAAAGGCCCTTGGGGCAGACTAGTTTTCTTTTCCTTTTTTGTTTGTTTGTATATTGTTTGTTCCCCCACTATTTATTACTGCAGCACGAGGAAGCTACAGGCCTAGTGTTTGAACAGAGGAGCTATTTTTTGCATGTAATTTACTTTACAAGGTTTGTTTAATGAATTTAACTTATGGGTTTATTTTGAGTGTTTGATTTCTTTGATTTATTTTTGCTTTGTGGTGTAAAGGCTCCTTCGGTTCGGGTAGTTTGTGATGAAAGCATCCGCACGTGTGTGTGTGTGTGAGAAAATAATTCTTAAAAAATAAATCTTGGGTATTTTTCTATTTAATGAACCTGAGTCGTGCTTTGTCTATTTAAGGGTGGCTCATGTAACATTAATTAGCCTATGTGCACATTTTGTAGCACAAACAACTATAAAGTGTGTTCTATGAGCACAATGTGTTACGCACAATAACAAATTTGAAAATACAAACATGATCATTGCAATTTGGTTATTAACTATTAAACTTGTTGCTATTGGGCTGCTAACCCACTAGCAAGTGAAGTTGATAGCTGAAGGCCTTGCATGAACAAAGCAGTTCACTCACTAAGAGCTTTACCTGTGCGTGCAGATCGCAGATTTTTGCTCTTAGAAAGTGGTTTTGTATTTTTCTGAATATAAGGTGGAGGTCTGCCCCTTCCCAGTGACCAGCATTTTCCCTCTATATGGCCTATTTTCTGACAGGAACTGCAAAACCTGCTTTCTTTACCATAGGGATGTTTGCTATGTTCTCCTGGAGTTTGAGGGTTTTCACGACTCTCTAATGCTTGAACACCGTGCGTTCTGGTACATGACTCTGCGCTATTACGGTGCTGCATCACCTTAAGAACTGAAATAGGCACACTTTCTTGGACAGCTGAACATGCATTTTCTAAACTAAACTTTTAAGACTGATTAGAGCAAGTCACCTCCTCTAAGAAGTGAACATGCTTTTTAGTCCCATCGCTGTTAAGCATTTTGGGAGACATGGACTTTAGCATTTAGCTTAGTCTTGAGTTCTGCAATGGTCTCTTTGTGATTGTTACACTTTTCAGTCAGGGCTAACTGCTCAGCTAGTAACTTATCTAGCTGTGTTTGAAGATCTTGAATCTTTGACTTTTGTGCCTCTGCATTTTTAGATTGCACTTCTTTACATTTAGCATCTATACTTGAAGATAGACACGTTGTTAACTCACGTAGCCGTGTAAAACTTATGAAGTTTAAAGCCTCAATTATTTCACCATGTTTTGATTTCTTTTGATGTTTGCCAGTTGTGTCCCACCATTGGAGCATTTCCTCATCTAGACATTTAATCCCAATGTACTCTTTCTTGAGTTTACACAAGGTAGGCTCAACTTTTTAGCTCCATAAAGCAAACAATCCGTTTGAAGGGAATTTTTCCCTTCCATCCCTGAGGAGATCTGAATATTCACGGATTCACAAATTATACAGTAATGGGACTATTAAAGCTATTCAAAACTTTTCTAAATTCTGTTTTCATTCAATTCATGCAAATGGAGACTTTTCCTATCATACCATTAAACAATGAAAACAGACTTACCCATTCCATGGTCAGAAGGTCAGCTTTAATCCATTCACAAAATCAGCTGTGAAAAAATGTCCTCATTCTGATGACCGGTCAAAGTAAACTTCAGAAAACTTACTGCAAGGGATCCCGGGTTTCGGCACCATCTGTAAGGGTGGATTCCTGATACCAAATCAAAACTAGTTAGCACATTAGTTGTAATTGAAAAGGTTTAATGACAAAATATGGTTATGGTTACACTTAAAATAGTTACAAAATAGATGTATGAGATGATGATAACTTATACTATTAATCTTACCCAGCATATATGAAAAATGTTACCAGAGAGAGACAGTTGGATACCAAACATTTATAAAACTGTATGATAATTGTTAACATTTTATTAACAGTGGGAGAGGCGGAATAAGGCTTATACTGTAGCAGAGCGAGAGCTCTTTCCATGTGGAGCCTTTGCATTAAAGAGGCTACATGCAATTTTCTGAAATTTAAACTCGCGACTGACACCTGTGGCCAAAAAACGGAACTGCTCTTCCTTTCTGCTCGCTCTCGCAGCGCGCGCTCGTACGTGCACACTTCACAAGTCATCCGCTGCAAAGAAGTCAACATTATGTTTACAGAGGTAAGAACAGTCAAATTGCACTGCTTGCGAGTGTAGGCTAATTGCTGACTAGCGGTGGTGGCAGAGTGATCTGAAACGTTTAACATGAAGGCGCTTGACGTCACATCCGCAGACAGCGCGCGAAAAATCCGACCCGACAGAAAATAGGAAAAATAGGATACAGGCTTATAGGTGCACCCACTGTGAGCTGACAAGGTGTCAGTATGCTCATCAGGAGATGTTTGAGTCATAAATGGTCAAATAAAATGGCTATTGTTACGTTTATTTTGGGGAAAACAATAGAAGTTAAACTATTTTCTATATATAAAAGTGCTGTGAATAATAGCGTGAATAGTAGTTATTTGGTAAAAGAGTATAATGTACATGCATTAGGAACACAAGCAAGACTATGACATTAAACTACTTGATGTTGTTGATCTGTCAGTCTATCGGGGGAATTAATGAGAATAAACCGTGCTTTATACAACCCTCCTCTCCATCGTATGATAAAGTCCTGCTGATACAGAACGTCAGCAGAAGCATCAACGGCACATCAATACATCTTTAATAAAACTCTGTTTACCGTATGTGTTTAATGGAGCACAAACAGAGCAATTGAGTTTTGAGTTTTATGAGTCAAGAGTTATCTCTAATAAACCTAAACGTCACAGAAAGGAAGGGTGTGTGCAGTGAAAAGAATGACATTGACTTCATTTATTGAGTGCAGATGTTTAAACTGAACTGCAGGCGGTCTGTGAATGAGACGCAGGCTTTTGCATTGAAACACAGCAGGCAAACGCTGCACTACTGTCTCGAGAGTGTTCGTCCCGGCTGTGTGTTGAACTCTGATGTGTGTCAGTTCTACAACAGCAGTGAACAGACTTCATTAACCCCCTGGGGTCGGCTATCGCGCCGGCGCAATAAAAAATATTAATTTTTATCTTATATGCTTGTGTTATACATCAATCGATCCTGTTTAGTGTGTATTTTTTTTGTGTATGCTCATAATAAAAACAAAGTGTTGTGCTTTTCGCTAAATAAAGAAGAATAAACATGATGCGAGTTCTGCCTACTCTCCGTCAGTGAAGTCAATTCTGAAACGCGTCCGAAAATGAACTGTAACTCAGCGAATACTCAGTCAAACAGGCATACAGACACACAGGCATGAAGCTTGAATTCTCTTCTTTTAAATGAAGTATTTTTTATAAAAAACAAATATTCACAGTTTATATAATATGTATGTAAAGAGAGAGATGTCAGTCGTTCTCATCTCAGCTAATTAAGTTTTAATGTGACTCCGCCTACGGAGACCGCGCTATTCAAACGCAAATGTGAGGCGATCCATACAAACCTGTGAAACGCCCACATCCGCTGGATAAGGCCGGTGAAACACTGGATGCGTGGCGTAAGCGTCTCAGCTGCGTGGCGTGTCCGTATTTCGGCTCCCATGTTAACAGTTTAGAGTTTGCATACTGCCTGTGTGAGACGCGCGTCTCAGGCGCGGCACGAGCCGCGTGGAAAAAGTGTGCATGTTAGAAATAGAACCGACGCCTATTTTTCACGCGACACGCAAGCGTCTGGGAAGCGTTTCCATGCAAAATTGAATAGGAAAATCTGTTTATTTGTCATTTTGACACGAATACATATTAATAAATGTCCTTTTGATGTTTAAAAGTGTCTAGGTTTTGACATAAATGCAAATATAAATGTAATTTTACAAAATATGATCGATTTTCAAATACTGCTGTATTGAATGAACAGCTTTTAGCAAACTCTATTGCTATACTGAGATAAGGAATATATACTGTATGTGTTTTGTCAAAAATAAAGTCATCAACTAACTAATGAATCCTTTACTTTGAAATACGTATGATAAAATGTATACTTTAGTTTTGAAAGACGTTGACTAGTTTTGAAAAGATTATAAAGTATGTATGTGCATGCATATATATGTGTGTGTGTATATATGAAGAGTTCAGATGCAAAAGCCTCTAAATGCCATCTGAAATTTTCTCCTAGAATGATCATTTTTATGAAGCTTGTATATTTAAGTTAGCTATAGGTGACACACCTGAATGAATGGCTCATTAAGTATGCAGGGACATTGTCTAATCAGGTGTGAACTACTAAATATGCATGATGCTGTTGGAGCGTTTACGCCCCATCCGCATATTGGCTTTCCAAACTAAAAGTGTTTCACAAAACTAAAATCAATGTATCGTTTTATGTGAATGATTAGGCAGGATGATTTTCACATCATTTTGAAGAAAAAACTCTAGGCGATGACATCAATTAGTCAAAAGTCTTATTGCCACATATTTAGTATGTGTTTTGTGGCCTTATTTCAGAAACTTAAATTTTTTGTTTTTTCGATAACCATGCATAAACATTATTCTCTCAAAAATGAAAACATGTACATACATGTGGATCACATCTTATGGAAGTCCTGTTTGTGCTATATAGAGTGAATTTACACCTTTGCCATTAATATGTTTATAAGCAACTGAAAAAAGCACAAATGTCAGGGCATGTCAGAACATCTCAAGGACCCCAAAAACACCCCAGACCCCAGAGGGTTAACCCTCCAACATCAGTTCTACAACAGCAGTGAACAGACTTCATTAACCCTCCAACATCAGGCCTCAAGAACATGTACAATACACAGTCAGCCAGTTCATTCAGAAACACGAGATAATTAGACAAATACACAAACATCTGAAGCAATGTAAAACTGTTGTGACTGGGAAATAAAACTACAGTTAAACTGATCATGTTCGGGAGAATGAGAAAAGTGTAAGTCAGAAGCACCAGGAACAAACTGCCCAAAATTTTCTTGCGCTTTAGAGAAGTAAGTGATATTGTGCGTGAAAGACCGTGACAAGTGCCAACAAAACACAGAATGATTATCGGGTAGGGGATTAAACAGCCGATTGGTAGGAACAGAGGGCTTAGTATGACTGCAAATATCAGAGGAACAAACCAGATGATCACAGAAACGACACAGCAGACTTTTAGTGAATGATGAGATCTGTACCAGATAGGATGAGAAACCAGAAGATATCGTTCAAAAGCAACATAAAATACAGACCCACAATCAAACTATACCAATATGTATTTAGCGCATCCAATGACCATGTGATTGTGTATGTTAATCTACAAATGATCTGAATGAGATCTGAAAGAATCAAATGAATAACAAACACTGGAGTGGAGCGATGAGATTTGATAAGAGCACACAACGCAAACAGAGTTAAGATCATGATTGGAATCTCAACGGCTGAAATTATACTGATAATTAATGGGTCTGCAGACTCAAGTTTCGTGAACAATTCCCTCATCTGATCATCATAATCTACTCCACTTGATCCGTTGATATAATAATAATCTTCACTTGATCCGTTGATATAATAATAATCTTCACTTGATCCGTTGCTGCTGGCGTTTTGTTCTGCCATTGTTTCATGAAATCTTGACAGGCAACACTAAATAACAAACCAGTCATTAGTTTAAAAACATGCATTCATTTACTATTTACTACTTTATTAAAAACATTAGGGAAAATATATGACATAACTTGATTTCTGTGTGATTGTTGAAATAAAGTTTCCTCAGTTTGCTTTACATGTTCTTTAGAGGAGATGTGTGTAATGTTAGAAAGCTTGAAATACGTGAAATGTAAGATTAAAGTTTGGAAATCCTCCATTTGAACAATATCACAGAAGCAAGAATGCTGTTGTTCTGAATATTCAGTCCAGCACAGCTGCAAGTGTACAATGGTTTATTAAACTAGGAATAAATCTTGAAGAACTTACGTTACTGACAGGATTGTGTGTTTCGTCTGCAGGTCAAAGCAGAAGTTTGTGGAGCAACACACAGACTGACAGATGTTTCACAAGTTTCCACTGCCGTGTTTAAAGAGCTCTTCATTCACTGCACACACTGTAAAAACACACATCTTAAAGCTTGTGGATCTAATGTAGGAAATGCCTGAGATTACAGACAAACTATTTGATCCAACGTGTGCAACTGTAATTACCTTAAAGACACAATTAACTAACAATGGTGGTTTGAGTGAAAAACCAGTCCAACTTTCACAAACGGTTCGGCTCAACTACGACGACTGAAGTAATCTGAAAACGCTTTATATCTGATGCTTTCATTTTTAAAGTTCCCTCTGTGTTTATAACTCTTTCCCCTCAAGTGTTTTTGCTCATTTTCACTAAAGCTTCACAGCCCACAGAATATTTTGTTGTATGAATATCTGAACATGTAATATATCAAAAGAAAGTTTTTCTTTTTAACAACACTTGAATGTGGGAAAGTTTAATAAAAAATAAAAAAATCATATTGAGCAAAAAGCTGAGAAAATCATGTTTATGTCAGACTTCATCCAGATCATATTCAGAATGATGATCAAACTCAGATGGATGGATTATTGAGTGATGTTATATTCATAGTGTACTCTTCAGTAATACAGGTATAACAGTAATGTTCTACAGAAGTGTATAAATATAGCTCTGCCATAGCATTTCACTGATCTTTATTATAATGTATTTGTTCAAGAGATTATATCTGCTGCTGTACTTTTTTAATGTACTCTAGGTATTTATTTTGTAATGTACTACATCTTTATTTGCAGTTTCATTCCAAGTCAAGCCAAGTAGAAATGTATTTCTATAGCACATTTAAAAGCAACAGAGTTGCACCAAAGTGCTGTACAATAAAACATTGAGCAGAAAGCATAAAATGAAACCCTGCAGCATACAAAATATAAACACATTAAACAAAATACAATAATAATAAAATAAATAAATAAAAAAGACACTGATGTGTGTGAATCTCCACATCAATCCGTCAGTAATGTTGAGTTAGTTTGATTCTGCTCTACGCTTTAATAATGTTCCACTAATCTGTGTCTGATTCTAATTATTGACACTTGATGTAGTGATAAATGTAAAGCATATTACCTGTATCCACAAGAGAAATGGGCATTTCTGTTAAATATTTATTATTAATTACAAAATGTGCGTTCCACATGTTACATTATGTTGTTGTCATGGTCACTACATTTACCATCATCCTCTCTGGCCCTCACATGCATGCACTTCCTCTGTGTTCAATGTTCAGTTTCCATGGTTACGTCATTATTAGTTCTTTGGCTTCAGCTGTGTGTCATTTTAGTAGCTCGTTTCAGTTTGTTATTCAAGCCTCACCCTTGCCTTCACTCTTGGTCCAGTCTCTGTTATGTTTAGATGTGTATGATATCAATTTCCCGCCTAAAGTATTGCAGCCACGGATCAAAAAATAATAAGCGTGAATCAAACATTTAAAAACACATGTAAAAATATATTGCACAAACTGAAAAAAGATTAATTTAATTATTTATTTCCAGAGTTCAGATAGCTTTTGTAAGGCTGTAAGGACTGATTTTCCTGCTAAAACAAAGCTCACCCTGCAATAAAGCCATAAAATGCACCCTGGACAGCAGATAGCAAAGACAGAGCACAGAACATTGCCCTGACCAAACTTATCTCCTTGTCTCCTTGTTTGACTTCAACTCATCCCCCCTCTCCCTCCTCAAGTCACTGAAAGTTCATTAAGAATGTCTATGGCCGTTTCTCAATACAAAGTATGCAAACTTCAAACTTGCGTCCTTGGTAGTTCGGACTTGCCAAGTTTGACTCAGAAGAACGAACTCCCGAGGACCTGAGGACGCAAGTCCAATAATTCTGCAAATGGAACAGCGGCGTACTCGATAGCGTCACTCAGCTCGCTCTGGCTACTCCGGTTATCTCTTTATGTTTAGGCTACAATAAAACTAAATATGTTATAAACCACCACTCTGCCTCTTTTCATTTTCATTTAAAAAAATCTTAAACATAATGGCCACACAAATGTGGTTCAGGCAACGCAATTGATTATCTTCATAGCCTATGTATAACAACACGAAATATAAAACACAACCCTGACTCTTTTTGTTTTCATTTTAAAAATATGATACATAAAAAAACATTATAATATTGATCATTAAAACTGACATTTAGCAAAAAGAGACAGGGTTGTGTCATTTTATTTCATTATATATACATACAGTGAAGAGAATGTAGGCAACATGTATAATAAAATATTGTATATGTTTTATATATATATATAATACAATGACATAACCTTTTTTGTTAAATGTAAGTTTTAATGATCAATAATAGCCATTATAAAAGTATAAGTAGCCTAAAAGGTATAAGAAGCTATACAATAATAAAGCAAACGATTCAGTCAAACATAAGTCAGCTCTCTAGAAGTCTACAACAACACAGTCTCACTCCCTACACGTCAAATGTCTGACGCATGGTCCAGGAACCCTGGCGTCATTTTTCAACGAGCAGGGTAGTCCTATAGATTGAACCGGGGACGTTCAACGTTGAAATTTGACGTCTTGGGTAAGCACACCACAACATGTTGTCGGCCATTACAACAAGACTATACTACAAAAATAAAAATGAATAGGCTACAAAAAAACGATCTATGCCAGGGCGAGTCAAATGGCAGCCCCCAGATAATTTTTATCTGGCTCTCCAACTGGTTTTTGATGTTTTAAAACCCTCGCAATCTGATATCAAAGGTTTAGCGCGTTCATCAGTGGTGAGTTTAACAACGCACATGGTGTGCAACCGCATTCAGCGGTGAGTTTAACAACACTCAATTTAATGATCGATCTAAATTATGCCAGGACGAGTCAAATGGCGGACCCCCGATCATTTTTATCTGGCTCTCCAACTGGTTTTTGATGTTTAAAAACCCTCGCAATCTGATGTCAAAGGTTTAGCGCGTTCATCAGCGGTGAGTTTAACAACGCACATGGTGTGCAAGTGCAACCGCATTCAGCGGTGAGTTTACTCCTTTAACATGCTGGATAACAGATTTTTATCGGATTTTTTATTTTATTTTAATAAACATAATATGCTACGATTGTGTTCAATTAATCAGTTTATTTATAAATTTTTTTGTTTATTATTAAGTCCTTTAAAACAATTACGCTGACGTCACCGGGTTATCCCAAAGTTCATTGCGATTTTCCTCTCGGTAAGTGCGGTACATTAATATACATGGGTCTATCATTTTTACATTTACACATCAAAAACTGTTGAATCAGGACAATAAGTTGTGTTTAGAAACTTTAGTTTTGTAAGGTGGCCATTTCTTAGGACGATTATGATAGAATAAGACATTATAAACATACAGTTTTCTGCACCAAATGTGCAGGCTAGCAAAGTTAACGTTAGCTAATTAAATTCAAGTTAATTTTTGTCGCATACAATCATTTAACGTTAACTTAAGGTACGACTACGATCAAAGGGGAAGATAAAGATTGCTACAGAAAACCAGCTAATAGCCATTTAGCCAGCTAGTTATTTAATAATTAATTGTGTTAAATGTGATTAATTAGGTAGGCATAATGAGACATACTGTAACTTAACTTAAGTGTTAGCTGTAATGTATGTCTGCGTTGGGATTCTTGCGGTTGTGTTGCTCTTTGCCCCCTGTTCTGTGCCCATTTATACACATAGTAGTGTAACTTATAACTGTGCTAATGAAAGCATGGACATGCAAAAAATTTAATCTGTGTTAATTAAAGCTAGTTTTCTAAACTACTATGGCTGCTGAGGGAAGTTTTTGATTAAAATAATCACAGGGAAAAGGAAGTGATCCAGTTAAAAAAATGTGTTTCCTTGTACAAAAGTATAATTAATAACATAAACAGATCATAAAATGGTATTGGTTATCAGCCAAAATGGCATTTTGAATGGTTGGTATCAATATCAGCCAGCCTTCAGTGTCAAGATTAGTCTATTCTGGCCTAATATTTACTATAAGCACCCACACCCCATCACATCCCAAAGCATGGGCAAACTAGAGATCAACATTTTCTCAAATTATTAAACCTTTTAGTTATTCAGTATTTATGTAGTAGTATGTAGCCTGATCTTCAAATTTGAATTTATATTCTTCCCCTTCTCAACAGGTCCCCTAGTCCCTTCATCATTTACTTTAACTCCAGCTTCATTACAAAGCAAAAACAAAGGCACTTTTAAGAGCCACGTTTGTCTAGTTAATTGTTGTCCGTCTCTCTGTTTCTCTGTTGTTCTTGCTCTTTTGCTCTTCCCCTAGACACCCCTCCCCTTCCTTTTATTGTTGTGTTGTCAGTGTGTTGTCTTGTTTGTCCTTGTTCACCATGAGTGAACCAAATGATTCTGATGTCGATCAGGTCCTTAAGGAGCTTGATGAGCTTGTTGGTCATTCTAAATTAAATGATGAACTCCAGAACTTGGAAGGTTTCATCAATAAGATGCAGGGAGAGCAGGAGGCAACACCATCCACCAGCCATCAACCTGTCCAGAAGGCTCCACCATCTACTAGCCATCAATCTGTCAGGTGGCTGAAGAGAGACAGTGATGGAAATGTTGTCTATGACAAACCAAGATCATCTCGAAATAAAACGGGTCAGTTTTCTTTTTTCAGTCATATTACTTAAATGAGAATTCCTGTGGTTTTCCACATATATCTAAAACGGAGATATAGATTGTTTTACCACTGGGATTGAATACATGAATGTGTCATGTGTCTTGTATGATATTTTATTACATACTCATCCAAAGTGGTATAGACAACGACATTGGGCCAATAAAAATTTGTATCATTCTGTGAAATAAAATGAGCTTGTCAGAATCTATGGAATTGTAATGGTGTAAGGTTGATTTGGGTTTTATTTTCTGCTACAGCTAGTCACCGTAAGACAGGTGCTCATACTAGAATGTTGGACAGCAGCGTTGAGATAACTAACTACTGTCCACATAACACTGTTGGCATGTCCTTTATTTTGTCTCTATTAGTTTATTGTTTATAGATTCTAATAATTAAAATGTAAATTACATATTTTTGCAACAGAATAATTGACAGCATACATGTTGCACACTTTGATGGTGTAGAAAATGGATTTTAAATATGATGTACTATTTTAACAGAGACTTTCCTTGAAGAGCTAAACCACTCACAGGGTGATGACTTGGATGATCAGGAAACGGCACCAGCACCACCACGAGCTTCCTCAGACTGGTCTACTCGAAAAAGTCTCCTCTCAGACATGTGGGAGAAGGAGAGACCCTGTCTGGTGAATACCATGGTGGCACAACAAAATGCAACAACTCAGATCTGCCAACAATGTGGCAGTCCAGCTTCTGTCCGTTGTCGTGACTGCCGACCACAACCCTTCTTCTGTGCTGATTGTGATGTCAGTATACACCGAAACCACGTGTTCCACAACAGGGATGCAACAATAGCTGGATTCTTTCAGCCATTGCCTCCAACAACCTGTGTCGTGGAGAGGGCTCTTTCCCAGTGTGGTAAGCTGTATTTCTTTTTTTTGTGTGTACCATTTAGCGCTGCACAATTTTTGCAATTGTAATTGCAATATGATCCAACGCAACTGCCTAATGATAATAATCTGCAAATAATCATGCATAGGTACATTTGTGACATTTGACTTTTATATTCACTTCATCCTCCTTGACTGTGCCACTTCTGGTTGGTGGGTGTGTGTAGTGCGTGAAGGGTACAACAATTCTGATTGGTGAACTTAAGTCGGAGATTAAAGAGACATTTGGAATATTGAACTGAATCATTCACATTCAAAAATCATATTGGAAATGGTAATCGCTTTATCTGTCAAAAAAAGCACAGTTATAATGCTCAGCCCTAGTCTCATTCTCAGTTTATTTAAATAACTTCACAGTATAATAGGCTTCATAGGAATCTTTTGAGTACTTTCTCTGAAACACAAGTAATGACCTTCTATCTTTTTGCTTTTCAAATCATTGATTTTTTGTTTTATGATAATAGAATACTTCCCAGTTAGTACATAGGATGATACATGTCTTTAATCCCTGCATATGATGTGTCTTTCAGTGTGTATTTTGCCATTGGAGATGCCCGAGAAAATATGTAGTTGTGCTACGGGATCGTTGAGTGTCAACACAGGAAAAGTTGTTGCTGTGGTTACAATGAATGGTAAGAATAAAATGAACTTGAGGGAACATTCAGATCAAGTGGCTGTAGCGTCCATATCACATTCTGGGCAAAGTTTATTTAGATATTCACAAACATCTGAAGTAGCCCAGTGGTGACCTCTTCTTCTGTCATGCTTTCAATTTCAAGCTTCAACAATAGAACAGCTGGAAAGAATTGAAACCACGTAAACAACACTGTCAGTAGGCTGCTTAAACCCCTTTTTTAATTGCTGCCTAACAGAACAACCAGCTGAACTATAATTACATACACTACATTCTCATTTGTATATGTTGTTTTACGCACATTTCATTTGCGGAAGTGCAGTGAATTATCTGTTCCTCCCGCACCAGCAAATACACCTGTCTCATCCGGGCCAGTCCTGCATAGAGCTTTCAAAACCTGTCACGCACTGCAGTCTTTTGTGTCGGGACATGCGGGGGGGACCCTTTAGTTCCCAGTGCATTTGTCAGATTTATGCATAATACAATGTGTTCTTTATTTTTCCAGGAAGATATGATCTCAGTATGCCTGAGATGAAATGTGAGGCATGCAAAGCCACTTGGAGCGCTGGAGTGGATGACTTGGTCCGCAATGACTACTGGCCGGCTACCCTTCACTTTTCCACAGTGTACTCTACAGATGTGTTTTGTTCATATGAAGAGTTGAAGATGGCAGCACCAGGACTGTCCTGCCAAGCGTTTTTAAGAATGCTTGATCAACAAACTGTCCGCTTTGGCCGTGTGAGTATTAGTGGTGGGAATCACTAACAACTAGTACTAGTATTGACGTGAATCGCAGAATGACAATTATGAACACATTGATTATTGTAATTGGAGCATGTTGATAATATCAAATCAGTAATTTAGCTATACTCGATACATTGATAGAATATTATCTAAGATCCAAAGTCTTTGTAAAAAGTACCATTCAGTTAAAAATCGAAAACCAAACTTTGGTCATGATGTTTTCTGTCCATGACATACAAAGAGCCAAAAGATTTCCCATGATGCACTGGGCTGAGCGGCTGCCTGTGGAGGCTCGATGCTGGAGGATTTGACATCACCTTTGACCTTATTAACTTTAGTTGATAGATGGATGGATGTTATGATTTAACAGAGTTAGGACGTTTCTGTAATAAGGCCCCAGGTGTCCCAATGCTTTTAGTTTATATAGTTTATGCATTTGTACAACAGCGTGCACTGGACATAATTTTATTTCCCTCACTTTTTTCTTCAATGCAAGTTCACTTTTTTAATATCCACCAGGAGAAGCAATGAAAATAGTACAATTTTTTTTTAAATGTATCAATGTTGAGCATCATGTTTTGATAAAATACTGTGAATTATGTTGACATGTTTTACTCTTCTGAAACAGACTGGGAAGATCACAGCAGACAGCTTCAGAAAAAGCTTTTTGGAGTGGGAGGCTGTTAGATTTGAGGTGGAGAAGATCTGCAGAGAGGATTATTTTGTCTGTCCTGCATGCACCCCAGACATGCTTGCTGTTTCTGTGGATGGAAATCGCAAGCACTACCGCTTTAAGAATGCAGCAAGGTACTTACGAAATGTGTGTAATTTGCAGTGTTGTGTTTGCTGTGTCATATTGAAGTTCAATGTGTACCTTTCTTTCATTTAGATCTGAAGAACAAGCCTTGTTTAAAGACATCTTCATTGCAAAAGATGAAGAAGTAGAGAGATTTGTGGATTACATCCATTCGACCACCAACCATGTAAACTTGTTGTATAATATTTCTAAAAACACTACCAATAACATTTTACAATGGACATTGCTTGGGTGAGTCCTGACTATATCAACCTTTTTCCATGTTGTAGGTCTCTGGAAGAGGTGTCTGTGGAGGGGAGTGGTCAGCTGCCAGGGAAACATCCTCAAGATCCTCAAGTAAAATTGATGAGGAGGGACTTGAGCTTGCGGTCTGTCGTCATGGAGTTTTTCTCGGTGCTCTCAACATGTTTAGGGGGTAAATCTTTGCTTATCCCCTCTACCTGCAGAACAAGCTGGCAAATAAGCCAATAAGCTTTTTTGCCATGGATGTGACCTGCAAATATTGGCCCTACCTCAACAAAGTGGCAAAAAGCTGCCCGGAGCTCCAGCACCTTCTTGGCATGAAACCGTTCCTCTCAGTGTTTCATGCCAAAGCCCATGATTTTAAATGCGAGGTAAGAAAACATTACTATGTCATTGACTGTCCCTGAACACCTGCAAAGATATGCTGACAGCTTTTAAGTATTTTCTTTAATAGGTTAAATGGAGTGGAGCTTACCAGCAAGGGGCCGGATTGACACTTGGGGAGGAGGTTGAGCAGTGTAACGCCTTCCTCTCTAGGATTGCTGTGACCACAAAACACATGTCCAAAGCAGGTAAGGTAACCACACACTGCACTACTTAGATTGAAAGTGCTACAAGAAAATTTTAGCCAGTGAGGGACATGTGGTACAACACAGATTAGTGTATTTTTTTTTTCTTTTTTCCAGGACGTACAGACATGCTCACACTGATGGCAATGCGCTGGAATCAGCAAAAGTTTAAGAACTTGGCTTCCTCACTTGCCTGCCGATATCAGAAGGTAGAGATGAATATTGTTTTTTTCTTTTATTGTAAATACCTTCTATTGTATAATTTTGTAGGTATAACATTTTTCTTCTTTCGTTTCCTTTTTTTTTTGTTTATTTGAAGGCCACAAAACGCCTGGAAAGCCAATGTCTAGACCTGGAAAGCATGAGAACGCAACTGGCAGTGACACAGGTTGAAGTTGAGGGCTGGGTCACTGATATTAAGGAGTGGGCAGAAGGTGAGAGTTTACATGCTTAAATGTCTCAGTTCTGCATAATAATGGGAGACATTCTTCTGCAAGTAATTACTGTTTTAAAATTAAATCATACATACACTAATTTTAGTATGTACACACTGGAAATCATGTCAAAACAGAGTGCCCTGAAAATACCTGAATAGTGCACAGTCCATAAGTTGGAACATCGGACATTTCTTGCTGTTAGCGGATCCCATCTTGGCTACGTTGTCATTTTCTTTGGTGTACTCTGTTACATACTTCGGTTACACTTTATTTCGATAGTCCACTTTAGACATTCTACTAACTATAAGTAACTTTTCAACTACATGTCAACTAACTCTCATTAGAGTATTAATAGACTCTAGTAGACAGTTGGTAGTCTGTAGGTTATGGTTAGGTGTTAGGGTTCGGGTTAGGAGAATAAGTTGACTTGTAGTTGCCAAGTAATTTATAGTCAGTGGAATGTCTGTTAGGGGACCAACGAAACAAAGTGTTAGCAGATATTAAGCAGACACTCTACTAATACTCTAATGACAGTTAGTTGACTTGTAGTTGCAAAGTTACTTATAGTTAGTAGAATATCTAAAGTGGACTATCAAAATAAAGTGTTACCCATACTTCTTATACACGCAAAGACATACGAAATTATTTTTGAGACTCACCTGTCCTTCCTCAAGGAGATTTTTTTTTACAAAGAAGGATAATCGTTATGACATTCAGTGTTACATTGAGACTTAGCTCATTTTAGTTACTGCCATAATAATGTAAGTGAAATGTTTACACTTCATTTCTTCTCAGCAACAACATCCCAACAGAATGCCGATCTTGATGCGGTGACCAGTCGAATGGAGGTGCTAGTGGCCAGCATTAAAAGAAGGTCCCAGCGCCTTTACAAAGACACCGATGGCAGCAAAGGTCGGGCCCGGATTCGGCGCAAAATTAGAGAGGAGAAGGCCATTCTTAGCTCTGTTGTTGAAAAATACAACAGTATGGTTCCAGATACAGAAAGAATCGTCTTTGACAACATTCTCTCTGATGAGACAGTTTGGCCATGGCAACTTTCACATGGTGGTATGTACAGAAATCTGTTGACAATTTTGTACGATATGCATAGTAGCAAAAAAAATGTATTCCTTTTCCCAAATTGTCTCAGAAACACAATTGACCTATGTTCCACAACTGTATCCCAGACACTGTAGATTTGAAAACCAAGAGGAAGGCATTTGATGTTGTGATGGCAATAAGGAGGCTTGAGGAGGAGAAGAAGATTGTCCTTTCTGAGATGGCAAAGCATTGGAAATCTCTTTCCACTCGTGCAGACACACTCAAGGAGATGTCATGCCAGCTTTCCAGTGAGGCACTGAAAAGTACGTATTTAAGTAATGTGTTGTAAACGTGTAATACTATACTGTACATTGTATTTTTTATTTTTTGATAATTTTTTGTTTTACTCCCATAAGGTGAGCTGTGGGCTCTAAATGAAGAAGGGGTTAAGGGTTTCCTCAGCTTAACTTTGAGAAAAAAGCAAGAAGTCACCAGAATGATGAAGCATGCAAGAGACTGTTATGCTCAAGTTTTGACTGGAACAAGTGTGGACTTCCAGAATGATTGGGATGGATACGACAGTGATTCTGAACTGTCAGACGACGGATTTTGAGGAGCTCCTTTGTCTTGATTTCTTATGGCGCTTTTCCACTGCATAGTACGGTACGGTTCAGTTTTCTACGGTGCGCTTTGACACATTTCCACTGCAGATAACGGTACGGATCGGTTCAGTACAGGACGCTTGTGGCACATTTTCACTGCATGGAACGGGACAGTACGGCTCGCTTTAAATGGTACCTGGTCTGTTGAGGTTCCAAGCGTGCCAAACTGGTACTAAACATGACGTGAACACACTGCAGATCACTGGTTGGTCAGAAAGAATCGTCACTACCAGAGTCACTGTATTTGCGACACGAGACACCATTAAAATAGCCAGTAACAGCCACCGCTATTTTAAACTACTTACTTTATTTAGCAGTATTTTGTTTTGCTGCCATCCGTCTCATTTGAAACACGTTGTTCCGTCTTGCAGTTATAAACATCCACATGCCGAAATCAAGAATATAATCCCCTCGATAGGCTTCAATGATCCTGTGTTGTGCGCAGGGGGGCAGGGATTTGTATTATTTTGAAGGTACCCTTTGGGTGTTTCTCAGTATGCGTTCTTCAGCGATCTTGCGTCCTTGTGTTCTCGTTTTACGTCATCATAACCGTCGAAGTTCAGACCCAATTCTCAAGAACGCAAGTACAGAGGACGCATGAAAGAACCCGGATGTGTTCTTGATACCGAGGATGCATCGAATGCAGACTTGAGCTAGTACTCGCCTGGTGTCCCAGAAGTCATTGCGGCCGGTTCCGAGTTCGTTCTTCCAAGGAAGCTTGGCAAGACCGGTCTCCACGAGAACACAAGTCCGTTCTCTGCGTTCTTGGAATTGAGAAACAGCCCGTGTCTCCGTTGAATCCAATGGGGTCGCTGTGTCCATTTCTTTTACTGTCTATGGTTGTGCGTTTGTAATGTGTCGCGTTTACGATGACATCATCGGTAGAGGCGGCGCGGTCCTTAAAGAGCTACTAGTGCAGTGGAAAAGCAACTGAGCTAAACTGAACTCGAAACGCGCCGTGTCGATCACAGTCGTACTACGCAGTGGAAAAGCAAAGCGAGCCGAACTGTACCGGGCCGAATCGAACCAAAACATACCGTACTAGCAGTGGAAAAGCGCCATTATATTTGTCAGTGTTTCCTTTTTAGTTTTTTGACAACGCAAGTTATAGGTTCTCAAGGACGTACACACACAATCTCAACTGGCTTATCATCCGGACAGCGTCTCTTTATTTCCTCCTGTGCCCGCTCGCGGTGTGAAGCATGTGTCAGCCCTATTCTCCGATATGCACTCTAACAATGCAGCCCTATTTCTGAGGAGCAGAAATGTTGCCGTGGGGAGCCACCACGGTCAAATAAACATGGAGGAAATACTGTTTGTAAGTTAGATATGCTTGAATAATGGTCATTATATCTACATGTGACATTACAACAATAATATTGAATGTAGTTATAGAAACTGAAATTAATTTAACTAACTGTTTTTCCAATAGTCCTCTTCTGTTTATGGTAGAACAAAACTTTTGCAGGAAGGTGGAACATGTCCTTATTCATGTTAAATTTCCATATGTTCACGTGTAAATATGTGTATTGTAATAATAATAATAAACATAATTCCACTGATGTCATCTGCTGTGGCTAATCTGAGTTTTCAGACAGTTTTACATGGACACACAAACATTCATGGACTATTGCATCAGCTCCTGCTACAGATGGTCTCTTAAAGCATCCTTGACAGGACTTGTTCAGCTACTTCTCATGTGCAGTGAAACTACATAGAGGTTCAACAAATGCAAAAACTGAAACAAAATTTGAAAATGTGACTTAATTATGGACCCTATAGTGGTTATTATAGACACATAAATCATTTTTTTCTGATTTTGGATGTTTAATAGGAAAATGTTGTTGAATTAAGATTTGCTTTAATAACTACATTTCCTGACCAAAGCACTTTGATTTGGGTTATAAATACTATACAAAACCTACAATTGAGTGTTTAGAAATACAGCCTAATGGCTTGTTTGACTAATTTGCATTTGTTTTTACTTGTACTGTTGTGAAAAACAAACAAAACAACTATTTTGAGATTTATTTTGTATGTAAATTGGGTAATGTGATTTGCTGTTCATGTGTGTTGCTGTTTACGTTATGATTACGTATAGACTCTATGGAGAATTGGCGCGCTGACATGCGCAGTTAGTGTGTAAAAAAAAAGGGATGTGCGCAGAAAAAGTGTGTGCAGATGAAGAGAGCATGACTGTCATGTGTTACACGAGATGACCTCAGATAATAAAAGAAGTCAAGTCCCATATGTCCATTTATGCCTGCATTACTACGTTGAACCCATTTACAAGAGAGCTTCCTCTTATGTTCCACAGCCCCTCTTACATATATATATATATATTTTTTTTTTCATGCATTCCAAAAAGCCCATTTTCAAATTTTGTAGTTGATGAATGTTTATAGCAGAAACTAAAGAAAAAAAGAAAACTTTTTAAAGAAAAAAAGAAAACTTTTTTTCACACATTTATGTTTCCACACATGTGGGACTTAGTTTGATTTAAAATCACACTGCATTATTAGTTGTTTTAAATTAATTACTTTTTTGAAATAGTATCAATTTAGGGGTTAGTGTACATATACAACATGTGTTTTGGCATTTTTAGCACACTTCTTCCTCAGCCTACTACACACAGACACAACTCATATCTCATTCAACCAAAAACAAGCTGATGAAGGAGTCATGACATGGGTCAGATATCAGAGGTCATAAACGATGAACCAATCCATCAGCTCTGCTCCTATTGGCACTTTGGTGTGTATATGGACAATACCTTTGACTGGAAGGCCTGTGTTGAAATTAGGTGTTATCATTTAGAACAAACACTCACAGTAAATCAAAAAACCTTGGCAATGATGGAACAAAGTGCTGTTAGGGTTATGGTTAGAATTAGGGTTAGGGTTAAAGAAAAAAACCTTGGAAATGATGGAACATAAGGCTGTTAGGGTCAGGTTAGGGTTATGGTTAGGGTTAAAGAAAAAACCCTGGAAATGATGGAACATAGGGCTGTTAGGGTCAGGTTAGGGTTATGGTTAGGGTTAAAGAAAAAACCCTGGAAATGATGGAACATAGGGCTGTTAGGGTCAGGTTAGTATTATGGTTAGAATTAGGGTTAGGGTTAAAGAAAAAAAACTTGGAAATGATGGAACATAGGGCTGTTAGGGTTATGGTTAGGATTAGGGTTAGGGTTAAAGAAAAAAACCTTGGAAATGATGGAACATATGGCTGTTAGGGTCAGGTTAGGGTTATGGTTAGAATTAGGGTTAGGGTTAAAGAAAAAAAACTTGGAAATGATGGAACATAGGGCTGTTAAGGTTAGGTTATTGGATTAAGGTTAAAGAAAAAAAACCTTGGAAATGATAGAACATACAGTAGGAACATAACTGTGGGAACATAAGGCTGTGGTAATATAGGGCTGTGGGAATAAAGGGCTGTTGGAATATAGGGCTCTGGCAACACAGGGCTGTGGGAACAGGCACGCTCCCCTGCAAACCATGATATGTAATAATTAAAAAGTTGTCAGAGGACTAACACATTGTTGGAAAGGTCTCAACCAGGAGAGTAACATGTCTAAAGAGGATACATTACTCCTGCTTTAAATACTAAACCTTGAACCCAGTCCATCTTTAAAGGCTTGTCATTTAGCAACAGAAGGTGATAAAAACATAAGACCAGCAGTTATAAAAAGCTCTGGACCTATGCTGTCATGTAGGTATGGTCACCAAAGTTTACCCACTGTAAGAACTGTCAAATATGGTAAAAAAAAGAAGAAGCTATTTTCACCTATTTAACGATTCAATTTTTAAAATCTGAGGAAACCAGTGTGTTTCCCATCCCAATAAACCTCAGGCAGGGTGTATCCAAAATTTTACACTTATAAGTATGAGAAGTATACCAATATACTTAAAAACTACAACTCCCAATAGAGACTCGTCACAGAAGCTGTTACAAAGTGTGTGCACTTGTAGTTTTCCGGGCTGGGTGGGTGGACATGTTCGACTCCTGTGTTTCTGCTGTCTGCCGCCGCCGGCCAACCGAGCACGTGTGTACAATACATACAAATACATGAAACTGTATTTTATTATTATCTTTATTGTTTGAATCCACAAATACAACGTTAGACAAAAACATAATATTACGAACATTGTGTATTTTTTATCTTCTTATCCGCCGAACGGTACATACAACGTCACTTCCGGAGTCTCTTCAGCTGATAAAAAAAAAAAAAAAAAAAAGGTGCATAACTTACTGGAGCAGCAGAGCTGAGCAACGTTGTTGTTGGTGACAAAAACAATGATTATATCAGCTGATCGCTGTCCGATTTTGTGAATGAATTCCCGCATTGCATTGTGGGATATGGCCTTTGAATGCGTCTCGTAATGTTCTGTATTACACACAGTCTATGGTATTACAGCATACTGTAATATTTCACCGATAATAAAACCGAAACAATATTAAAATAAATAAATTAATACCATGATAACATTTAAATAAATGTTGAAAAGATAGCGTTATAGTTTTAAACATAAATAAACAACAAAGAAACCCAACTTCCCTGGTCCCTATAGCCTGAAATAATAACATTAAAAGTAAAAGTATATATATATATATATTTACACACACACAAAACACATATAATTGTCTTCTGCTTTTTCTCATCCGGGGGACAGTGAAGACTTACACACACACATTCAGTGCATTAAAGTCAATGGTAGACAACAGTGCAGCAGCATGTTTCATGTGACTTGCCTTTTAAAAAAGCCTTCAGAAACCCTCCTGAATTAGAATCCATGCTTTCACATTTTTAGAAGCTTCTGGACCCTCTTGACCTCTGTCCTCGTAAGCCTGTTCGTTTTTCCACCCCTGCCTACCTCAGTTACCCTTTATTCAAAAATGTATGGTTTAGCTGGTGGAATCAACTGCCTCTTAATGGGTGTCAATTAATATGAGTGAAAACATGTCCCACCTTCCTTGAGTGCATCATACTGCAATATATCATTTGACACGTTGAAGAGATTTCAGGTGATTGGCTAACCCACAAAATGAATGGAAAGACATAAACATAAATATAGGTATACTTTGCTTTTATTTGAACAAAAATCATTTGATAAAGAAAACACTTAATTTATTAACTTTGTATACATAAATCGTAACATCCAAAACCAGGATGGCCCGTAAAGGCGAACTCGACAATTACTGTCTGAGTGAAGTCACACATCGGCAGTCTTGGGACATGGTGAAAACTTGAAGGCCGGCTCCCATGTCTCCTCCCAGATTTTTCCACTGTAAGTATCAGTAACACAAAATCAGTGAAAAACAGAGGAGCCATTTTAACATAATAGTTTCACAGCATAAATATTGTACGCTCTTGTATTTCATTGTTTTTATACAAACATATACATATATATAGTGCTTGATGCAATGTAACATAAACATCAGCCACTCTCATCGATAAAGTCATTGAAAGTAAACAAGCCAATAGCCGATAACAGTCAACATCTTGGTCGATACTGATGTTCTGCCAATAAATTGGTGAATGTCTACTTCCTACATAGAATCACACAGGGGCAATTATTCATGGCATCAGGTATGGTACTGAAAAGAGCAAGTGGCTAAATCCTGTAGACAATATTTGACACTGCATTTAATCCATCCTATACCAACAGTGTAACCAATAGTCTAATTAAAATACAGGTGGGTCTCCAAAATTACAGTATTGTGCAATATTTCAAGCCATTTTTTATATGATTAAAGCTTACAGCTCATGAAAACCAAAAATCATCATCTCAAAATATAAGAATAAAGAGGAATACAGATATGTTGACCTTTTGAAAATAAACGAACGAATCTGACTCAATACTTGGTCTGGCTGCTTTTGCACAAATTACTGCATCAGTGTGGTGTGGCATGGAGGCCATCAGTGTATGGCATTGCTGAGGTGTTATGGAAGGCCAGGTTGCTTTGATAGTGACTTTGAGATTGTCTGTAATGTTGGGTTTGGTATCTATCATTGTTCTCTCTATGGTGTTAAGGTGAGATGAGTTAAGCACAGCAATACCATGCTAAGCAAACCAGTAACAAGCAGTTTTGGCACTGTAGCAAGGGCAGAGTCCTGGTGGAAAAGGTAATCAACATGTACATAAAGCTTGTCAGCAGATGCAACCATCCTCTAAAATCTCCAGGTATAAGGCTGCATTGACTCTGTACTTAAAGGGTTAGTTCACCCAAAAATCAAAATGATCTCAGTATTTACTTACCCGCGCGTTGTTCTAACCCTGTAAGACCTCCATTTATCATCGCATCACAAAATATTATATTTATGATGGAATCTGAGCGCTGGATAAGTCTTCCATTGACTTCCAAGGGGCTTAAACTTGCTCGATTCAACTAAGCTGTTTACATAGTCTATCTGCGCAAGCTTCTGGGTTCTACGGCATACGCGTGACCTGCGTTGGCCAATAGTGAGCCTGCGTGGTGACGTAGAACCTCAAAGCTCTGCGCAGTTAGACTACGTAAACAGCTTTGAAGCAGAACACAAGTAAATGGATATTGGAATAAATTCGCAATTTTTGTTTGTTTTTGGCGAGGAAAAGTATTCTCGTCGCTTGATAAATGGATGGTTGAGCGACTGGAGTCATTTGGACTATTTTAAACGATGTCTTAATACGTTTTCTGATCGAGCAAAGTTAAGCCCCTTGGAAGTCAATGGGGAATTTATCCAGCGCTCAGATTCCATCATAAATATAATATTTTGTGATGCGATGATAAATGGAAGTCTTACGGGGTAAGAACAACACGCGGGTGAGTAAAAACTGAGATCATTTTGATTTTGGGGTGAACTAACCCTTTAAAACCTAGTGGACATGACAATTCTCTCAACACTGCTTGTTGGTTGCAAAACTTTGAGACCACCTGTACATTCAAACTTTTGTGTGCTACAATATACATTCCAACCGTTATCCACCACCTATGAGAAGGTTAAAAGTGGAAACAGAAAGGAGATGTATAAAGGCAATTTTAACCAATATAAAGCAGTACTTACCATGCAGAGCAAGGTAACCATTTGACCTTAACTTCTTCTTTTCCCTACAGAAAGACACATACATATAATAATCAGGTTTATAATGTCATAACTTTTGTGACAAGGCCACTTTGCCTTCAGTAGGGCCGTCATTAAATTCCAACCCTGCATAAAATAGAAGGATAAGGAATATGAATTTATATACCTCATGGGATTCGCAATAGCCTATCATTTCTCAGGATCATCACATTGTGTTGAATGTATATACTGTATGTTTGAAAGTATTCTGAATTCATATGCTAATTATAAAAAAAAAAAAAGATTTAATTCAGTAATAATAATATTGGAGCTTTAGACGGCTAATAATTATGTCATAAAAATATTGTCCGGTGTGGCTCTGTTTTGTTACATTAGCTTTGCCTTGTTGTTAATGTCCAATTGACCCAAACAGCGCTTGATTGACAGGCGATCTGACCAATCATATTTCGCCATCCGCCATTTTGCCTGACAGCACCGTCAGGAGAGATAGTAGATTAACATGCCAGGATTTGAACTTGAGAAACGGAGTGTACTGATGCTTTTCTGCGGTTAAAACAACATTCCTTCTTATGTTCATTCATGTTTAATTGATGCTATAACTGAACTAGAAGGAAGAGATGATCGGTTCACAAGAAGCTTTAACTGATGCTCTACAGCAGTCTGACAGACACATTAAAGAACCACAAAACGTTATTTACTGTTTACATTGTACTGTTTACTGGTACATTTGACCAAATTTGAAAGGCGAGACTTTGTTTAATATCAAAAGTAACTGAAAAGTAAGCTGGTCTGTTGTCAGTCTCCTCTCTGCTCCACAATGTATTTTTCACTGAGTAGGAACATAGCTTGTCGGGCATAGCAACAATAACTAAGGGAGGCGGAACTTTGTGAACGGTCAATTGCAATGACGATGTCTACTATAAAAATGGACTCATTAAAAATATGTTTTTCCAACTCAAGACTTGTCTAAGTCTGTTTAAAATATGAAGATAATGTAAAAAGCACAGCAGTTACTCTAAAATACCCTTAAATGGGCTCAAATTACCACTTGCTTCAATGGTCAGTATTTTGTGATATGTGAAATGCCAGATAAGCCACATACAATGGAGAGATGATCAGACAGCCTAGTGAAAAATATATTTCTAAACTTACCTTATGTATCCTTCTTCCTGTTATGGATTCATATCGGAAAACTTGTTGTCTACTACATTTCCGGCAACCTTAAATGACAAAAAATAATAATAATAATTAACCATAAATGACAAAAAAAACTTAAAATGAAACAAACAAATTCTTAACTAAGTTTCACAAAACCTGGGGAACAACAGTAACCATTGTCCTTGAACTTTGAAAACATCAGAAAAAACAGCTAAATAACTAAAGAATACATATATTAAAGGCCATTCACACCAAGAACGATAACTTTAAGAAATATATAGTTCTCGTTAATATGATAAACTATAACGAAAATGACATGGAGAACAATATTGTTGGGAATCACTTTTAAAGCGATTTTGAGAACGATAAAAAGCTAACAGCCAATAAGAACCCATCAAATTTTAACCATATTTATTAACACAAGGTGAGACTTTGCATATCCTTGGTCAGTCTGGAGGCTTTTATCGTTATGGTTATACGTATATAGTTATTGTTCCTGGAATGAACGGCCCTTTAGCCATCAAATTCAGTGACTTCATAGCCGAAATGTAACCTAATTATCCTACTGCCTAGTCGAAAGGTTATTGAAGCAGACTTGTGAACAGTGGTACGTGGGGAATAAGCTATCTGGGCTGCCCACTGATGTGTGTGATATGTGTGTGTGTATTTGTATTCATCTCTACTTATGTGTGTATTGCTCATTACTCTACTCCTAGAGTGTGTGTTCAGTACTGAAAGGTATGTATGCAAGGACAAATTCCTTTGTGTATCAGGCTGGCCACTAAAAATTACTCACTATTAACTAATCGATTGGACTTAAATTCACCTGAAGATTTCTGTATTTCATGAATCATGATTACAAAAAGGGGAAATTCATACATAGTGTGCTAAGACCAAAGTTCACTTACACTTTCTTCTTTTTTTTGGTGGGGGGCGTTGTTCCGTCACAGGGAGAGAGACAGGGTATAAATCTAAAAGATAAAATGTCTCCTTTTCCTGGGCCTGATGCTGGGTTTTGGGCTGGGCCTGATGCTGGGGCTGGGCCTGATGTTGGGGTTCTGGCTGGGCCTGATGCTGGGGCTCTGGCTGGGCCTGATGCTGGGGCTGGGCCTGATGTTGGGGTTCTGGCTGGGCCTGATGCTGGGGCTCTGGCTGGGCCTGATGCTGGGGTTCTGGCTGGGCCTGATGCTGGGGCTCGAGCTGGTCCTGATGCTGGGGTTCTGGCTGGGCCTGATGCTGGGGTTCTGGCTGGGCCTGATGCTGGGGTTCTGGCTGGGCCTGATGCTGGGGCTCGAGCTGGTCCTGATGCTGGGGTTCTGGCTGGGCCTGATGCTGGGGCTCTGGCTGGGCCTGATGCTGGGGCATGGGCTGGTCCTGATGCTGGGGCTGGTCCTGATGCTGGGGCTCTGGCTGGGCCTGATGCTGGGGCTCTGGCTGGTCCTGATGCTGGGGTTCTGGCTGGGCCTGATGCTGGGGCTCTGGCTGGGCCTGATGCTGGGGTTCTGGCTGGGCCTGATGCTGGGGCTCTGGCTGGGCCTGATGCTGGGGCTCTGGCTGGTCCTGATGCTGGGGTTCTGGCTGGTCCTGATGCTGGGGTTCTGGCTGGGCCTGATGCTGGGGTTCTGGCTGGGCCTGATGCTGGGGCATGGGCTGGTCCTGATGCTGGGGCTCTGGCTGGGCCTGATGCTGGGGCTCTGGCTGGGCCTGATGCTGGGGCATGGGCTGGTCCTGATGCTGGGGCTGGTCCTGATGCTGGGGCTCGGGCTGGGCCTGATGCTGGGCCTGAGGCTCTGGCAATGTTGTTGTGGAGTTCCCTACAATATTGTATGTGTATGTTAATTTTCAATATTTCCCCATCATGAAAAAACCCAGTTTAAAACTGTCATGACTTAAATGACACAAATCCTACCTTCTTTGATCAATATAAAATTGTAGGCCTTTCTCATGGAGGCCACAATTTTTAGGTTTTCTTCAGTGGGTGGCAGATCGGTCACCACATCGGCCGCCCACTTTCCAGAGGCCTTATCCTTTTTGGCAAAAAATAGAATTGGGACATAGCCCAATGCACTTAGTTTTTTCACCTGTAAAAATGCAGACAGCAAACATTAGTTATTCCCAGTCCACTGCATTATTTTCCACCCTATTGAAAAAAAGGCATTAAATACATTAGTGCTACTGTTTCTAATATACACAATTACCATAATCAAACTTAACAGCTTTTCCCCTTAGAAACAAAAACATTACATATGTGATCTATCCCAGTGGTTCTCAAAGTGGATTTGCTTTGAATGAGAAAGTTGTGCTTCATCATTAAGAAATGCCTATCAATGACAATGTAATGATCTAGAATCTACATACAATCTTGATTGTAAATGCACTAATAAATTAAAACATTAACATTTAACTTTTTTTGTGATTATGACTAATCAAGTTAATCTGTTGTAAATCACTTCACTCAGGTCATGATGAACCATTCTTCCTGCTGCTTAGCTTGGCTTATTTGCTATGAAGATAGCTGATGTACATGGATGAATGTTTGAGTCAGTCCACATCATTAAGGGATTCAAATTCCAAAGTTGACTAAAGACCCAGTTACACACCAGCTAGAAAACACAGAATAGTGAACCTGGACACAATTTCAAGAAAATAGAAATGGCATCAAAGTATACAAACGGTAGCAAGCATATGCTTAATTGTTTTAATTATGAGGGGGTCCTTGGAAATTGTTCTCCCACACAAATGGTCCTTGGCTCTAACCGTTTGAGAACCCCTGCTTTTGACACACAAAACAAAATATGATAATACATATATGAAAAATACATTTTGACTGGACTCCCTCTTTATGGCCAAATATCAACCTGATCCAAACACTCTCCTCCCCCCTTAGATAGTCTACCTGTCTCTCCCCACGGAAAATGTAGGTTATGGGACAAACAGAAACATTCATTTGGGAAGGCCACCAATGAACATAAAGTTAAAAATCATAAAATAGCCAGCTGCTCTACAGAATCTGGACTTGGTCCTACTCCAGTAGGTATGGCTGAATCCTTTTCTCTTTTAATGTGACATTAGCCTACTATCTCCCCTGTAGTAATTCAAATGCTTTTTAAGTTGTGGCTTTGAAAAAGGACATCTGGAATATGGCCTTGCTTTTACCAACACATATTTTGCACACAGAATGGGTTTCATGCATGTCCTCAGTTATTTTGTCACGTCATCATGCACTTTCTCTAAAATTACAGCAGCGCAAAGCACTATAAGCGTGAAATGCAATATTCACATGCTTGTAGTGGTAGTGTAAGGGAGCATGTTATCTACAGTACTTAGCCTACATAATCATGCAAGACTGTCTTTAATAGTGACTCTGGGTCTGAATTCTGTGATCTGCCTTTAGCAGAGACAGAAACTTCAGTAACATGCATTGTCTGTGTGGTACTAAAGCAAGGTTATGTTTACAATGTAGCCGGTTGTATATGTAAACAAATGTACATGAGCACCTGGTCAAAAAGAAAGTCTATTCCATGCATGTCAAGCAAATGACAAATAAATTAAAATAATATTACACCAATGCCATCTATGACTACCTCAAATTCATTCACTGACAGATTAAACTTATTTTTGTAAAATGACGCCCTTGCCCTATCACACAATATTAATAAAAAGTGAAACAAATCATATTGCTTAATGACATATGAGCATTTATACTTACTGCAATATTGGCAGAGTCCACCACTCTTGACGCATTTTTATTTTTTCGGACCCTTTCCCCCCAATTCTTGTCCAGGGACAATTTTTTGGCCGTCACTTTGGCTTTTTGGGAGATGGCTGTGAAACAAGAGCTGCAGGTTTTGCGGCTCACCTGTGTTGGTAAAAGTATACCAAAGTGAGACATCAGATCCACAGTCACAGAGAAGAAGTACAATCAAGATACAGTTTAATTTGGCTGTATACAGGAAAGATAGGAACACACAAAGCACAATGCAATTCAGAATAGGTCTCTAAATTTACACAGGATTATTATTATTATTATAATAATACAGTAAAAGTGGCAGATGTAGGAGACACCCAGACTACTCTAATAAATGTTGCCTATGGCGTTTGGTGCAAAATAAGTAATACATATTGTTATTAACCCAGACGCCTTACATTATTACTGTTTTGTAACACAGTACAGATATCATACAGGGTCATTTAGTAGGAGCATACTTTAGTATCCAATTGACCTACTAAATGTAGGACATTAAAAACACATATTTGAATATTGCACATAATGCTCTATTCCACTGTCCCTCACCTGATTAGGTGCTTGGCAGGAGGGGCAAGGCTTGAACTTCTTTCGAGGCATTTTGAAATCTACACACACACACACACACACACACACACACACACACACACACACACACACACACACACACACACACACACACATTTTTTTCTTCTATAATAACATACTTTTTTAGACATTGTCAACAAACAGTACACAACTTATTGGCATAACTGCTTTCTACCAAAACAATGAAAACAATTAAAGCAGGTTAACTTTTAGCTAATTTAGCGTCACTGCAACAACAACCATGCACTTCAGTCATAGTCATATCAGTCTCTATCCCATGCATTTTCTACAGTGCACTTTAGACAACATCAACAAACACAAATTTTCTAATTCACTCATTTTAATTTTGGAAGCTATATATATATATATATATATATATATATATATATATATATATATATATAGCATATGTGTGTGTGTGAATCAGTCAATAATTTATGACAGCATTATTACATTACTTGCATATTGTTTTATTTCATGTTGAAAAGTTGTGATGAGCCACAATGTAGTAGTTATGAATTTGTAGTATTGTTAAAAATGGATGATTTATTTCGGTGTTTTATTATATAATTTTGCGTAATTTATCATTAACATCCAGCCCGGTCTCACCCCAAAACGTCATATACTGACGCGTCTTGACCATGCGTCAACATACGACGAAAAGGGTACCCCTTTAACGTCAATATGAGACGCAGACAGAAGCGCACCAGCAGCGCCTCCTAGCGGTACCCTAACGCATACCTAAACCTACCCATAACCCGAATCGTCACACATGGACGTTATGGGGGTACCCTTTTCGTCGTATGTTGACGCATGGTCAAGACGCGTCAGTATATGACGTTTTGGGGTGAGACTGTAAAACAGACCAATCTGCCAACCGTTCTTCATTCTGAACATTTACAATGTTGGATAATTTTTGTGGGCTAATTTAATACTGAAAATCTTATATTCCCCTATGATCGTACCTTAAGTTACATGATTGTATGCGACAAAAATTAACTTGAATTTAATTAGCTAACGTTAACTTTGCTAGCCTGCACATTTGGTGCAGAAAACTGTATGTTTATAATGTCTTATTCTATCATAATCGTCCTAAGAAATGGCCACCTTACAAAACTAAAGTTTCTAAACACAACTTATTGTCCTGATTCAACAGTTTTTGATGTGTAAATGTAAAAATGATAGACCCATGTATATTAATGTACCGCACTTACCGAGAGGAAAATCGCAATGAACTTTGGGATAACCCGGTGACGTCAGCGTAATTGTTTTAAAGGACTTAATAATAAACAAAAAAATGTATAAATAAACTGATTAATTGAACACAATCGTAGCATATTATATTTATTAAAATAAAATAAAAAATCCGATAAAAATCTGTTATCCAGCATGTTAAAGGAGTAAACTCACCGCTGAATGCGGTTGCACTTGCACACCATGTGCGTTGTTAAACTCACCGCTGATGAACGCGCTAAACCTTTGACATCAGATTGCGAGGGTTTTTAAACATCAAAAACCAGTTGGAGAGCCAGATAAAAATGATCGGGGGTCCGCCATTTGACTCGTCCTGGCATAATTTAGATCGATCATTAAATTGAGTGTTGTTAAACTCACCGCTGAATGCGGTTGCACACCATGTGCGTTGTTAAACTCACCACTGATGAACGCGCTAAACCTTTGATATCAGATTGCGAGGGTTTTAAAACATCAAAAACCAGTTGGAGAGCCAGATAAAAATTATCTGGGGGCTGCCATTTGACTCGCCCTGGCATAGATCGTTTTTTTGTAGCCTATTCATTTTTATTTTTGTAGTATAGTCTTGTTGTAATGGCCGACAACATGTTGTTGTGTGCTTACCCAAGACGTCAAATTTCAACGTTGAACGTCCCCGGTTCAATCTATAGGACTACCCTGCTCGTTGAAAAATGACGCCAAGGGTATACCCAGTGCGTTAAAAAATGACGCCAGGGTTCCTGGACCATGCGTCAGACATTTGACGTGTAGGGAGTGAGACTGTGTTGTCTACAACGTTAAAGTTAAATAGACTAAATAAATAAAGCTATGAAACTTCACTTTGCCCTCAGTCAAAACGTTTTGCCAGGGAACAAATTATAGATTAATGAGACAAATAAAATAAATACATAAATAAATCGCCCGTTAGATATACACAAGACGATTTATATCTCATGTTAAACCACTAGACTAGAGACATCCGAGCCAGCGGCAAACGTCAGCAGCACTTGCCGAGGAAAGGCTGTTCTCGGCGGGGTACATGAGCGCCGAGCGTCCGACTGCCTGGATCTCACAACTCCGAAAACGTCAGATCAAATTTTCAAATAGGCGCTATCTTTATAAATAAACCAAAGATTTGAGCTTTAAACAACTACATTCTCGCCTGAAATACTCTTAAAACTACAATTCGTGACACAATAACAGCAGTATTTTTAAATTACGCGGGTTTCTCTTCTGCTATTGACGCTTGCTGGTTGGTGTGAGATGCATTCTGGGATACCTGGCTATCTCAAGTCCACACAAGTCTGCTCTCGATGCATCCTCGGTAAAAGGGGCGGATCAAGAACACATCCGGGGATTTGAACTGGACTTGGCTAGATGTGAACTTTGAATTGGAACAGTACTTGGGCAGCGACTGATGACGTTTCACAAGTCCACAAGAACACAAGTACAGACAAGAACGCATATTGAGAAACGGCCTCTATCAGTGGTTCTCAACTCCAGTCCTCGGGACCCGTTGCTCTGCACATTTTGTATGTCTCTCTTATCTGACACACTCAGTTCAGTTCATGGAGTCTCTCTTAACGAGCTGATGATCTGATTCAGGTCTGTTAAATAAGGGAGACATACAAAAATGTGCAGAGCAGCGGGTCCCGAGGACTGGAGTTGAGAACCACTGCTCTATATATCACACATGATGTATCTTGTGAATCTATTGTTTTTCCTTTTCATGTTTGGTATCATTTTAAGTGTCTCAGTGCGATTGGTAAAATGGTCTTAATTTCATTGCAGTCATTGGTTTAATGAGAAAGATTGAGAACGTAGGAGAATCTTGTTCTCTTCTCTGGGTGATGTCTCTTCCAGATCTCCCGAAACCAGGTGCTACCCCCCTGGGGTACATGGATTGGCCCAAACAACTCTAAACAATATTTGTATAACCCCTTTGTTTCTGGTCTGGGTATTTAAGGCGAGGTGTCAGAGCAGTCTTTGGGACTCTTTACCAGGATCATCCCCCATACAGTGATAATTCAGTGTTTTCCTGTTGGAAAACCCTCACACACCACTGTGTGTCTCTGTCAGGAAAACATTGCTTACTTTTAGAGTCATCTTTAAGTGAATGATGTCATGTATTTATTATTTCTGAATTGGCTTTTAATCATTTACTTGTGTAATTGGCATGATACATTTTTACCTGACAAATAAATGTTACATCTTGATTTATTCTGAAGTATTCTGAAATCATTATTTTAGTAGACTAAGAGGAGGCTGGTGCTACCGCAGCTCTGTGTCCAGGATAGGTCAAACTAAAGAAAACTCGAACTGCAACATTTGGGAAAGCAAGCACAGAGCATAGAAAGAAGAGCAAAGAGAAAAACAGCACAAGCGTACAAAAGAGTAAAATATGAGCAGAAAATGCAAGAGAGCACAAAGTACAGAATAATAAAACAAAGGAAAACATACTTTTTAAGAAAGCATGACCATAAGTTTAAGTTTTGTGCAAAATAACTTTTAATGTGCTTAAAGTTTTTATTCATGCTTGTTATTTCTTAATTCACGCTTATTATATTTTGATCCGTGACCACGTTGTTTGCTATTCTGATCATTTTGCATTCTTTTTTTCAGTTTGTGCAATATATTTTTACATGTGTTTTTAAATTTTTGATTCACGCTTATTTTTTGATCCGTGGCTGCAATATTTTAAGCGGGATTTTTATCCCATAGATCTGTTTGCTTGCTTTTTGAAATATAATTAAACTTATTAGTGTTTTGTGAGAAAGAGTCTTCTGGCTTCAGCTTCCCTGCATCCATCGTTACAGTTGTGTTAAAGGTGATATAGAATGCATTGATTCAATATTTTACATTCTCTGATATCTACATATGTGTATGTGGCTTAGGTAAGGGCAAAAATCCTCCAGATGAGGTTTTACATGTTCATCTTCAACCCTAGGATTTGTCCCTGGAATGAATGGGCTGTTATTACCTTATTTGGAAGGGTCATGAATAATAATGTTGAGCTCTGCTCTGATTGGCTGTTTCACAGTATGCAGGAGCCGTGATGTACTCTGAAATACAAACGTACAAAATAATCATACTTCAGTTCGCAAACAACTCAATATTTTAACAAATTGACTAGATGCATTGTCAAATGACAATCGTTTCAACTGAAGTGGTGAAGGTTACGTTCGCTAGAAGGAGCGAGTGAGCTATCTGTAAGCAACCAAACTAACCTAGTTAGCTCCTGAGTTATGTGTTGTTGATGAAGATAGGCCACATTATATTACTACCCGACAAAAGGGATTGACATAAATGTACCTACAGTTGTATTTTGTAGATTTATATGACAACACAGGCCGGAAATAATATTAACCTCTGTGTAAATAGGTCGTCATACTATTTAGTTATCTATGCTCGTTACTTGGAGCTTGCTAGTTAGCTAAGGTTAACGTTACTGTACTAGTTTCTAGCGAACATGGGCTTGTAACGTAATTTAGTGATTCTGACAGGTCAATTTAGCTCAAAAGGAATTATTAATTAATTTATAGGGAAATCGAAAGAATCACTTATTACGACCGAGCAAATGACTCGTTCAGGGTTCATTTGAACCGGCCGTAACTATCAGCTCTGCAGCGGATATAAATATCCAAACTAGTGAAACACTATTTATTAGCAAGGTAACTTAGATCAGCAGTTTAAGACATTAAATTTGTAAGCACATAACACAAGTAACACTTCTCTTTAAAATACAAACAAGACTTTATTGATTATTCTAACACATAAAACTAATATCTAACATAAACGCACGCACACACACATTCATACAAGTTGCAGAAAGAAAGAGAGTGAGGAAAGAGTGAGTTTAAGGAGTAAGATGATGAAATCTCAAGATTCTATATGCACTTATAAGACATGACCTGAACGAACCATCAATCATTATGACCGCCGCTAGCGTAGCTAGCGAAAGCGGTCATATAGGGATTGTCAAAGTTTTTTTTTTTTTTTTTTCCCGTCACCTTACTGAATTTTTCGTCAACGATACCAGGGACACCGAAGCACCGGGGAACATGAAATTTGGTGGGCATGTAGCCCCACTAGACTTCTAAGGAAAAATTTCGTTTGGTCCCCGGGGGCCACTCCCCCCCCGCGCTGGGCCCCCCCAAACCCCCAAAAATGCAGTTTTTCCTAAATAACTACCTGAACCGTGGCACCGAGGATGAAGAAATTTTTATGGTATGTTGGTCTACTAGACTTTTACGGAAAAATTTCGTTTGGTCCCCGGGGGCCACTTCCCCCCCCGCGGTGGGGCCCCCTTAAATTTTTCGTCAACGATACCAGGGACACCGAAACACCGGGGAACATGAAATTTGGTGGGCATGTAGCCCCACTAGACTTCTAAGGAAAAATTTAGTTTGGTCCCCGGGGGCCACTCCCCCCCCGCGCTGGGCCCCCCCAAACCCCAAAAAATGCAGTTTTTCCTAAATAACTACCTGAACCGTGGCACCGAGGATGAAGAAATTTTTATGGTATGTTGGTCTACTAGACTTTTACGGAAAAATTTCGTTTGGTCCCCGGGGGCCACTTCCCCCCCTGCGCTGGGGCCCCCTTAAATTTTTCGTCAACGATACCGGGGACACCGAAACACCGGGGAACATGAAATTTGGTGGGCATGTAGCCCCACTAGACTTCTAAGGAAAAATTTCGTTTGGTCCCCGGGGGCCACTCCCCCCCCGCGCTGGGCCCCCCCAAACCCCAAAAAATGCAGTTTTTCCTAAATAACTACCTGAACCGTGGCACCGAGGATGAAGAAATTTTTATGGTATGTTGGTCTACTAGACTTTTACGGAAAAATTTCGTTTGGTCCCCGGGGGCCACTTCCCCCCCCGCGCTGGGGCCCCCTTAAATTTTTCGTCAACGATACCAGGGACACCGAAACACCGGGGAACATGAAATTTGGTGGGCATGTAGCCCCACTAGACTTCTAAGGAAAAATTTCGTTTGGTCACCGGGGGCCACCCCCCCCCCGCGCTGGGCCCCCCCAAACCCCAAAAAATGCAGTTTTTCCTAAATAACTACCTGAACCGTGGCACCGAGGATGAAGAAATTTTTATGGTATGTTGGTCTACTAGACTTTTATGGAAAAATTTCGTTTGGTCCCCAGGGGCCACTCAACCCCCCCCCCCCCCCCCCCCGCGCTAGGGCCCCCTTAAATTTTTCGTCAACGATACCGGGGACACCGAAACACCGGGGAACATGAAATTTGGTGGGCATGTAGCCCCACTAGACTTCTAAGGAAAAATTTCGTTTGGTCCCCGGGGGCCACTCCCCCCCCGCGCTGGGCCCCCCCAAACCCCAAAAAATGCAGTTTTTCCTAAATAACTACCTGAACCGTGGCACCGAGGATGAAGAAATTTTTATGGTATGTTGGTCTACTAGACTTTTACGGAAAAATTTCGTTTGGTCCCCGGGGGCCACTTCCCCCCCCGCGCTGGGGCCCCCTTAAATTTTTCGTCAACGATACCAGGGACACCGAAACACCGGGGAACATGAAATTTGGTGGGCATGTAGCCCCACTAGACTTCTAAGGAAAAATTTCGTTTGGTCCCCGGGGGCCACTCCCCCCCCGCGCTGGGCCCCCCCAAACCCCAAAAAATGCAGTTTTTCCTAAATAACTACCTGAACCGTGGCACCGAGGATGAAGACATTTTTATGGTATGTTGGTCTACTAGACTTTTACGGAAAAATTTCGTTTGGTCCCCGGGGGCCACTTCCCCCCCTGCGCTGGGGCCCCCTTAAATTTTTCGTCAACGATACCGGGGACACCGAAACACCGGGGAACATGAAATTTGGTGGGCATGTAGCCCCACTAGACTTCTAAGGAAAAATTTCGTTTGGTCCCCGGGGGCCACTCCCCCCCCGCGCTGGGCCCCCCCAAACCCCAAAAAATGCAGTTTTTCCTAAATAACTACCTGAACCGTGGCACCGAGGATGAAGAAATTTTTATGGTATGTTGGTCTACTAGACTTTTACGGAAAAATTTCATTTGGTCCCCGGGGGCCACTTCCCCCCCCGCGCTGGGGCCCCCTTAAATTATTCGTCAACGATACCAGGGACACCGAAACACCGGGGAACATGAAATTTGGTGGGCATGTACACTGTAAAAAAGGATTTGAGGCTTTTGCTACCTCAACTCATTTTCATAAGTCAGTTCAACTAAAATGTTGAGTGTACTTAAGATATCAAGTTTCCCTGTGCCCAACTACTCCGTTTAATCAGAGTAGTTCAGGCAACATATATTTCTTAGTTGTATGAGCGGCCCCTGCATAAATATGTGGGAAACCCCACAGAGCGCCCCCCTACAACGCGTGCGACGGCGACCTACGAGAAACTTCCATTTTGGATGGATCAAGAGTTCCTGAGGTAAGCTTGAACTTCTATCTTACTTGTGTTAATAAAAATACTTGTTAAATTAAGTGTAAACTAGATACATGTTACACAGGGTTGTCAGTGGCCACGATAAAAATATTTTTGTCCGCATTCCATGTGCGGGTGTTCATAAAACACTGCTGCTGCACCTGCACATGACATGCGGTCAAAAATATATTTATCGTGGCCACTGACAACAACCCTGTGTAATATGTATATTGTAATGTCATTTATCGTGGCCACAAATTTGTTCCTTGTTTTACGAATTCGTTCCCTCTTTATAGTTAAGTCTTGACGACGAATTATAAGGATTCATTAACTTCGCGCGCGGCGCACTGGGTTTTTGCTCTGGCACTTTTTAAACTGCGTCTGACGAAGGAATTCATATTTCTGAAGCGAGTCTTACACTTCACAACGAATAAATAGCTTTTATAAAAATGTATAAAACAAAGTATTTAAGTTACTTGAACTCTGGAAAGAGGCTAAAACCTTTTTTTTATTATTATGTAGGCTATAATGCTGGTGGCTGACCGTTGAGTTGCCATGGTAACGTTAACCGGGAACATATTCAAGCTGCTGAAGAGGACGTCGTAACGTTATTTTACAATAAATCATGGATATTTTGAGAATTATGTATGGTATAATTATTCTTAATAGACATTTGGATAACAATTTAGATAATTTAATATTGAACTATACAGTAAATAAGTTAGACAGCACAAATCCCTAATTAGAACTCATCCTGCCCTATTGTAAGTGGGAACAAAAACATTTAATTAATAAAACCATCACAAAGTTTTGTGATTGTAACGTTAAGTGACATATCAGCAGCCCCAGTGTTATCAGAAATAAGTATTATAAGCATGCTTGGTCCTACAGTTGTCACAGTTTCTCTAAAGTTCCTGTTTTTTTGTGTGTGTTGAGACTTCAAACCAGAAGAGAAGAGCAGCTGCTTTGCTCGGACTTCCATATTACCTAAAGGAGCAGGATCCAAACAGTTCCATCCGTGTCTGTGAGGTGAGTTGATTTCAATATGTCATGGGTAACTGTTGTCACAGTAAAAAACATTTATTAAAGGTATAGTTCATCCAAAAATAAAAATTTGCTGTTAATTTACTCACCCTCAGGCCATCCAATATGTAGTTTTTTTTTTAACAGTGGTCAATATATTATTTGTTGTAAATATACTGACAAATATATGAAATAATATATTGCGTTAACATATTGTAAGTACACTCAACTAATTACATTTTACAGTGTAGCCTAAATATATTGTAAATACAATTTTCAATATATGAAAAGCGGCAATTCCTTATGTACATTGTAATATATAACACAATATATTAATGCAATATATTATTTCATATATTTTTCAGTGCATTTACACCATATATTGGTCATAAATATATGGAAATATATATATGGAAATATATTTCGTTCCGTAAGGGTTATCACGCCCCCGTCGCCACACTGTTCTACTGAAGGATAAGTCACCTACATCTTAGATGGCCTGAGGGTGTGTAAAATAACAGCAAATTTTAATTTTGGGGTGAACTATCCCTTTAATGTAAGACAAAGCTAAATGACTGTCTTTGTTTTAAACATGTTTTTTGTATGTCAGTGTAAGTGCACTATAAATACTGCCCACTAAATTCACATAGTCACTGCAATAATTTATGGCCATAATTACAGTTTTATCCTTTATAGCTTAGTACAAAACCAGGCACGTTTTTCATTGCATATTCTGGTTTTGGGAAAATGGATACATTCTAGTGCTAGACAAACTAAAAACTACATTGAAATATCTATTGTGTAATTACTACGTAGGTTTTTTTTTTTTTTTTTTTTTTACATAGGGTAGTACATTAAAGGGTTAGTTCACCCATAAATGAAAATTCTTTCATTAATTACTCACCTTAATGTCGTTCCTAACCCGTAAGACCGTTATTCATCTTTGGAACACAAATGAAGATATTTTTTATGAAATCTGAGAGCTTTCTGACCCCTCCATAGACAGCAACGTTATTACCACTTTTCAAGGCCCAGAATGGCAGTAAAAGACATCGTTAAAATAATCCATGTGACTCATGTGGTTCAACCTTAATGTTATGAAGCCACGAGAATACTTTTGTGTAAAAAAAAAAAAAAATAACGAACTTATTCAACAATGTCTTCTCAGCGTCGGAGAGTGACACGGAAGAGAATAAATTGTTGAATAAAATCGTTATTTTGGGGGTTTTTTTGTGCATAAAGTATTCTCATGATGCTTCATAACATTAAGGTTGAACCACATGAGTCACATGGACTATTTTAACAATGTCTTTACTGCCTTTCTGGGCCTTGAAAAGTGGTAATAACGTTGCTGTCTATGGAGGGGTCAGAAAGCTCTCGGATTTCATCAAAAATATCTTCATTTGTGTTCCAAAGATGAACGAAGGTCTTACGGGTTTGTAACGAAACGAGTGAGAAATTAATGACTGAATTTTCATTTTTGGGTGAACTAACCCTTTCAAGTTTGGTATTGTAACAGTACATGCTTAATTACTAAATACTTCATTATGTTCTTTAGACTACCAGTTCCAAACAAGAGGCTACAAAAGAAGTTGACGTTGGCCTTGGCTTCTCATTGTAATACTGAAGACGGCGGAAGGAGCCAAGCACTTCTAGCAAAGGAGATAGTCGTCATTGCAGTTGTGCTGGAAGAGAACATCATCATACGTGAGCTAGGAGATGTTGGAAATGCCTTTTCCTCACTCATGGGTCTTCTTTACTGTCTTGACATAGACTATCCCAAGTGACTGAACTTGTACACATTCGCGATGATACAAAAAGTTTTCATGGACATCGGCAGTGGTATCGGCATCGATTTTATTTCTATATTTACAGTTTTATGTACCAGAGTTTACATTTTTTTAGATAAATGTTTATGTTTACAGAAACATTAATATGAAATGTCAATGTTTAGCTATGTGTTTTAATGGTAAGGTGTTTTAACATTAAGTACATTAAAAGATGTTGTCTGTTTTGAAATCAAATAAAATAGCATTCTGTATGTTCTTCTTTGCAAATGAATCATTTTTATGTAGTACTATTAGAAAACAGAAACTTAAGTTGTGTGGGCAAATTACGCAGTTCAGTTTGTTGAATGAACTTAACATTCCAACTAAAATGAACTATTCTTGAAAAAGTAACCTGGCTGCCTTAAAAAAATAAGTTAATTCAACAAAATTAATAGTTGAGACAATTTTTATTTTGTTTGCACAACTAATAATTATAAATTGACTCAACAAGATGCTTAGTGTAAACAACTCAAGATAGCAGAAAAGTTTGTTGGTGTCACTCATTTTATGTTGTCTCAACTGGGATTCAGGTTTACACAACTTTTAATGTCTTGTTGGTGTAACTAAAAAACTAGTTCATTAAACTTAAATTAAAGTTGATCAGACTATTTTGTTGCCTTTACCTTTGTTACCCCAACGATTAATTCTAGGTTTAAGGAACTCCAATATATGTACAAACAACTGAATTTTCTTAGCTTACTTAACACAACATTTTAAGGCAGCCAGGTTACAAATTATTTTAAGTTGAATGAACTTGTTCGTTTTTACAGTGTAGCCCCACTAGACTTCTAAGGAAAAATTTCGTTTGGTCACCGGGGGCCACCCCCCCCCCGCGCTGGGCCCCCCCAAACCCCAAAAAATGCAGTTTTTCCTAAATAACTACCTGAACCGTGGCACCGAGGATGAAGAAATTTTTATGGTATGTTGGTCTACTAGACTTTTATGGAAAAATTTCGTTTGGTCCCCGGGGGCCACTCAACCCCCCCCCCCCCCGCGCTAGGGCCCCCTTAAATTTTTCGTCAACGATACCGGGGACACCGAAACACCGGGGAACATGAAATTTGGTGGGCATGTAGCCCCACTAGACTTCTAAGGAAAAATTTCGTTTGGTCCCCGGGGGCCACTCCCCCCCCGCGCTGGGCCCCCCCAAACCCCAAAAAATGCAGTTTTTCCTAAATAACTACCTGAACCGTGGCACCGAGGATGAAGAAATTTTTATGGTATGTTGGTCTACTAGACTTTTACGGAAAAATTTCGTTTGGTCCCCGGGGGCCACTTCCCCCCCCGCGCTGGGGCCCCCTTAAATTTTTCGTCAACGATACCAGGGACACCGAAACACCGGGGAACATGAAATTTGGTGGGCATGTAGCCCCACTAGACTTCTAAGGAAAAATTTCGTTTGGTCCCCGGGGGCCACCCCCCCCCCGCGCTGGGCCCCCCCAAACCCCAAAAAATGCAGTTTTTCCTAAATAACTACCTGAACCGTGGCACCGAGGATGAAGAAATTTTTATGGTATGTTGGTCTACTAGACTTTTATGGAAAAATTTTGTTTGGTCCCCAGGGGCCACTCAACCCCCCCCCCCCCCGCGCTAGGGCCCCCGTAAATTTTTCGTCAACGATACCAGGGACACCGAAACACCGGGGAACATGAAATTTGGTGGGCATGTAGCCCCACTAGACTTCTAAGGAAAAATTTCGTTTGGTCCCCGGGGGCCACTCCCCCCCCGCGCTGGGCCCCCTCAAACCCCAAAAAATGCAGTTTTTCCTAAATAACTACCTGAACCGTGGCACCGAGGATGAAGAAATTTTTATGGTATGTTGGTCTCTTTTATGGTGTGGTGTGGCGCAATGGATAAGACACCTGCCTTTGGTGTGAGAGACCCGGGTTCGAATCCACTGTGAGACACCAATGTGTCCCTGAGCAAGACACTTAACCCCTAGTTGCTCCAGAGGCGTGCGACCTCTGACATATATAGCAATTGTAAGTCGCTTTGGATAAAAGCGTCAGCTAAATGAATAAATGTAAATGTAAATGTACTAGACTTTTACGGAAAAATTTCGTTTGGTCCCCGGGGGCCACTTCCCCCCCCTGCGCTGGGGCCCCCGTAAATTTTTCGTCAACGATACCAGGGACACCGAAACACCGGGGAACATGAAATTTGGTGGGCATGTAGCCCCACTAGACTTCTACGGAAAAATTTCGTGTGGTCCCCGGGGGCCACTCCCCCCCCCCCCCCCCCCCCGCGCTGGGCCCCCCCCGCGCTGGGCCCCCCCAAACCCAAAAAAATTCAGTTTTTCCTAAATAACTACCTGAACCGTGGCACCGAGGATGAAGAAATTTTTATGGTATGTTGCTCTTAAGGGCCCACATCAACCTAGCCCATAATCACTCATTTGTGATTTGCGCCCCTCCAATAAAAAATGAAAATGCAATATTATTCTGCTTTAATTGCCCCTATCTTCAGTGGAGATGTTCAGAACTGCACCATATTTCATGTGTATGATTAACTTGACATCCTCTGGGGGTATCCTCTGCTAAGTTTTGTAGAATTTCATCCATGGGGGGGTATAAAATAAATTCATTTATGTGCACATTTAGTGACTGTACACTCATCGGCCTGTAGATGGTGCTGTTGAGCGAAGGGTTGCTGGTTTAGGATGATACTGTCACACACACACATGCAGGAATACAAACAAACGCAAGCATGCACACACACTGACATCCACACGCACAGACACACACCCATACACACACATACAAATCCACATGCACAGACACACACACACAAACACACACGCGCACACATGTACGCACACATACATACACGCACAGACACACACACACACACACAGACACACACATACACAAACACACACACATACACACACACACACACACACACACACAGACAGACATGCACATACTATTACTTTTTTTAGGTATATACATAAACACGCAATACAGCCAAATTACTCCACGTCATTTATTTTTGTAGAAAGCCAGTGCAGGCCTGAGCGGCGGTCATATTTTGTACCGCGATGCGGTACATCTAGTTAATTTAACCCTTCTATCGTTTCTTAGGCGGGTTATTAAATCTATATCAATACACCAGTTCAGCTTAAGAGTCTGGAGGCTACTTGCTTGTTTTGGAGATTCCCTTTTGTCAGCGTAAAAGGGATTTCCCGGGTTCGTTGCGTCTGTGCCTGGATAGATGTCTGGAGCGGCCAATCACGTGGTGTGGATGGCGGATGGATGGAAAGTCTTTGAAGCTGGAAGCGGGCTTTGCAGTCGAATCGTGGACCGAAACTTTGCCGCAAAACTTAACTTAGAACCGAGACTCACAACGGAAAAGAAAAGAAAACTAAGAAAAGAAAGAAAATTGAGACAAGAGTAGTTAGATGGCTTTAATGAAGCTGTTTAACCAATGTTCTTCTGATCTTAATTTGGGTTCTTTCGTCTCTGCTCGTCTACATGGTTACTCGTCTATCTGGTTACTCCGTCATGGTTTCTCCATGATCGTTTTTTGAATCTCTTCTTTTTCTTCTCCCAAAGCTTTGTTCGGGTCCTAAGGTTTTAAACTCAAATGTTCGTCCAACCTCCTAGGTCAGTTCTGACCAATTAGACACTGTCTTTATTTGAGAGGTGGCATTTTCTTCACTTCTCATCGTAAATCATGCGTTATCTGTGATCTCCTTACTCTCAAGCTCTAGCAGAGAGAAAAGAGACCACAGTTCAGACATCATACTGATTTATACATCAAATTTTACACAGATTTCAATCAAGCCATCTTTTGAATTAAGAACATATGATCATGCTGATAGGAAACAAGACACACTTTCATTCAAACATCTAATAGTTATAACAATTACATGACTTATATGGGATCTAAGCATATTAGACACACATATAGGTTGTAGACAGAAAATAGAATTATGTAGTTGCACGATGTTTGATTATAAGTCCATTGAGAATTGTTTTGTGATGATTTTATGAATTTTTATAGTTAAAGTCTCAGTCTCTGTGGTTTTAAGAGATTTCAACCTCCAAGAAGAAGGAGGTCTGTTTTGTATATCTGTTGTGGGATCAAGCAACCTCTGCCGTTATCTTGGTCGGGACTTGAGTTCTGCCATCTGTGAACCAATCAGTCTTTTCCAAACCATCTAACATTGACAAGTTCTTCTGTTTGCATGGCCGAACAATCCAACTGTCGCCATTGAGGCCTTGTCCACACGGACACGGGTATTTTTATAACCGTGACTTTTTTCGGCCGTTCGTCCATTCACGGAAACGCAGTATCAGGTCACTGAAACCGAACATTTGGAAAACCCCTGCCAGGGTGAGGATTTTCAGAAACGGCGGTTGCAGTGTTGTCGTGTAGACAGTAAAACTGGGGGTTTTGCCTTGCGACGTCAGAGTGTGTTAGGCTTCTGATTGGCCAACGTGGCTTTACGATTAGGGTTATATCGCCGCCTGCTGGTGTGTGCGTGTTTTTGCGTTTTCATGTAGACGGAGATTTCTTTTAAACCAAGCATGTGTAGACGGGATTTTTTTTTAAACGCAGGAGGAAAAACTCCGGTTATAAAAATACCTGTGTCCGTGTGGACTAGGCCTGACTTTGCATTGCGAGAGGCTGCCTCCTTGTAATTTATGACTTATAACAAAAAACAGAAAAATGTCTAAAAGCTGCTGTGTGACAAGGTGTACAGCAAACAACTAAAAAACCCAGAAATACATTTTTATAAGCTGTCGAACCCAAAAACCGGTTGTTTCAGGACATAAAAGTGGATCAATTGAGACAGAGCGCAACTAGTTCTCGAACTACTATGAGAACTACGCCGTCTGGAACGCTTTTTAACGGAATATATAAAAAAAAAAAACATTCATAATTTTAACCATGTCGATACCGTTCTTATTTCACCACCCTATGTGAACCTGAGAGGAGGAGATATATTGAGAAGTTAAATTTTATTGGTCTATGTCAGTGACCCTTTTCCTTACCTTCCTTTTTTTGGAAAAATGATCCGACTGAATGGCCCAACGTGGAATACCCTGATATCTACAACTATTTGATCGAATCACCAGGTAACAGCATCATTTCACCTACGATCAAAACACACACTGTTACTAAAATAATGGGACAAGTTAGCTATTAGAAAGCTATATTAGCTATATATATATATATTAGCTATGTGTGCAAGTAGCTGTAGATTGGGCCAATTGGTAGCCTATTCGTCCAAAAGCTTTCTATGTCAGATAAATGCTATTATTTTGAACGATGGTTTGTTGTAACAAGAAAAGAAGTGTATGACATTAAAAGTATTTTTAGAATTAAATTGTACATAAATAGGTTAACCAAAACAAATGTGTTTATGTCGGAGAACATAGGCTACTTACCTGCAGACACTGAAATGACATCCCAGCAAACACATTTACGTTGTGGCAACGTCTGTGGCACGTTGCATTTCTTCTATGGCAACGTCGCTGTCTACGTGCTCGCAACATTGTAACAACTAGGGTTGGGTATTGGTTGGGTTTTATCCGATACCAGTACCTACTCGGTATTTTTCAAACGGTTCCGGTGCTTAAACGGTTCTTGAAACGGTACTTAAGAAAACTAAACTGCACACTTTATCAAAAAAATAATACCTCTGTGTGTGTGTGTGTGTGTGTGTGTGATTTTCTGAAAAAGATTTTCTGATTAAATGAAAAAGTGTGCCCTTTAAAAGGCTACTGATGTAGCACAAAACACTTGAGTTAAGATCAAAATTTTGTCTTCTCATATTATGACTTTTACAGAACAGAGAAATATGACACTGAGCAGAAATATTTAACACACACAGTATAGCCTCATATAAATATACTTGATATTGATATACTTCATACTTGATATGCAAGATTTGCAGTTGGCATTAAAATGCTAGACTTACCCGAAGAGGAACACTGGCAGCTGAACTTGAACTTTAGTCAAGCGTGTCAGAGGTTTTGGGTTCTAATCCGCATTTGTAGTTTTTTATTTATTTATTTATTTATTTTTTAAACCGATTATGCTCATCAGTGGTTGTATATCAAGCAGAGACACTTTGTGTCCATTATATTTTGAGATTTCACCACAACGAATAGATATGAGGCGCCATCTAGGGCTTAAATCAAACTTCATTCACGCACATATGAAACCCTTGCATACACGTATACTAGGTAGTCACACATACTAGGCCTACATGTATACTGCTGAATGCTCAAACTAATACATATGAAATGCACAACTTCTAAAGTCGCTCACGCACACACACGCAAACTCTATAAACTCAACACACTAGACGCGCGGAACTCTCCGCGCACATACTCATCTGAGACGCGAGCACACACACACACACACACACACTCACACAAACTCTCCGCGCACATACTCATCTGAGACGCGAGCACACACACACACACACACACACTCACACAAACTCTCCGCGCACATACTCATCTGAGACGCGAGCACACACACACAAACTCTCCGTGCACATAATCATATAGACGGCGCCTCATAAATAGATCGATCTCCGCAACGTATTGAAGCGCGCGTCCGGGTGAAGAAAAGTGCGGTGTGCGCGAGCCACGAGAAAACACTGTATCCGCGCCACTGATCGCAGCGGCAACGAGCACTTTGATCACTTGATTTAAAAAAACACATTTCAGCGCTAGATCGTCTCTTATTTAACAAACGAACTAAATGAATGCTTTGCTGGTTAACTGGAGATGTTTTATTATTGGATCATTCGTGCCGCGAGATGTTTTATAGGGGGCGGTAAAAAAACGTCAGGCACCGAAATCAGGCACCGAAAGTTTCGTTATTATTCGGTCTGGTTACTACCGTTTACGTCGGAACCGGTTCCCTATTGGAACCGGGTTTCGGTACCCAACCCTAGTAACAACGTAGAATTGTAAGACACGACAGGGCTGTAGCAACATTGTTGCGCGACATTCAGCAACTGAGAGACAACATTCTGACAATTTTTGAAGAGTAAAAAGAGTAAAAATTACAGAAGGTTACGTTAATTCAACTTTATTAAAACTAACTGCACAATCAAATTGCACTTCCAAAAGTCATACATTTGTGGAAAAAAAGAAGAAAAAAAAGAAATAAATGAATATACAAATTTCTTTTAAGTATAATAAATAAAACATAGAACATCAGAACATTTAATGAACAAAACCGGTTCTGTACATGGTAGACAGTAGTCGAAAGCCGGACAATAAAACGGAATCAGTCCAGGAAACATCCACACATCCAGAGGAGCAAAGAAACGAATGAGACTAAATAGCAGACAAATGAAATGAAAAACTAAACAGTGCAAGCGAGGCTACATTAGTCACATTAGAAAATGAAGTTGTAGCTGTGTTTGAATAATTACGTGTCTTATTTAGCTGAGGAAAATAAAACGCAATACTCACGTATCCTTGCTCGATGAAGAACGAGACAACACAATGAGCCCAACGGGCGGTTGACATTTAAAAGGCTGATTGGCGCTTCAGGGCAGTGACGAGTACATGTGTCGTCCAGTGGTTGTCAGGACACCGTTGGCACAACCTTCAGCAATGGCCCTGAACGGTGGTTTAATGTCAACATTGTGACAACGCTGTAACAACCTTCACCACACAACGTATTTATAGCAACCTTTTGGCCATGTTGATAAAACGTTGTTAGAAGGTTGGGTACGTTGTGCCAACGATCTGTGTTTGCTGGGATACACTGTGTGATACTATACAAATATTTTGAGTGTCCCTTAGTTACCACGGATGTCCCGTATTTTCCTTTTCTGAAGTTGGCAACCCTATGCATCATTTATTTAGCTTAGCTTTTGCTCTGTCTCAATTTATCCACTTTTATGTCCTGAAACAACCGTTTTTTGGGGTTGACAGCTTATAAAAACGTATTTCTGGGTTTTTTAGCTTGTTAGTTAACAGTTAACTGAATAAAATGTATTTTGATTTCTTACAGCTCTACAGTGTGGGCCAATTAATATTTGCAGCCTGGGAATGAGTTTTCTGTAATTATACCATGGTCTGGGTGAATACTCGATTCTGATTGGCTGCAGGGTGTCCATTAAAAAGTGATAGAGGACACCTAATAAATAAACCATCAGGCGTAACCAGGGAAACCAAGTTATTGTTTGTAAAAACTTTAGATTTCGATTGTAAAACTAATTAAAATATAAACTAATGTTTTAAAAATGTGTTATTTGGCAAGTGACCATGGTATAAGCGGGTTAATGCCCTTCGAGGCGTCCATTGTCAGGTGCCAGGTCGGACGGTTCACGTCTCGCCGTCGTCCATTAATACCTGACAATGGACACCTCGAAGGGCATTAAAGGGGGGGTGAAATGCTATTTCATGCATACTGAGTTTTTTACACTGGTAAAGAGTTGGATTCCCATGCTAAACATGGACAAAGTTTCAAAAACTAAGTTGTACGTTTGAAGGAGTATTTTTGTTCCAAAAATACTCCTTCCGGTTTGTCACAAGTTTCGGAAAGTTTTTTTCGAGTATGGCTCTGTCTTACGTAAGATAGGGCGGAATTTCCTTATATGGGTCCTAAGGGCACTTCTCCGGTAAGATCGCGGCCGCGCGCGCACTCTTAGACCAGAGCAAGAGAGTGAAAGCAGTTCGCCATCAAAGCGCCCTGCCCGGCTTTTGGGAAGTCAATGTCACCAAAGAAGTGTGTTTTTGGTTGCCAGGGCAAGACAACCCTGCACAGATTCCCAAAGAACCCAGCGTTAAGGAACCCGTGGATGGAGTTTGTTTTCCTGAGCATAAACGGAATTGTGTAAGACTTTTGTTCCCTGCATTTCGACGATGATTGTTTTATAAACAAAGCCCAGATCTACGGATTTGCAGATCGTCTAATGCTTAAGGATCGAGCAGTCGCAATGATAAAGGTTCGCGGTCGTGCGTTGGAACCGGACGGTGAGTAAAACTGTTTGTTGAACAAATGTCTCTGTGTGTTGTCACTAGCTCGGCGCGTTAGCACAGCTAAGCTTCGCCCACACGGCCCGCCCCCAGCCGCTCGGTTTTTTCCGGAAAGACTCGGTACAGCCTATCTTTATGTTAAAAATTTAATAAAACAAAATACTTTTTGGAGATATGAAGGATGCAATATTACTCTATAGGTACTCAAGATTAACAGGAGATTGAGTGAAAATGAGCATTTCACCCCCCCTTTAACCCTTACGTATTAGCCATTTTAGTACAATGTTAACATAAAGTTTTCAAATCTAAAAGTAAAAAAAAAAAAAAAAAAAAGGTTGTTGTTATTTCTCCAGAATTTACGTTTACAGTTTCTCTCTTACACTGTCTGCTCATCTTTACTGGTGCTGTGGCTAACAGGTTTTGTCATGCGTGTTTGTGTGTCATGTCTTTTTCAGTGCAATCTTCGCCAGGTTCCAGTACCCCCTCAAAGTCATCCCAGTCAAGTTTTAAAGTATGTCCAACTACAGCTGCAAGTCATGCAGTTTCTTGTTATTTTAGTTGTTGTTGGTCACTTGTAATTCTTTTACCTAACTCAATCCTCAAGTTCACTTCATCTTGTATGTTTTTGTATCATTTACAGCTGTGCACACTTAAAGGGATAGTTCACCCAAAAATGAAAATTAGCCCATGATTTACTCTCCCTCAAGTCATCCTCGGTGTATATGACATTCTTCTTTCAGACGAACACAATCAGACTTATATTAAAAAACTTCCTGGCTCTTCCAAGCTTTATAATGGCAGTGAATGGTTGTTTCTGTTTTAAAAGTCCATAAAAGTGCTTCCATTCATCATAAAAGTGCAATAAAGGCCTTCTTAAGCGAAGCCATGTGTTCGTGTAAAGTAAATATAATATATTAAAAATATATTATAAAGTAAAATAACTAGCTTACAGCCAAACGAATTACGGATTCGACTTAAATCTAAAACGCAACTTGAATATGAATATTTTTCTTACACAAATGCATGGCTTCGCTTCAGAAAGCCTTTATTAACCCCCAGATCCACTTTTATGATTGATTGATGTACTTTTATGGACTTTCAAAACAGAAACAACCATTCACTGACATCATAAAGCTTGGAACAGCCAGGATTTTTTTTAATATAACTCGGATTGTATTCGTCTGACAGAAGAATATACACCAAGGATGACTTGAGGGTGAGTGAATCAAGGGCTAATTTTTATAAAATTATAGACACCTCTTTTTTGTTTTTTCTGCTTGTCATGCAGTTTGCTGCAGTAGCCAAAATAGCAGAACAAGGCATTAGAAAAAGAGAGAAAGGAGTTATTTTAAGGTACATTTTTATTCAGATGCTCGGTATCAAGGTATTTGACTTGTGCCAGCATCTCCTAATTTCTCAATTCTTACACTGTGCTCTGCTGGTTTTGGTCCTAGTTTGGATCAAATCTTCACTGCAGCTTTTCAGTGTGACTAGATGCAGATATAGATCAGCAAAGTGTTCTAACCACACCAGTCATGATGACTCACTCATATCACACTCTCTCACACACACACACACACACACACACACACACACACACACACACACACACACACACTTATAGATGTTCTCATCTGCTTCTATCAAAGCATCAAATATAAAAAGAAACATATTTTCTGAATTTATTCATGATGTCTCTTTCACTAGCTTATGTTAATATCTGTATAAGTATTATGTGTGTCTAGGATGGTCATGTTTGTGCATGAATGTGTTCAACTTATGTCCGTAAGTGACTGTGTGTTTGTGGGCATGTTTTTAGATGATATTTAAACACTGTTCACTAAAGTTCTGATTGCTTGTTAATCCTTGATTATAAAGTCCTGTGGAGGAAATCGTAGGATTCTCTTCTTCATTGTAAGGTTGTGTGTGCATATGTTTGTGTATGAGTGTGTACATGTGGCCATGTGCGGGGTGGGGGAGTTTTCAATATCTCTGTAAATAATCAGATGTGTGTGCAATCACCATTTCAACACTCAACAGGTTAAAGTTGTGGCCCATCTCTTAAAGGGGAAGTTCTGATATTCAGTTTCTCTTAAAGGAGAAGTTGACTTTGTTTCTTCAGCATGCGCCTTAAGCAAGTGTTTTCATCAGCCTCTTCTGCAGGACTTTATTAGTACAAAGTTGTGCTATATAATACCACTGATGGGCAGTAACGCGTTAGAAGTAACGCGTTACTGTAATCCGATTACTTTTTTCAAGTAACGAGTAAAGTAAGGGATTACAATTGCAAAAACAGTAATTAGATTACTGTTACTTCCCCGTAAGAAGGCTGCGTTACTGCGTTATACTGCGAGACTGTCTCGCGACGTGAGCCGTGACTCGTGAGTGACAATGACATGAGCGCCGCGAAGTCAGTGGTAAACACTATGGCAAGCGATCGCGTTCAAAAGTCTGTAAACGAAACGTGTGAATTTTGAGGCGTCAACACGCACCGTTTGTCCGTGTTCAGACGTCATGTTTATTCATGAACGATGTCGTAATGGTAAACTGTATGCACGTGCAAACATCAGACGTTATATTTGTTCATGAGGGATAATGCATTGGTACGTTGTGAGTGATGTCAGTCTTATGTCATGATTTGTCATGCCTTTTTAAGTTGTTCGTTTAACGTTCTTTCCCAAGGTAGAAAAGTCAACAGCTCTTAGAATGGGTTTTTTATTTTAGCAAACTGCCAAAAAACCTCTTCAGACTGTGTGCAGCTGAACCAAGAAAAGCTTAAGATTGCATGGAGCTGATAAGCATGAATGACAGAAGAAAAAGACTGCAATTAAAAAACAAAACAAGAGAAAATTATTTTAATGCAAGCAATAAAAAAACTGCACACATCAGCTGTGGAATAAAAGAAAAGAAATGCATGATCAACTAGATTAAGGCATACTCCTGTCTTAATGTAAACCCTGTCCACCACCCCCAAAGTTATTCTTGCCACTGTAACTTATGGCTTCCTAAAGCCAGGTTTATGGGTAAATAAATGAATAATAATAAAAAAAATATACCAGGGCTCAACATTTAAGCCTTTTCATTTTGTCCTTCGGTCGGTCATTCACTTGTCCGAGTAAAAACATTTGTTAGAACAGGAAAAAAATGTGATTTTTTGTGTGTGTGTGTTGTAAATATAATTTATTCCGAATCAGTATTCTCATCAGTTCAGTCAGCTTTAACATATATAAATCGGCATATTTATGATATTTTAACCTTTATAAAGGGCATTTTTCCCTAATCGTTTGCTTCATCTTTCATTTAAAATTCTTAAATTTGATCAATAAATTACAATAGAATAATAATATGCTAAAAAACTGTTACCAATCAAATAAACTGCATTAAATAATATATATATATATATTTTTTTTTTTTTTTTTTTTGAATATACAAATAAGAAATATTATTTGTGCATATAAATAATATTTATAAAACCGCCAATAGGAGGCGGCAGGCGACCATCTTAATGAGTGAGTCATTGATGCAATGTGCATAAAGTTAAAATACTGAAACTAATAAAACCATTTTTAAAAAAGAATGTTTCATTTGATTCAATTTTAGATGATGGAATATGCAGAAAGAATAGAATTAAGAAGAAAGGTTTATTGCTTTATAGCGTATTCATTTTGTGCATCATGTTTTTAAAAAGTAACTAGTAAAGTAACTAGTAAAGTAACTAATTACTTTTGAAAATAAGTAATCAGTAAAGTAACTGGATTACTTTCTTGGAGAAGTAATCAGTAATCAGTAACTAATTACTTTTTCCAAGTAACTTGACCAACACTGTATAATACTGCAAGGGAGGTAAAAAAGAGGAATGAATTTGAATCGCTTTACACAGATGCCCACACACACACACACACACTCACAAACACACACAACACTCATGCACTGAAAACAAATCCTGATAATTTCAAATGATTTTCTATTTTTTTTTTATATATATATATATATATATACAGTACAGGCCAAAAGTTTGGACACATTACTATTTTTAATGTTTTTGAAAGAAGTTTCTTCTGCTCATCAAGCCTGCATTTATTTGATCAAAAATACAGAAAAAAATGTAATATTGTGATATATTATTACAATTTAAAATAATTGGTTTTCAATTTATTATACTTTAAATTATCATTTATTTCGGTGATGCAAAGCTGAATTTTCAGGATCATTACTCCAGTCTATCACATGATCCTTTAGAAATCATTCTAATATGATGATTCATTATCAAAGTTGGAAACAGTTCTGCTGCTTAATATTTTTTCATAACCTGTGATACTTTTTTAGGATACTTTGATGAATAAAAAAAAAGAAAAAGAAAAAAGAAAAGAAAAAAAAAAAGAAGCAAATGTTTTCAAGATAGAAATCTTTTATAACAACAACAATATACACTACTGGTCAGTAATTTGGGGTCAGTAATTTTTTTCTTTATTTTTTTTTAAATCAATAATTTTATTCAGCAAGGATGTGTTAAATTGATAAAAAGTGATAATAAAGAAGATTTATATTAAAAAAAAACATTTATTTTGAATAAATGCAGTTCTTTTTAACCTTTATTCATCAAATATATTAAGCAGCAGAACTGTTTCCAACACTCATAATAAATCAGAACATTAGAATGATTTCTAAAGGATCATGTGATTGACTGGATGTCACATGTGACACTGAAGACTGGAGTAATGATCCTGAAAATTCAGCTTTGCATCACCGAAATAAACGATAATTTAAAGTATAATAAATTGAAAACCAATTATTTTAAATTGTAATAATATATCACAATATTACTTTTTTTCTGTATTTTTGATCAAATAAATGCAGGCTTGATGAGCAGAAGAAACTTCTTTCAAAAACATTAAAAATAGTAATGTGTCCAAACTTTTGTCCTGTACTGTATATATATATATATATATGATACCACTTGGTTTGTTATACTGTGTCGAATGCAATGAAATGTACACATTTTAAAGTGTCATTTAGAGTTTTTCTCAATTGTTAAAACACAATTTCTGAAACCTTGCTCCATTTTCTGAAACCATTAACCACGAAACCTCATCTTCAAGCACTATTTACAAAACCTCTGACTCCTCTTGCAAAATGAAACTTTCGCCTCAAAACAGTTTTACCTGTGTTCAAAATCAAACACTGCTCTCAAATCATAAACAAAGTGATCAAAATTATATACACTATCAAGCAGTCAGTAAACAATACACCAAAAAACAGAAAACACATTGTTCAGAACATAGTTCTCAGGGAGAAGTACATTTTTAATTTCAAAACAAATTTCATATTTTTCCGTCATTGTCTTTTGATGAGCGAAAACATGTTCTATCATAGTAGCTCAAAAGTGATCAGAAATTACTACTCTGCTTTGCTCTTTGCAAAATTTCTTTGTTCTTCCTCCTCCTTGTACCCCTATTTTTACAGTACTGTACCCTGCATCTCACAAACTTGTCCTTTGTCTCTGTGATACTGTAATTCTTGTTCTTTGTTGATATGAACCTGCAACCAGTCAAAATATATTCAAGCAGTCAGTACTGTTACAGTATTTCTGAATTGCTAAAACACTAAAATCCATTTGCAAAACCAAAGTTGCAAGTGTACAAACCACTTTTTTGATTGAATCACACAGTTTGCAGAACTTTAAACACTTCTCATGTGGTTAGACACAGCTAGCAAATCGGAATAAGGAGGAGGAGGAGGAGGAGGAGGAAGAGAAGGAGGAAGAGGAGGAGGAGGAAGAGAAGGAGGAAGAAGAGGAGGAGGAGGAGGAAGAGGAGACAGAGGAAGAGGAGGAAGAGGAGAAGGAGGAGGAAGAGACGGAGGAGGAGAAGGAGGAGGAAGAGAAGGAGGAGGAGGAAGAGACAGAGGAGGAGGAGGAGGAGACGGAGGAGGAGGAGGAGACGGAGGAGGAGGAGGAGACGGAGGAGGAAGAGACGGAGGAGGAGGAGGAAGAGACGGAGGAGGAGGAAGAGACCGAGGAGGAGACGAGGAGGAGGAGGAGACGGAGGAGGAGGAGGAGACGAAGGAAGAGGAGGAGGAGGAGGAGACGGAGGAAGAGGAGGAGGAGGAAGAGGAGAAGGAGGAGGAAGAGACGGAGGAAGAGACAGAGGAGGAGGAGGAGGAGGAGATGGAGGAGGAGGAAGAGGAGGAGGAGGAAGAGGAAGAAGAGGAAGAGACAGAAGAGGAGGAGGAGGAGACGGAGGAGACAGAGGAGGAGGAGGAGACGGAGGAGGAGGAGACGGAGGAGGAGGAGGAGGAGGAGACGGAGGAGGAGGAGACGGAGGAGACGGAGGAGGAGGAGACGGAGGAGACGGAGGAGGAGGAGACGGAGGAGGAGGAGGAGGAGGAGGAGGAGACGGAGGAAGAGGAGAAGGAGGAGGAAGAGACGGAGGAAGAGACAGAGGAGGAGGAGGAGGAGGAGGAGATGGAGGAGGAGAAGGAGGAGGAAGAGACAGAGGAGGAAGAGACAGAGGAGGAAGAGACAGAGGAGGAGGAGACGGAGGAGGAGACAGAGGAGGAGACGGAGGAGGATGAGGAGGAGGAGGAAGAGACGGAGGAGGAGACGGAGGAGGAGGAAGAGGAGAAGGAGGAGGAAGAGACGGAGGAGGAGGAGGAGGAGGAGGAGGAGGAGGAGGAGATGGAGGAGGAGGAGGAGGAGGAGGAGGAAGAGACAGAGGAGGAAGAGACGGAGGAGGAGGAGGAGGAGATGGAGGAGGAGGAAGAGACAGAGGAGGAAGAGACAGAGGAGGAGGAGACGGAGGAGGAGACAGAGGAGGAGACGGAGGAGGAGGAGGAGGAAGAGACAGAGGAGGAGACAGAGGAGTAGTAGGAGGGGGAGGAGGAGACGGAGGAGGAGACAGAGGAGGAGGAAGAGGAGGAGGAGGAGGAGACAGAGGAGGAGGAGGAGGAAGAGACAGAGGAGTAGTAGGAGGGGGAGGAGGAGACGGAGGAGGAGACAGAGGAGGAGGAAGAGGAGGAGGAGGAGGAGACAGAGGAGGAGGAGGAGGAAGAGACAGGAGGAGGAGGAGGAGGAGACGGAGGAGGAGACAGGAGGAGGAGGAGGAGGAGACGGAGGAGGAGACAGAGGAGGAGGAGGAGGAGACAGAGGAGGAGGAGGAGGAGACAGAGGAGGAGGAGGAGACGGAGGAGGAAGAGGAGGAGGAGGAGACAGAGGAGGAGGAGGAGACAGAGGAGGAGGAGGAGGAACAAGAGCCATCATTTCCAATGAAATTAGAGCAACAATCATACACCATGTTCTAGTTCATGGAATGAGTGTGAGGGAAGCAGGACTACGTGTTCAACCAAAAATAACCCACGTTTTATAAATGTGTGCCTCCCACCATACTCGCCCTTCCTTAATCCCATTGAAGAATTTTTTTTCTCCATGGAGGTGGAAGGTCTATGACAGAAATCCTTATGCACAGGAAAATCTCATTCAGTCAATGGATGCAGCATGTGACAACATTGGAGTGGAAGCGATTCAGGGTTGGATTCGGCATGCTAAAGGATTCTTTACCCGTTGTTTAGCAAGGGACAGGATTGCCTGTGATGTTGATGAGGTCCTGTGGCCTGACCATGCCCAGAGGCATGATGCTGAGGCAGAATGATTCCAAGACATTGCTTGCTATCGATCTGCTGCATATTTTGTTTGTGACTACATTTATATGTGTGCAGGATTGTGCAAATACTTCATAAATAATAAATATAATTTTTCCCCTGCTCTGCCCTGAGTGCAGTGTTTTGCATTTATCTCTGTAGTGTGTAATGACTGCTGTGTAGTGTTTATGCATTAGCTGGATGTGTGTGTTATCTGAAAACAGTGTTTGGTTTTGGGTAAAGATAACATAGTTCTGAAGCAATTGTTTGATATAGAAAGACAAGTCAAAGGTTTTGAAAGGGGAGTGAAACAGTCTGCCATAAAATTAATTTGTACTTAATTTATTTCTTTTTTACTCAACATACACAAGGAATACTGATCAACAAGGCACATGTATTTTAACTTATTGCCTTCTCAGACATTAAACTCATTTTTACTTATTTTCTCTTTTTTACTCAACATACACAAGGAATACTGATCAACAAGGCACATGTATTTTAACTTATTGCCTTCTCAGACATTAAACTCATTTTTACTTATTTTCTCTTTTTTACCCAACAAGCATTAGGAATACTGATAAACAATGCACATGTATTTTAACTTATTGCCTTCTCAGACATTAAACTCATTTTACTGATAAACAATTCACATGTATTTTAACTTATTGCCTTCTCAGACATTAAACTAATTTTACTGATAAACAATGCACATGTATCTTAACTTATTGCCTTCTCAGACATTAAACTCATTTTACTGATAAACAATGCACATGTATTTTAACTTATTGCCTTCTCAGCCATTAAACTCATTTTACTGATAAACAATGCACATGTATTTTAACTTATTGCCTTCTCAGACATTAAACTCATTTTACTGATAAACAATGCACATGTATTTTAACCCTCTGATGGTCTTTTTTTATGTCTACACTCGAGTTCTTTGGGGTCTCTAGACAATAACATTTAATTTTGTAACAAGATAATAGTTTGTTTTTTTTACAAATGTAATTTTATTCTGTTTGTTAATGTTTTTACTCAACATTTGTGCAGTTTTTGGAGAATTTATGATATTATTTAAATTTCTATAAATAAATAAATAAATACATATTTAAATAGCCTTTTTACAAAAAAACAGCATCTGATGTAAAATTCACTTTATACAAGACCCAGATTTCTAACTTTCATTCATGGGGATAACATGGATAATTTTAAATGGTTTAATGTAACATTTATGCCCATTTTTTGGAAAATGCAGTTTTAAAATAAAAAATAAAAATTTTAACCACTAGATGGCTATAGAGCTCCAGTATATGCTATTTGCTATTAGACTACCTGAAAGATATCTTTTCACAAGTTGAATTCAGTTGGATTCATATCTAAATATTATAAAATCACAATTATAACAAAAATAAAATATTTTTGTCAAAGTTTAGCATTTTTTTGTACCGAAACCCCCCCCCAGTTTTTCAATAATGTTACATTATGATTAGAATCAAACTTGAACAAAATGTTACAACGAGAAATGTTAGAGTCTTAAGATTTTATCATTTATTTCAATCATTTATTTTTAATCTAATTCTACAATTTTAATCAACATTTCAGTTACTAACTGTAACAGAACAAAAATGAACAGAAATGAACGGTTATATTACATATGAACACATAAATTGAACAGCAATAACAAGTGAGAAAATAAAACAGTAAAAAGATAAAATTTAGTAAAAAAAAAACAGTAAATGGGGAAAAAAGCAAAAAACGAGGAACAATAATTGGTGGTTTCATCACATACAGTCTCGTTTACAGTGCACTGCAGGTGTTTATGCGTCAGTGCATGCGTCAGTGCATTGCAGGCAGTATGTATGGTAAACCGCATGACTTCTGCAGACAGGGTTGGAGCAGGTTTGGCACCGTCCCCTTTACGGTCCTGGTTACGGGAACAGAGGAAGCATCTTAACCTTTTCTTGGGGGTTTCTCCTGCATGTGAGGTGGAAGCTTCATTTTCTACCTCCAGAGATCTTTTTTCTTTTTTCAGGAAGCAGACATAGGCTGCTGGGGTGCGTGGAAGGTGCTGTCGCTTCTCCTTTAGCGGAGCCACCTGAGCTTTTCCGAGCTCCTCCAGGAATAGCCTTCTCCTGTAGCTTTTCCCTGCCTGCCATTCTGGACACATTTTAGACCAAATCACGTAGGCATTCAGTGCAGAGACATCAAGCACGTTGTAAAACATCACCAGCGGCCAACGAGCTGTCTTTCTTTTGCAGGTGTAAGTGGCTACCATCTGCAATATTACAAACACAGACATACTTAGTTCAACTGCTGTTTGATTGCAAAATAAATATGACACTCACTTTATAACTACTATTCACATTTCAATAAAAATAGAAAATACACAAAAAATAAAAAAAATAAATACCTTATCCAGGTTGTCCACTCCTCCTTTGGATTTGTTGTAATCCAGGATGATCTGTGGCTTCTTGTCGTCTCTGCTGCTCACTGAGGTGTCCCTGTGCAGTGTGCTAAGCAAAAGCACATTTTTCCTTTTTCTCGGACAGTAAGACACAAGGGACTGTGTCTCCGTGAAGGCAAACATTGAAGAATAGCGATCTCTGTCTTTTGTTGCAAGCAGGGCGGGTGGGAGCTCTGGCTTATTTTTTCGAATTGTCCCGACCATTGTGATTCTCCTTTTCAGCAGCTCCTGGGAAAGGGCATGTGACGTGAAAAAATTGTCACAGAAGACTGTGTGACCCCGCAGGCCTTCGGTGGCTTCAAGCACAACTCTCATCCCCTGGTTCCTTTCCGGCTGTCCACTCACAGACTTGCCTGTGTATACTTGCATTTGCCAGGCATAGCTCGTTTCAGAATCACACGCAGCCCAGACTTTTATGCCATATTTCCCTGGCTTACTAGGTATGTACTGCTTGAATGGACAGCGCCCCCTAAACGGCACCAGGCACTCATCCACAGTGACATTTTGCCCAGGATTGAACATCATTGGCAGACGTTCAACCCATTTGTTCCAGACCAGTCGGATTGCTGCTAATTTATCAGTAGCACGTCGAGCAATTCTTGTTCGCTTGTCATCAAACCTGATGACCCTCGATATTTTCTTGAAGTTTTTCAAAGACATGACAGCACCAAAAATGGCCCTTCCAGAATCTGGCTGCCATAAACTTTGCAAGTTTTCATGGTTAGACCGGTAAACCCCAGCAAGAATGACAACACCGAAAAAGGCCTGCATGTCTGCCAAATCCAGATCCGTCCACTCATTGGCATAGACCCGTCTCCCCTCCACATTTGTCATTTCAAGCACAATCTCTTGAATTTCTTGTGTCATAAATAACTCAAAGGTGGACTTGATGTCCTCAGCATGAGAACATGCATACCTTGTCATTCCTGGGGTCATATCCAGTGCTGTCTTTGCATTTTTAGCAGGGGGTGGCAATGATGTCCAGCAAATGCTTCCATTTTTTGAGAGGTAGGTGTCTGGCTCCTCATGAGCATTCTCTTCATCTGAAGTTTCCTCATCTGTTTCGATGGGATCCTGGTCCTGCTCTGGGTAATCTCCTGTTTCAGAAGCTTCATCTGTTACAGAAGTGTCCTCTGATGCAGCATCTTCATCGGTAGAGTCTAAAATATAATCCAGGGTCTCCTGTAGACTGAACTGTTTCGCCATGGTGTAACAGAATGAACTGTGAGCTGCATGCAAGTCACAGTTATACCTGAGCTGCAGTCACATGACTTTGTTTTCAAAGCAAATCTGCAGAACCAGACAAAACAGTCTGCCTCAAACTCATTGATCCTGGTATCTGGACTGTGTGTGTGTGTGTGTGTGTGTGTGTGTTAAATTGTTTTGTCTCATCCTGTCATCTCTCTCTCTCACTCTCTCTCCCTCTGTATGTGTGTGTGCACATGTGTCAGTGTAACCAATTTATATTTGTGGTGGTTCTGCATTTTGCATGATTTTTTGACAGATTATAAGAGAGCAGTTTTATAGCCTCACAAATGTATTCCTGTGTGTGTGTGTGTGTGTGTGTGTGTGTGTCTGAGAGATAAAGAGAGAGAGTGTGTGAGTACACATTGTCGATGTGCCAGTGTCACCACGCCACTTTATATTTGTAGTGGTTCTGCATTTTGGATGATTTTATTTGACAAATTATAGCCTTACAAATGTTCGTGTGTGTGTGTGTGTGTGTGTGTGTGTGTGTGTGTGTGTTTACATTTTCAATGTGTCAGTGTCACCAATTTATTTTTGTGGTGGTACTGCATTTTGGATGATTTTATTTGACAAATTATAGTCTTACAAATGTTCCTGTGTGTGTGTGTGTGTGTGTGTGTGTGTGTGTGTGTGTGTGTGTGTGTGTGCGTGTGCGTGTGTGTGTGTGTGCACATTTTTCAATGTGTCAGTGTCACCAATTTATTTGTGTGGTGGTACTGAATTTTGGATGATTTTATTTTACAAATGATAAGAGAACAGTTTTTATAGTCTCAAAAATCTATTCCTCTATATGTGTGTGTGTGTGTGTGTGTGCACTTGTTGTGAGCAAAATAATTCAGCATTGTGGATGCTTTTTGAATTGGTGGAAGTGTGCCACTTTATTTCTGTCATTTCTGTTGATGTGTTCTGCGTTGTTTCTGATTTTGATCATGAATTTTGTCTATTTTGATTGCGGGGTCTCCAGAGACCCCGAGGACCTCGAGTGTCACAAATTTTGTCACGCTAACATAAAAACAGATATCATTCCCATTTTTTTTTTTTTTGTAGATCTAGAAAGTGTTAAGAGCCGTAGAAGGTTTCATACCATTTGAACAAAGGGAATTTTTTTTTTAATTTGAGCAAAAGTCATTTGCGGGTCAAAAAGACCCCGTAAACCATCAGAGGGTTAACTTATTGCCTTCTCAGACATTAAACTCATTTTACTGATAAACAATGCACATGTATTTTAACTTATTGCCTTCTCAGACATTACACTAATTTTTGCTTAATTTCTCTTTTTTACCCAACAAGCATTAGGAATACTGATAAACAATGCACATGTATTTTTACTTATTGCATTCACAATCTATGGCAGATTTGTGTGAAGGAAGACAAGCATATTAAGTTTGTCTGGTTTCAAACTGGAGCGAAACACTGTCTGAATGTTTCCTGAAGAACTGAAAAGTCTTTCTGATGCAACACAGGTGGCGGGAATGCAAAGGATCTTCTGTGCCAGTTTTGCCAACCTTGGAAACTCCTCCTCATTATCCTTCCACCACTGAAGTGGGTCTTTATCGACAGCAATAGTGGGCAAGGATGTGTAAACAGAAACTTCTTGAAATGCTAGTGTAGATTTCACCATCTCTGCTGATTGGTTTTTCTCCTGTTTTTTCATTGTTATCATTTTGAGAATACCAGCCAAGCCTTTTGGGGCATCAGGGACAGAGACACTGGTCCCCTCATCTTCACATTCTCCTCTGGCAGAAGACTCCTGTGAGAGAGTAGAAGTGCTACCTTCATTTGCAGAAGACTCCTGCGTGACCTGTTGCTCTAGCTGTCCTTTGATTGATTCTGCCTCTTCCACGAAGTTCAACTTGAAGCGGGGGTCAAGTACACAGGCCATGTTAATCACTGTAAAATAACCAAAGAGAATATTAATTATTAAAGGAGCTCATAAAACACAATCAGTCACGATGAGTAATAATGATATAAGAATAAGGTGAGGTTGGAGAAATGTGTGGCACCGGCCTACTCACCATTAGCCATATCAGAATCCTCATACCGCTCTTTTAAGTTCTTGCAGATAGCATGTTTCATGCTCCTCACCAGGCTGCTGTCATCATCCTTTTCTGCCAGGATGGATTCAGTCAGATGCTGAAGGACAGGCCTTAGGGATGAGATTGTGATGCATTTCTCTGAAGCCAGGGAATCGGTAAAGGTTCTGAGTGGCTTCAGCACCCTACATGTGTCCTCAAGTGTAGAGATGTATGACCCTCTTAGCACAAGATGCCTGGTATTTCTGTCAGCCATGAGAGTTGCTGTCACCGCAGCATGCTGTTCAACAAATCTGCAAACATTATATTATATTAGGTTATAAACAAATTCCTAATCTACACAACAGGCTTGCTGAGAAGCATCCAGCAGATGTATTTGTGCGCACGTGTCTATGAGTGAGAAAAGTACTAACTAACTGTTACTACAAGTGAGTTAGTAAAAGGAATGCATTTCTTTATATGTTGTTTTCATTAACATTTGTTTTGTTTTCATGCAAACTGTGCCTTTTAAGCTTATGCTGAGTTGACACTGACAGAATAATTAACTGAACAGGGTATTGCCATGCACAATAAATTCATACATACCTAGAAATCATGTCATATGTAGACCCCCATCTGGTGACAACATCTTGTATCAAGGTATGCTGAGGAAGATTAAGTTCTGCTTGCTTTTTTGCCAGCTCTCTCCTTCTCTTCCATGAGTGGTTAAATCCTTGGACGACACTCCTGCAAGCCCTCACCGCAGCATCCACTTGGTCAATCTTCAGGGCCTTTCCAAGTGCAAGATTTAAATTATGTCCAAAGCAGCTGAGCCAGTTTGATGGGAGGAGGGATTTAAATGCAGCCTTCATATTTGTGCCATTGTCAGTGGTGACACACACCACTGCTGACTGCTGAATTCCCCACTCTTGAATTAGGTTTTCGAAAGTCTCTTTAATGTTTACACTGGTGTGGTCATCAGGTAAAAATGCAGTCTCTAGACATGCAGCTTTCATTTCCCATGCTGGTGTGATAAAATGAACTGTTAAGCTCATATAGGGGTGCCCAGTATTACTGGTCCAGAGATCAGTTGTAAATGCAAATTGGTTTGCTTCAGCCAAAGAGTTGGCAATGTCATCTTTTAATTGTACGTACATGTTAGGGATTTCTTTTTCAGAAAAGTGTTGTCTTCTTGGGAGTTTGTATTTTGGAGCAACTGTTTTCATCAGAGCATTAAATCCTGGCCTCTCTACCAATCTAAAGGGCATCATGTCCTTTGCAATAAAGTAGGCTAGTGACTTAGTGATGGCCGTGTCTTTACATGCACTAGCCATGTCTGCTTTTTTTTTTTTTTCAACAGACTCAAAAATCGTCAGCTGACCTGAAACTCTGTCTCTGGCTTTCTGTGGCTTTTTTGGAGCTCCCTATGAAATAACAAGAGAGAAAAACTGTCAGGTTCAACAGTATGAAATAATATTAACATCAACACTGATATTTTAACCTGTTAACTTGCACAACGTTACCCATACATTAAAATATTTTGTTACATGGCTTGGTTAAATTCCAATGTAGAATGCGGTCTGTTATTTCTTGATAACAGACCGTTGCCATGAAAAACAGAGCGTTGCTATGGATTCGGTTCTGTTTAGCGAAAGCAATACAATCGTTTTTAAATCAATAAACTCCTTTTTAAATCAATAATTTCTGTCAAAGTAATGATTTAATTGCTAGGTAGCCATGTAATAAGCGGGATAATGTATATTATGATATATACAAAAAAATATCACGTGCAAATACAACACACACACACACAAATAAGACGAGTAAAGAAAACGAGGTAACATTACTTAATAAACGATGACCCTTAAATATGAACACAGAAATCCGCTGTTAACAGGTTAATGTCACATTTCTCATTCCATGATGACTAGTAAAATAATCACAACTTACTCTCTGTAAAATGGCGTAATCCGCAGGGTGATGGACACGGAGATGGGTAAAAAGGTTGGTGGTGTTGCCCCCCTTTGCACCGACCGTAGCGCGACAAATTCTGCAGATTGGGCTGTCTAAGATGCTGTTTTCATTAAAGCCAAAAAACTCCCATACTGGCGAGCTTACTTTCTTCGGGTGTGGACAGATCGTTTCACTCTCTCGCGGCTCAGATGACATGCCGTCATTTGTCGCTTCTTCTCAGAATAACGGCTGGCTCGGGACGGGCGCGCGCTGCTTCTTCTTGCTTGATAGGTGTCAGCGGGTGCAATACTGCCACCAGAGAGGTTAACCAGGTACTGCGCTGGAGTATTTACGCGTCATGTTATCATACGAGTGCTATTCATTTTAAACATCGTGGTTGTTTCCAATACCGGTATATTGTTGTACTCTAAATTAACACGATGTCGATATTTCATGATTTGAATATCACGATTATCGTCAATACCGGTATATTGCGACACCCCTAGGGACAAACATCAAAGGAGTAAACATGTGATCAGTGCTTCTCCTTGTCTTTGGGCATCATTTGAAACAGATTAAATCAGTTTTGAGTGGTTGTGTTCAATCAATGACGTCTGTTCTCTATTTGTATTTGATCGTTGTGTTTACCAGTGTGGATGACGTGCATTACAGTGCAGAATGTGTTTTGAGAATGACAATGTGTTTAGAGTTTTGCTGAAAAGTCTAAGTGAGATCTGCAAATTGTGTTTTACCATGTGAAATGATTTAAAGTATTGACAACAGACTGCACAATTAGCTCAATGAGTTCAGGCAACTGAGAACTTTGTTCAGCCAATGGGTTTTAGTGTTTTAGCAATTGAGAAAAACTGTAAGTGGGTCATTGACGAATAAGGTTTTTAAAAGTGTAAAAAAAAATAGAATGGAGATATAACTATATTTGAAACAATTTTTTAGTTTGCCTAGGTGTTAACAATAAGATTTTGTGTTTTGTACAATCAATTAACACTGTTTGTGTCATTTTTTTTTACAAGATGGACAAAATTTGTCTCCAAAAAAGATTCGGTTTAACCATGAATATATCTAAAATTATTAATTTGCAGATAATTATTCATGTAAAAAAAATGATTTGACATTGATGTTGAGATAGTATATAGTGTGTACCACAGAAGAAATATTAAATAAAATGATCACTGATCTCATAAATGTAATCATTTTATTGGACTACTCTAAACACTCCAACATATTCAAGTAAAACATTGCACAGGGAAAGGAAAAAAGGGGAAATGTAAAAAAAAAAGCCTTATTTGCTTTATATTTGTATTATTGTAGTTCCTTTAGTTATAAAAAACAATATTACTCCATTTAAATATTTACTATATCGGTTTTACCGAATGACCAAGGCTGGTTATACCGAATGACCATGTCTGCTGCCCTTGACATTATGAATATTTAAGACAATAAACAGACACAAATAGCTTCAAAAGCACATTTTATTGTTAATATAATAGGCTATTAATGTAAAAAGTACTTCAAACATTAAAACATTTTGATATTGGAATGAACATATAACTCGTATCGCAAAAAAAAAAAAAAAAAATTGAAGCATTTAATTGGTCTTGGAACAAGTGTTTAAATTGTTAAACGATGAGCTGCTAGGCTATAAATTCATGAAAAATAACTAGATAAAGTTCGACAAGACAAACTTTAAAGTTGGATTGAGAGAGACAGAACTGAAATTTCGTTTTAAGGTTTCTGAGTGGTTGCTAGGTTGTTACTATGTGGTTGCTAGGGTATTCAGGGTGGTTGCTAGGGTATTCAGCGTGGTTGCTAGGTTGTTGCTATGCAGTTGCTAAAGTATTTGGGGTGGTTGCTAGGAAGTTGCTATGTGGCTTCTAACGTAGGTTCTAACGTCAGCATTGATCCTTGCCCAGAAGTGAGCGGCTTTTTCCTTATTTGATAAAGGCATCTGCAAAGGTAAAATTCAATCAAAATTATATATTAATATACAATGCACATTTTCTATTAATAAAATGTTGTATTTATTTATTCCAGATATGTACAAATATGACCAACATACATTGCTGTCATTCGATACAACCAGTAAGTCATTCGTTATAACCAAAATTTCGGTTTAACCGAATGACTCTTTTGGTTATAACGAATGACAAAATCTTCACTCAATGCTAACAGACTGATATCTAGCTGCCTAGCTTGTTAGTTAGCTAGCTAGCTACCAAAAGGACAATCAAACATTTTATATTTAGTAAAAGTTTTTAAAATATTACAACATTATCCATGTTTTATAGCGGTTGTACCGAATTACCCGATATTTGGGGACATGTGTATGAGCAAGTGAAAACATGAATTTTTCTAATAGTTAAGAGAGAGTTACATACTTTGCTTCACAACCATACGGCCCTTTGCAGGTGTCTGAATCATGTCACATCCTGTCACATAATATTGACCACATGATTTGAACCAAAATGGAGCCCTTTATATTGGTTACTCTGAATGACATCAATGAAAATCATTTTTCCGGACATTCTTTCTCGTAACAAAGCAACGACTTCTACACATAATTTTAATACCATTTTGCACTATGTTGATATATAATGTTATAAAATCATGCCAGAATAAAAAATATATAAATTTATTAAATTTTAAGATATTTTAATCACAAATGAAATTGCTGTATTGGCCTTCGGATGGTTAAACTGAATGACCTTTTGACACTTCAAAATCTTTAAAATACCTTTATATGTAGTAAAATATTATTAATATTATTTATACAAGTTGTACTACCTTACATACTTTGGATGTTACATATTTGTTTTTTTATTATTATTAAGGCCTTTGGACAAAAAAATGACCCGTCACGTCATTGACCCAAGTGCTGTTTTCAAGTACTACTTTGAACCACTCAAATGCAGTGACAAATTATACATGATGTCTTTATAAATTATGTCTTCAAAATCACACAAGGCAAATCAGTTAGATCCAAGTACTTAAGTAAAAACAAAAAACAGTTTAATAAATATAGACATTGAAAAGAGTATATTTTGGCTCCGTCCGTCCATGTACATGCAGAATGATACAGAGCTGTATCTTGTGAGGGAAGAAGTGAGAAGATTGTATTGTAAGATTGTAGCCTCTTGTGTGACTCAGAACTTGGTCAGGCAGCTCTGTTGCATCATGGGCTGAGCTTCATCTGCAGGACTTATGACACATGAAAACTATATAAATATAGTTTGAAAGTCATTTTTTATGGTTTTCTCTAACTTTAAAATTAAGTAATTAATGATCTAAAATGAATTGCTGCTTGGCAGAATGGCTCATTTAGCTGCTGTTTGGTGGGATTAGTTCACCATTTAGGCGATTAGGACTGTTAAAGGGGGGGTGAAATGCTATTTCATGCATACTGAGTTTTTTACACTGGTAAAGAGTTGGATTCCCATGCTAAACATGGACAAAGTTTCAAAAACTAAGTTGTACGTTTGAAGGAAAATACTCCTTCCGGTTTGTCACAAGTTTCGGAAAGTTTTTTTCGAGTATGGCTCTGTCTTACGTAAGATAGGGCGGAATTTCCTTATATGGGTCCTAAGGGCACTTCTCCGGTAAGATCGCGGCCGCGCGCGCACTCGTAGACTAGAGCAAGAGAGTGAAAGCAGTTCGCCATCAAAGCGCCCTGCCCGGCTTTTGGGAAGTCAATGTCACCAAAGAAGTGTGTTTTTGGTTGCCAGGGCAAGACAACCCTGCACAGATTCCCAAAGAACCCAGCGTTAAGGAACCCGTGGCAGTTTGTTTTCCTGAGCATAAACGGAGTTGTGTAAGACTTTTGTTCCCTGCATTTCGACGATGATTGTTTTATAAACAAAGCCCAGATATACGGATTTGCAGATCGTCTAATGCTTAAGGATCGAGCAGTCACAATTATAAAGGTTCGCGGTCGTGCGTTGGAACCGGACGGTGAGTAAAACTGTTTGTTGAACAAATGTCTCTGTGTGTTGTCACTAGCTTGGCGCGTTAGCACAGCTAAGCTTCGCCCACACGGCCCGCCCCCAGCCGCTCGGTTTTTTCCGGAAAGTCTCGGTACAGCCTATCTTTATGTTAAAAATTTAATAAAACAAAATACTTTTTGGAGATATGAAGGATGCAATATTACTCTATAGGTACTCAAGATTAACAGGAGATTGAGTGAAAATGAGCATTTCACCCCCCCTTTAACCCTCAGAGGTCGGAGATCACGCCGGCGTGATCTGCTCGCTTTTTTCCTTATGAGTTGAATTGAGACCCCAAATACTCTTTTGACTTTGATTTTATAAAACAAGTTTCATACATCAATCGATTCTGTTAAATGTGTATTATTTTTGTGTATACTCACAATAAAAACAAAATGTTGTGCTTTTTGCCAAATAAAGAAAAATAATCACGAAGCGAGTTCTGCCTTCTCTCTGTCAGTGAA